>NC_137787.1:178693133-179293133 GCF_963383645.1 Muscardinus avellanarius
ATAAGAAAAGCCTAGAAACATTCATCTTACCTGTACAGCAGACTCTTCCTGACGTTATCAGAAATGCACAGCTGGAAGAGGTGCTCAAAGTAATTCAGGTTTGTTTTCTTTTAAATATTATTATTAGAAAAGAAAACACCAACCACCGGGTACTTTCTTCTCAAATCTCACTTTCTGGCAAGTCCCGTAGCTTCAGAAAGTTAAAATCTCTGGTGAAAGACAAAATGCTGCACATTTCATTGAAAATATTGCAAGCAGAGTGCATACCAGAGCATCCTGGAGCAGTTGTCCTTTTCTCCCCCAATTAAAATTCACGGCATACTTCGCAGCTATGCTGACTTTTTTGCATATAGTTAACCATTTGCAAGCTGCTCAATGCAGTAAATAAGCAAGATGTTGAACAGAGCTGGGGCTGATCACTCTTCCTTTCTTAGGTTGTAGATCCAAGCTGCAGCAATGCTCTCCTTCCTCCCTTTCTAGTCTTTCTTGTTAGCTCAGTTTGTTATTAGTCAGATTGCCAAGGGCTGGGAGGTAGGCGTAAATAGAGAGACTTCTTGGCTTTTGACTCAGCCTTTAAGCCCTTCCCCATCAGTGTGCTTTAATCTGCCAGTGTCATGTAACACAAGAGACAGCTCCACCTTGGGACGGAACCGCTCCTCCTCTTTCTGCAAATGGTCTTTCCCTTCCTTTTTTATACCCAATATAGAACAAGTGGATTTTGGTGGAAATAATTACATGTTGTTTTAAATGTTTAATAATATATTTTGTTATTATGGAAAACTAAATAATGGATTATGTTAAATTCTCATCTAACACAGTACTGTATTGTGTACACAAGTGTTACAAAACAACAGGCAGGCTGCCCATCAAAGAGTTGCTTCCTGTAGTCTCCTCTTTTTTTGTTTAGAGCTGAAACCTGTGTGCTCATTAAATTTTAAAATGTTAACACAAACTGCTTCCCTAACAACATATGTATTTTTGCATGTACCATTTCTTTTTCTTAAAGAGCCTTCTGTGAGAGATTCTACGTTTTCTACTTTACCTATCCTCTCCAGAGCTAATGTTGATGATAAAACTAGAAATGAAGTCTCTTTTACTTATTTTCAGATATTTAGAGTACTACTATGGTTCTTTTAAAATATACCTAAAATCATTACAGTACGTCCGTAACTGATTTAACACTGCTTATCACACTCAAAAATATAAAATTGCATCTTCACGGGTAAAACAAGGTAAGTTAAATAAGTATATAGAAATCCCAGTATCCTCATTGTATTTACTAAGTCACAGAGAGAATTATTTTTCTTACCCCAAAAATCTTATATATAGAAAGTTATTTCTGCTAGGCATGGTGGGGTACTCCAGTAACTACAGAATTTGGGAGGCTGAGACAGGAGGAGTGCAGGTTCAAGGACAGCCTGAGCAACTAGTGAAACTCTCAGCAACCTAGCCAGACTGTAATAATAATAATAATAATAATAATAATAATAATAATAATAGCAACAACAACAATAATAAACTGGGGATGTAGCTTGGAGGTAGAATGCCCCCAGATTCAATTCCATATCTCTCTTTCTCTCTCTCTCTCTCTCTTCTTCAATCTCCCTCTACATGATTCAGTTCTTAAAAGCATAATCATGAATATCTGTATTTATATCGACACACATTTTAAGATAACATAACTTTCAGACAATAAAGAAAGTTCTTCTAACTTTTACCAATAAACATTCATTTCTTTAGATGAAAAAGACATTTATTTACACATGCTCATCATGTATAATGATTTTTCACTGTGAAAGGTCTACATGTTATAGAGGAACAGTTTAGGAGCTATGTCACACATAAATGGAGGGATGTTTGTAAAATTGGCCTTTTTACATTGAACCCTTAACAAAAAATGTTACTTTGTTAATTATAATTTTCTTCATGCTTAATTTGTTCTGAGTGCAAAGGTATCAAATGAATAATGAAATTGTTTTATTATAAGAGAAGTGTTATTATTTTATTATTGTTGGTGATTTGAAGTCTGTACACACAAAGCAATTCACAGATAACATTCTTTAACCTGGAAAATCCTAAAACAAAACAAAATAAAAAGGTGAAATCAATACTTTCTTTAGAAGCATGAACAAAGAAACTGTCTTCATAAAAGAATATTGGAGATTCCATAGGTTTCCCTAATGCAAATGAACGACTAAAAGGAAACTAAAAAATAAAACAACTAAAAACAACCCTCAAAATGTTGATGAACGTTTTCATGATGAATAATGGAGAAAGTATAGGAGAAAAAAAGTGTATTGGAATAAAACTAGACTGCAAGCTGTTTTTATTGTAGGAAAAATATTTTGAGGCAGGACTTTTCTCCCCTTCTTACTTTTTCTTCATGGTACTATAGAGTACATTTCACATAGGAATCAGTCAGGTAAGTAGTTTGTGCTAACACTATTGTGTGGTCTTAGTACATTTACTTGTTTTTCAGGAATGTATTCACATAGATTTGATTTTGCCTACTTTTATTTGTTCATGCTGAAGTACAAGACTGAAAAAATTAGAAAAAAAATATATGTAGGTATTTTTGGTATAATGTAACTATCCTTTTAATAATTTTACTATATATATTTTACTGATATTAATCTCCAATGTGTTGTAAAATAATCAAGTTTTATTTAGCACAAAGTCTAAAAATGTGTACATCCCACATAATATTGTGTTTAGTAAATAAAGGAAGTTATTTTTAAAAATCATGTTTAAGTATTCTGAAAAAGGATACAGGCCATTGTAATAAAAATAGAAAAGTTAATACTAATAAAATGTAATGAGAAGCCGGGCGTGGTGGCGCACGCTTGTAATCCCAGCATTCAGGAGGCTGAAACCGGAGGATCGCGATTCGCAGACAGCCTCAGCTACTTAGTGAGGCTCTTTGCAACTCAGTGAGACCCTGTTTCAAAACAAAGAATAAAATATAGAGCAGGGGGTGTGGCTCGGAGGTCGAATGCCCCTGGGTTCCACCCCCAAACCCCAACACACACACAAAAATGTAATGACATAAACAATAATAACTAAATAACTACATTAAATATCTTTTTACCTTTTTTATCCTGGGAAAAGTGGGGAAATGAACAAATACTAGTCTGTAGGAGGAGATAGTAAGTAAATTTTGGAAATATCATCTAGGATTTTTTTTCTCAGTAATAAAAAGTAAAAGTCTATCTGGATAGAGCACTCATTTGAACTCAGATTTTTAAATATTGTAATATTAAAAAATAGTAGGTCTGAAGTAGCTTGACTGTGGGAAAACAAGTGACCTTAAAGCATTATTACTTTTTAATCTGGCTAAGAATGATGATCACAAAGGCCTTTCTAGCAAGTGGCTTCTCATTTTTATCTGCTGCTCTCACCTTTAGAATTTAAACAATGCTAATCTTTAAAATTTTCAGTTTACATAATTATTGGGCAGCAAGATGATTTTTAAACATGCTTTTTCTATCTTAAGAAATTAACTAATTAATAATAGCACTTACTTTTTGTTTCCTCCTTTCTATAGAGACTCATGCTTTCCAAATAGTATAATCTTTAATTACAAATATAATCACTTTCTAATAGTCCTTAATTTAAGAGGATGACAAAAGTATGAAAACAAGTATTTTCAACTAAAAACCCAACCTTGAATATTGGTATAACATTAGTATGAGTTTACAATAATTCTTAACCTCTCAGTCTAAAACATTTTCACTCTTTTAGCACCCTCTGGTGGAATTATTTGAAAATGTTAGCAACAGTAAAAGTGACATGGACAGCATGCTAATTGTTAAAAGTTTTACTCTCAAAGTATAACTCATGTGTGTATTTGTTTTAATTTTGGCCCCAAATTATCATCGGGTGTGTTACAATTATATTTAAGAATAACAAATTTCATTATTATTATTAATATTATTATTAAAAGTAAAGTATTACAATAAATATTTGTAGTCACTACTAGCAATCTCTGTTGTTTTTAATATCAAGTATAATTCACAAATTATTATAAAGTTTCAACTAAAAATAAAAAGAAAACATAGCCGAGTATGATGACACACATCTTTAATCCCAGTACTTGGGAGGCTGGGACAGGAAGATTGCAGCTTTGACAATTTAGTGAGGCCCTCTGCAATTTAGTGAGATACTGTTTCCAAAAGAGAAAATCTGGCTGGGGTTTTAGCTCAGAGGTAAAATGTGTCTGGTTTCAATTCCCGGTGCCACAAAAAAAAAAAAAAAAAAAAAAAAATGCAGTAGTTCTTCATTATAATAAACAGATATCAAATTTGATTTATTATTTGGGTTTTTTTTGTTTGTTTTTATTTTTGTTTTTGGTGGTACTGGGGTTCCTGGAAGCCCTTCTACCTCCGGGCTACACTCCCAGACCTATTTTATATCTTTTATTTGGAAACAGGGTCTCTTAAGCCAGAGCGGCTGGCTTTGAACAAGCACGATCCTCCTGTCTCCGCCTCCCAAGCGCGGGGATTAAGAGCGTGCGCCACCACGCCCGGCCTGATTTATTATTTTGATTATTTACCTTAGAAAATTGATGACATTAGAAATAATATTTAAGATTATGTATAACTGTGAGGATTTCACATATGATTAACCATTGTAACTACTCTGTAGGGAGTAAGACATTTATTCTGAGCACAAATTATTATGAAATTACTATTATAATGAGTAGTGTGGAGCATTTGGGTGGCACACACTGTAATCCCAGTGCTTGGGAGGCTGAGACAAGGAGATCTCAGTTTGGTGGTCAGCCTCAGCAAATTGGCTAGGTCCTCTGCCACTTAATGTGATCCTGTCTCAAAATACATTATAAAATTGGGCTATGGGGGTAGCTCAGAGATAGAATACCCCTAATTTTATTCCCTAGTACCACACTAAAAAGAGAAAGAGTTTTATAATTTTTCCAATGTTATTGTAATATTTCTAACATCAAAACTAGTAAGAGTCAGAGTCTAGATTTTTGCCCATTTACTTCATTCTGACTTCCGAATTAGATTACTTATTTTTGATACTACTGTTCAGTATTTCAGGTATTTCAGGGACAGTATTATGGATATTAGTCATTTTATTCTCCCCTAATTATGCATGCATAGCATTATTTCAAGATAAGTATCTTAAAGTATATAAAAAATTATAAAAATATTAAGCTTTAGTTCTGGATATAAGAGGAATAGATTTTAAAACACACTTTTAGTAGTTGTTTTCTCTTTTTAAATAATTTAATATATATTTATTTTTAAATATTGAGTTGCTTGCATTTTTTATAGGTGCATTGTAATCATGCAGTCAAACTGATGTCTAATGGTAGGAATATAGATGCACACATTTGGAAGCATTTCCTCCCGATTCCATCACCTCCTTAATTCTCCCTTATACATGTCTTTGAAATTGGGCATTGGTAATTTATCATGCATGCATAACATTATTTCATCTATTACCTTCTTTATATCTCTATCCTCCCCTTTTTCCTTCCCTAAACTTCCTCCACCACTCCATTGGACTTCTTGCTCCTTTACCTGAAGTTACCCTTATTTTCCATAAAAAATTTATTTTTTATAAACTATTTTCTTCAACAAGTAGCCAATAGGGTCAGTTGAGAACAAATTATTGCATCAATTGAAACCACAAAGGTAAAATATATATATATATATATATATATATATATATATATATATATATACTTAAAATCACATTACCCTTTTTTTTGGGGGGGGGGCACTGGGGTTCCTGGAAGCCCTTCTACCTCAGGCTACACTCCCAGACCTATTTTTACATTTTTATTTGAAAACAGGGTCTCCTAAGCCATAGTGCGCGGCTGGCTTCGAACCTGCACGATCCTCCTGTCTCTGCCTCGCAAGAGCTGGGATTACAAGCGTGCGCCACCACGCCTGGCCCAATCACATTACTTATAATATAATTCATATATATTTAGACTTAACAGAAGGGCTATGTAATTTATCAAACAGTAAAATGTGTACTTGAATGGCAACTTCCTCATTATACATATTATTGACCATCTGTATTTCACTGATCTTCTATCACTAAAACAATAAATATTAAGCAGCTACAATAATTGTCACTAAGGGGAAATCAATCTACCCTCGATGCCCTTCTGCTCACTGGGGTTTGCCTGAGGGTAGAGCCTCTTGTGCAGGACGAGGTACACATGGTGCCTGTGTCACTAGACAGGATAAGAAAATATCTTGTCCCGCCTCTTTCTGATCACTCAGTACTTTCTTCTTATACCAAACACAATAATTTAATATTACTTATGATCTTTCCAAGGATTTAATTTTGCTGTCTTCTTTTAAAGCCTAAAGATCTAAAATTCTGTATTTATCTTGGTATTTCAGGGACAGTATAATGGATATTAGTCATTTTATTCTCTCCTAATGTGATAAACTTCTTGAAATTTTCACTACTAACACATAGAACTTGTTAGATGTACATAAAATCTGGAAAATAAATTCTCAATTATATGCTATGTATAATCATTAGTTCATTAAAAGTATGATTTCTTGTTAATCTTATACTGTGATCTTTTAAAATGTTCAACATACTGTTTATCACTCTTGTAGATAAATAATTTTAGCTAAGAAATTAATGTAGATTAATCAATTTTATAAAACTTAATTATTACAACATCCATAAATTCAGATTTCTCTATATCAGTTTTCAGAAGTACACAAATACCTGTATATAGTTTTTAGCTTATATAATATAAAAATTTATTAAAAGCATTGATTTGTACTTTAAATGGTTTTTAAAATTGTCATATGCTATAATTTTCATAAAGAAATTAAAATTTGGGATGAACAAGTAATAATTCTCATAATTTCGTTGCAGCTTAGGAACAGAGTTTAATGTGAAGATTTGATTTTATAGTTTTTTGTTATATCAAATGAAAATATAAAAAACTCTATGAGAATCATAAAATAAATTTAACTGATGTTGAATGACCCAGTTAATTTTTAATATATTTATTTACATTCAAGTACATATATACAATATATGTATATTTGCAATTTTTTGTTCATTGTTAAATTTCAGATAAGTTTGGGGGGGCATTGTCAAACTTCTACTGCTTTCATCACTTTTTTCATGAATACAATTATCATTTACAATGATTTGTGGTTGATATGCAAAGTCTTTCTTGCTAATTAGTGAGCCATGACTGATACTGATAGAGCTTTCTGCACATTGATGTATAAGAGTTTAAGAATAACTATAAAAGGGAGAAATTTAAATGATAACATATTTAATTTTGATTGTTGACAAATCTATCTTTGAGCTTGTCCATTATCTCAGCATACTCAATGGCATTTCTAAATCTAGTTTGTTTTCGGTTTTTGTTTATCTTTTTCTTGCAGCCTTGACTTCATCCTCATAGCTTCAAAAATTAGCCTCTCTGGGCCTGCTTGAAGGAATTCTGACCCTGCCACATGTTGCCTGGCTTCCCAGGCCTTCCTTTGAAATCGGGGGAGAAGCCTCCATGACTCCTTTTTATTCCCCCCCAAAAAAATGGTATTAAATGAATGCCAAGATCAACCTACAGCAGAAAAAAGTATACATCCCATTTATCTATCTATCTATCTATTTATTTATTTATTTATTTATTTATTTATTATGTTTTTTTTTTAGCAGGTCTGGGGATGGAACCCAGGGACATTCGACCTATGAGCTACACCCTCTGCCCTATTTCTTATTCTTTATTTTTGAAACAGGGTCTCACTAAGTTCCAGAGGGCCTCACTAAGTAGCTGAGGGTGTCCGCGAACCGCGATCCACTGGTCTCAGCCTCCTAAATTCTGGAATTACAAGCGTGCGCCACCATGCCAGGCTGTATGCCCTTTTTAATCATTGCTGCTGGGCCTTTTCCAATCAAGGTGTAGGTCCAACCTCTGTTCTGGCCACAGATAGACCCTCATCTATCCAGGCCACCGGGAAAGGGATCTGAGCTTTTCCTCAAAACCATGAGTTCCATGCTAATGAATCACACAAGGCACTTTTAAATATACAAACACATAAAACAAAGTTCCAATCAGCTGATGAAGCTACTATGACCAGAATTATATTTCACCTGCAACAATGATTTACTATTCTCTGATACAGTGCCCATGGGCACATTATGAAGTATTAACTACTGTGAATAATGAGATTTGACTGGATGCTGTAGTATACACAATGTTCAATAAAATTGGAGTACAAAGCTGCAAATTCCATGGAACTTTTCGTCTAGGATGACATTTAATAACAGGTACTGGATCTCAAATATCTTATAAAATGTTGGGAACTACAACATTTAATTCAGCAACTATTGTAACAAACTTTAAACAATATGAAAAAAAAATTACTGATTTTATGAGAATTAGTTACTAGGACTCCAGTCATGAACATGGTTAGCCCAGCATTATCCCTGAAGTCAACAACGTGCCCTAAGAATTTCTTAGATGCTTCTGGAAATGGCTTCTAAAAGACAAAGCACTGCTCAAAGCAGCCAAGTAAGGGAAGTGTTATAGCAAGTGATGTGGGATTCAGTAGTATTTTGCATATGACAGAAGTGCAATCCCTCTGAGTTCAGACGATGGGGAAGGTACTGGAATCAGGGATGTATATCCTGCGTTGACTAGAAGTGAGAATTTATCTGCCCTTTGGTTATAAAGGGAATGCCAGAATAGGTGACTTTCAAAATCATGGAGAATATGCTGGAAGAGCTTGAATGGATTCAATATTGCAAATACTGATTAATACATAATTATATATTAATTTTTAAAACCAATAATTCATTCATACACATCATTCAAAATCTAAATAAATAATTCAATAATACCTTCAGATTTATAACTAAAATATGCATCTGTACATATGAAATATCCACATTTTTAGATACAAATTCATCATCTTATTTCCACACATGACTCATTGCTTCACACTCCTGTTTATTTAATTATAAGCATCAGTTTATAATTCTGGTAATATTAATATCAATCACCACTGTGTCTCTGTTTTATAACCTATGATATTCAGTTGACTTAAAACTCTTTTGATTCTATCTACTTAATCTTTTTCATTTTTTTTACTTTCCTCACACTTTATTGAGAAGTCTCAATATTTCTGCTTTCATAGTATCATGATAATTTGTGTGCGTGAGAGAGAGAGAAAGAGAGAGAAAGAGAGAGAGAGAGAGACAGAGAGAGAGAGAGAGAGAGAGAGAGAGAGAGAGAGAGAGAGAGAGAGAGACAGAGACAGAGACAGAAACAGAGACACTGAGGATTGAATCCCAGAGACATTCTACCTCTGAGGTACACACTCAGCCCTGCTTCATTTTTTTCTTTTTTTTTTCTTTTTATATTTTTTTTTGTTTTTAAATTTGAAACAGGGTCTAAGTTTCTGAGCATCTTGCTGAACTTCGGAGGATGGTCTAAAATCTGTGTTCCTTCTGTCTTAGCTTCCCAAGTACTGGGATTACAAGTGTGTACCACCATGCCTAGCTATTTGTGATAATTTTTATGATTCAATTTTTCTTCTACTAATCAATTACACACATTGCTACAATTCTTATTTTCTGAGTTTATCTCTCTACTGCTAAAAGATACCCAGTATAAGTACTGAATTCATTGTTATTCTGTTTTTAGTATTGATTCTTTTGACTGCTCAGAGACCATTAGCATTTAATGTCTTTATTTTCTTCAATCTTTTCTTTCTCCATTCATCAAAATACTTGTTGATAGCTGCAACAAAACACTTGAGGTTCCTATAAAGTATATGTCTATTCAGAAACTATCAGTTTGCCTCTTTTCTCCTTCCCATGCATTTATCTCATAATGCCTACTTCTGAGTCTTGTCATATTAAAGTTATTCAACAATAATTTTTTTTTACTTTTTAAAATTTTTTATTGGTGCGTTGTGGTCACACATCCTAATGGAATAAGAGATGGTGGAGACATACATCCGCACATCACCCAACTAGCCCTTACCCAGTTTCCACCCATTGTCTCCCCTTCCCTCCTTCCCATGCTTGGCTTATGATTGACTTTAATGTTTGTTTAAATATAGCATGTACTTTAGAGAATCTCCCTCTTCCCCCCTCCCACACCCTCAGTTAAGTAACCTTATCTGCTCATCTACAGAATCTCCTTCATGTAGAGTTCCCATTCAACAATATTTTCTCATAACTTTTCTTGTTTGTGTATTAACAGAATATTGAAACATTTTGTATTTTCCAGTAGTCTGTATGAGGTTTATAAAAAACTTGTTTACAATTTCAGTAATATGCTTTAGGTGCAGTTGAGTTAATAACATGTTCAAGTGCCTTAATCTGACATAATTGGTTATTGACTGGCTAATGAGGATGAGCGATGGGCACACAAGTTGAAAAAAAATGGATTTCTATTTTCTTATAAATATCCGGCACACATTTGATTTAATTATTTATTTTCCTGGGTAAATTTTAATAAGTTATAGAACATAACCTATTTCTATTAATTTCCTTTTATTAAAATATATCACATTTATCTATATGATGTAAGACATAGTATAAATTTTTTTAAAGAAAGTTTAATTTATAGTTCAATATCTCCCTCTACTGTTAGCAAACACTAATGAAAATAATTTAAACATGTCTTCACAGTTCATACAATGTATTTTTTCATTTTAAACAATAAAAATCATATAAAGTTTTCTAATATTTCTCATCATATTTTAAAATGTGATTCTGAGATTTTATGAAAATATCTCATTTTAAAATATTTTGAATATTTTAAATATTTTAAACCTTATTTTAAATATTTTATAAAGATCTTGAATTATGCTTTGAAAAGCATGTAAGATGATTTATAATTCAATGAAATTTATTTAAGAATTAGAATAATACATTATTTATGGAAAATGTCACTTGCTGTCACATAATGCAAGCTTAATCTTCAATTGTTTGCTCCACAGTTTTATTCTTAAACCTTATATGTTTATATATATACATAAAATTAATTTTTATAATTCTTTTCCTCTTAGTTTCATACAATAGAAATTAATTTCTCACTTGCACAGACTTCAAAAGCAATTTCTTCTGACCAAGAATGGATTTTGTGTGAAAGCAAGAAAGCAATGATTAAAAAGTCTCAATTCAATTATTCAGCTTCTAGTGCCTTTAAGTCTTTTTAATTTTCTATTTGTGGATGCAGGGAAAAAGTAAGAGATCCGGAGACTTACCCAACCATTTTAGTGCCAGCCTTAGAAGAGTCTTTTGCTATAGTACATTGGATTTCTGGGAAAATGGATATTTGTACAAAAGTCACCACAAGTTTTTTCTTTCTTTCTTTCTTCCTTCCTTCCTTCCTTCCTTCCTTCCTTCCTTCCTTCCTTCCTTCCTTCCTTTCCTGAAGATTTAACTCAGGGGTATTCTACCTCTGAGCCACACCCATGCCCTACTTGTTATTTATGTGTGTATGTATTTATTTATTATTTTCATTTGAAACAGAATCTTGCTAACTTACTGGGCTCTGCCTTGAATCTTTGATCTTCCAGTCTTGGCCTGCCAAGTCCCTGGATTGCAGGTATGTGCCACCTTACTTATCTCCTTTCTTTTTCATTCTTGCATTTGCGTCTGTCTAGTTTGGTTTTGAATGGCAATGGAATTACATTTCATATTTTTCTCGATCAATAAGGATTTTGTAGGTCTTCTTCTAATACAACAGTGTTCTTGCTTTGCCTAAAGTAGAAAGTCAGCATGATTAAATGGATATCCTGCAAAGAAACGTGTATGGAAAGCCTCACTTTTGTACTGAAGATGTATAAAAAGGAATGAAAAATAAGGAAGTCAGATTGTAGATTTCTTTTCCGTCCATCCTTCCATTTTCAATCCATGGATAACCTTCAGGAAGGAGACTGTATATTCTAGCTAAGTCCAAATAATGCAAGGTCATGGAATAGGTAACACTACTGGCCAGGTGTGATCTGGACAAGGTCATAAATCTTCATGAAAATCTTTAGGTGTAACTCTGAGGATGGGCCACGTGGAACTGTAAGAGGCCAAAAGACATAGGAGTCTAAATATACACTCGTTACTGAATACTTCTTGTGATTTGTCAAGGGACGCTGAGGTTCTCAGGTGCCCTTGTGAGCTAATTCATAGATATTTAAGTGAGCCTTGTGTCTTCAATTTTTGTGTCAAAATTTGAAGTCCTGCATGTGTTGTTTTTTTTTTTTTTTTTTTTGGTCTGTGAAAGAAAAATTTCCACTACAATTCTTGAATTTAGTTAGACACATTTTCTTGTCTAGTTATATATTTCTAATGATCAAGCTAATATTTGTGATTATAATAAATTTAATATTATAAAGTAATTTTGAAATCATATGCATTCTTACATCGAGTATGTCTACCTATCTTGGAATATGGCATATGTTTAAATTTTAAGTTTCATTTTAAAAATTATGCAGTAAGCCAGGCATGGTAGTACATGCCTGTAATCCCAGTACTTGGGAGGCTGAGGCAGGAGGATTTCAAGTTCTCATCAAGCCTCAACAATTTAGCAAGGCCTTCCCGGAACTTAGTGAGACTGTTTCAAAGTAAAAAACTAAAGTAGAGCTGGGAGTGTAACTCCGAGGTAGAATGCCCTTGGATTCAATCCCTAGTATCCCCCACCGAGAAAAAGAAAAACAAATTACATATTAAACCATTATAGTAATATTCATTTATATCCATATATTTTCTAAAATTTTAATGGTTATTTCTGTAACCATAGAAAATATTGTGTATTTTAAAGTATGTTCTGTTCAATTTACTAAACTTTGTCTGTTTCCAATAAAATTTCTTAATTTATTTCTGTATCTTTAATTTCAAAATGTTGCTCTGTATAAAACTAAGCACAGACTTGAGTGGATTGTAGAATATTATATACTCTTGTGGCTAAAAGTATACTAATATATGGTATTATATTTTAACTCAATGAGTAATTTAATTTGAAGTGTAACTTGTGATTAACTAAATTGTTGACTGTTTTGCATATATACTATAATGTGTTTAAAAAGCCTTATCACAGTACCAAAATGCCTGGAATAAACACCAGCTAATTTAATATATCTTCTAAAAGAACATATATGCATAACAGACATTCAGGATTTTCACGGGAAAGATCAAAGAGGTACTTAGTACTCTTCCCTACACATATGCAAAACAGTTCATTCAGCTTATAGAATGAAAAGC
The DNA here is from genome assembly GCF_963383645.1 of Muscardinus avellanarius. Classification (NCBI taxonomy): domain Eukaryota; kingdom Metazoa; phylum Chordata; class Mammalia; order Rodentia; family Gliridae; genus Muscardinus; species Muscardinus avellanarius. Next base: position 178,706,364 of record NC_137787.1, read on the forward strand.
AGGTTGCCCAAAAAAATAATACTTGTCCATCTGTCCCTACACTTAATGTGGAGTTCTATCCAAAAGCCTCAGATTGACAAATGTGAGTAATTCTAAGTAATTCTGTCCTGGAGGCTTATTTCTTCCCTTTAATGAAGGCATCCTTAAGGCAACAATATTTAAAGCATGGTATGTTTAAAAAATAATTCTCTCTTGGCAAGCTACACATCTTCCAATATATAATCATCTTTAATCTATGTTGGTATTGTGAGAAAGAGTGGCAAATAAAACGACAAGAGTCACATTTAACAATAAGTAACATACTAAAATGTGTAGTTTTGTGTCAGTCATTCAGTGGATAACATACCATCACTCCCTCACAACTTGAAACCAACACACACACACACACACACACACACACACACACACACACACACACAGGTTTCTGCCTAAAAAATTCTGTACATTTGTATGCTATTTTTTTTTTTTTGGTACTGGGGGTTGAACCCAGGAACATTCCACCTCCAGATGGAATGCCCTCAGGCCTATTTTTTAATCTTTATTTTGAAACAGGGTCTCACTAAATTGTGGAGGGTCTCATGAAGTAGATGGGGCTGGACTCAAACCTGTGATCCTCCTGTCTCAACCTCCCAAGTCCTGGGATTACAGGCATGTGGCACCACACCTGGCTTATCTGTAACCTTTTACTCTTGCCATCATTTTGTTTTGATTATTTTGAAAGCTAAATTTTGTAGTTACTATTTTTCCTTTTCTATAGCTTACTTAATGCCAATGACTAAAACTCCCACATGACAATATATAAAAATTATCTCAGAACTTGATCATTGATGACTAGTACGTACTGAATATAATTATGAATAAGAAAAATATTCTAGCTTATTTAGATTTTATCCTATTCAAAAGAGCACTGGGAACTATTTAAAAAACAGTTTCTAATTATAAGTATGGTAGTTTGCTTTGGAATATGGAATCCTAATCAAATTTGAAAATTTAAGGAAGACTTTACATAAAAGTGAAATGGATACTGACACTTCCAAAAACTTAGTCATAAAATAGATTGGTTTCTTTGTGGTTTTTTGGTGTGTATTTGTGTATTATTGTAGAACAGTGGGGTATTTGTTGTTAGAGGACAAATGCTTTCTGGAAAAGGAGCTGGTGAAGTAGATAAAATCAATAATATAAAACATGCAGAAACACTACAATATTCTATTTTTGTTTGAAGAAACAGAGATTTCATTTAATAACAAAATTAAGACTGGCTTCTGAGTGTGCTGGGCACACAAAAACAGATACAGAAGATTATCCACGGAGGAGGTAAGGATCCCCAAGGAGCAGGAGGACTTGGGAAGAGCATATGAGGAATAAACTACTCATTGCTTCATGATACCGAGTGTAATGAACTGTAACATATGATGACAAATTAAAAAAAATTGAAGAACTTTCAGATTATTTACAAAAAATGATACCTAATTTGTCACAAATTGGAATATAAAAATTTTATTTAAATAAATAGAATCTATGGGTCTTTAACTTATATGCATGTCTAGACATTAGTGACTAAGATGGCCCATATTATCTTTTTTTTTTTTTTTTTGTGCTACTGGGGATGGAACCCTTCTATCTCTGGGTTACACTCCCAGACCTATTTTATATTTTATTTGGAAACAGGGTCTCTTAAGCCAGCAAGGCTGGCTTCCAACCTGCATGATCCTCCTGTCTCCGCCTCCCATGCGCTGGGATTACAAGCGTGCGCCACCACACCCAGCCCATATTATCTTTTTAGAATATTTCTTATAAACAGACAGCTTTGGAAAACAGAGATTCCTCACCACACTGGAACATGTTTCTTTTCATTTCAGTAAAGAGAATACCCCAAGGAATATATCTAGTATATTTCACTGGATTGAAGGATAAGCAGGTTTTCTAGAATTGACTGTTGGTGGGATGCATCAGTATACTTAACACTCCACAGTGAGTGCAGACAATACCTGGTCCTCATTGTAGAACCTTCTGTGGATTGGTCTTGAGGAATAGACCAAAGATGTAACCTAATTACTTATTACCCTTATAGATTTGTTTCTGATCCGAGATTTTCATAGTTTCTGCTGACAAGAGTGAGGATGTAAAATCAAATGGATTATCTTGCAAGATGCTCACGTTACCTGAGAGAAGTTAATATGGAGAATGAGAGGCATGTATACTGGCTGATGCTCAGTCCACGCTTTAAGTGCTTTGTTAATAGAGTTGTACATAAAAGGAATTTAGAATTTTCTGGCTATGTTTGCAATCAGTATTGAAGAATAATTACTAAAATAATTTTGAGTTTGGGGAAGAAAATTTACACCCAAATCAGGATGTCCACCTTGACTGGACAGGAGCGATGAAGACAACGTAGAGTCATGATGTTCCACTGAGCGAATGTGACCCCATGACTCCTTTATGGTTTATCTATTTATTTTTGGAGGGTGCTAATTGTTGGTATTCTATAGATAGATTATGGGCAAAATGGGAAGGTGTTGTCTTCACAGAGAACACAGTTGTACAATGTTTTAGGTGAGGGACTCCTAATTTGTAGTGTAGTGATATGTTTTCTTGTTTATTGATAATATACCAATGCCTGGATCAGAAGAGAAACAATAAAACCCCGTTTCTAAAAAGAATACGTAACTCCTCCAAAGCTCAGATAACAAAGACATGCTTAGCTGAAGAAACACTGAACAATGACCACTACAGGGCTTACTCATGGTACTATCTGGAGCACTGAAAGTGAGAAGCTACAAAAACAGGGGAAGAAAAGAAAACTTAAGTAACGCTCTTTTTCGTGGCGCCGGGTAGGCGATCAGCTGCACCAAGATGAAGCTGAATATCTCCTTCCCAGCCACTGTCTGCCAGAAACTCATCGAAGTGGACGATGAACGCAAACTTCATACATTTTACAAGAAAGAAGTGTATGGCCACAGAAGTTGCCGCTGATGCTCTGGGTGAAGAATGGAAGGGTTATGTGGTCCGGATCAGTGGTGTGAACGACAAACAAGGTTTCCCCATGAAGCAGGGTGTCTTGACCCACGGTCGTGTTCGCCTACTACTGAGTAAGGGGCATTCCTGTTACAGACCAAGGAGAACTGGAGACAGAAAGCGCAAATCTGTTCGGGGTTGCATTGTGGGTGCCAATCTGAGCTTTCTCAACTTGGTTATTGTAAAAAAAAAAAAAAAAAAAAAAAAGGGAGAGAAGGATATTCCTGGACTGACGGATACCACTGTGCCTCGTCGCCTGGGGCCCAAAAGAGCCAGCAGAATTAAAAAACTTTTCAGTCTCTCCAAAGAAGACGGTGTCCGCCAATATGTTGTCAGAAAGCTCTTAAATAAGGAAGGTAAGAAACCCAGGACCAAAGCACCTAAGATTCTGCATCTTGTTACTCCACCTGTCCTGCAACACAAACACTGGCGTATTGCTCTGAAGAAACAGCGTACTAAGAAAAACAAGGAAGAGGCTGCAGAATATGCTAAACTTTTGTCCAAGAGAATGAAGGAAGCCAAAGATAAACGCCAGGAACAGATTGCCAAGGGACTCAGGCTGTCCTCTCTGAGAGCTTCTACTTTTAAGTCTGAGTCCAGTCAAAAACAAGAATTTTTAAGTGTAACAAATAAAGATCAGACCTTCCTTAGATCTCAAAAAAAAAAAAAAAAAGAAAACTTAAGTAACTTCCACCTTAAGTAACTTCCACAGACTTGTTTATGAGTTTCATAGGACGCTCTACAAATCAACAGGGACTTGGGGGTTATTACAGTGTCCTGGAATGTGAATTAGGGAAACTAGGTGATTTGTCTTAATTTTCAAATAAGTTAAATGTAGGATTCCTTAAATAGCAGTATATGTCTTGGGATTGTAAAAGTTTTAGTTATGGATCTTTCTTTGCTAGATGGTGTATTACTAAAAAGGTCAAAATAAAACCATTTGCTTCAACCATCTATTATCATATCACATTTTTCTAAACAGTTAAATGCGTTTTTGCAGGGACAATCTTATTTAGGGGAAATACAAATATATGTGTGTATATATAATGTATGTATATAATAATGTCATATTTTAAAATAAAAATATAAAATATCCCTAGATAGTTTCACGTAATATAAAACGATTTATGTGGAACTATTTCTAAAGGGATTTAGAATATTTTTATTTTATTATGGTTAAGCAGTATTTGTTGAGGGGTATATAATGTTATTTAAAATAATTGAAGCAGCCAGGCGTGGTGGTGCATGCTTGTAATGCCAGCATTCGAGAGGCTGAAACCAGAGGATCGCGGTTGATGGACAGCCTCAGCTACTTAGTGAGGCCCTCCACAACTTAGTGAGACCCTGTTTCAAAATAAAGAATAGAAAAATAGGGCATGGGGTGTAGCTCAGAGGTCAAATGCCCCTGGGTTCCATCCCCAGACCCGCAAAATATAAAATAAAATAAAATAAAATAATTGAGCTATAGTTTTAAAATACTCTTTTGCTAATATGGTTCTGTTCTAAAGATGAAAATGAAGCCACTCTCACACAATCTCAAGCACCAGATAATTTAATATAGAAAAATAGTCAAAACAAAATAAAAATCCCACTTCAATATATGAAATCTGTAGTATTAAAACAACACATCTTGGGAGATTTTCTCGCACCCAAGATAGTGTTAACAATAAAAATTAAAAGCACAGAACAATGCAAAATCAGGAAAGAAAAAATTATATACAACACCTGGCCAGGGGAATCGCAGCCTCCGAGTAAAGCCAGAAGGCCCTGTCAGTAGCCTCTCTGCAGTGCTGGTCTAGGGCACAATACTGGGCAATGCATACGCTCCACGGTGAGAACTCAGAGAGAGGCCTCGGGCTTTCTCCCTTATTTGGGCAGAGCTGCTTGAACTTTGTGTGAAGTCACTGAGGTAAGTTTTTTGGCATTCGGCCTAAGATGGCCAGTCTTGGGTAGGAGGTCAAATGTCTCATAGAGTCAATTTTTTCTTTTCTGATATCTTGGATTTGGAAAGTCTGCTAGCAGTTTGACTTCTTAAATACATAAGTGGTTAAAAAAAAAAAGAACAGTAATACACTGAAGTAGCACAAGCAAAGCAATCATATCAGAATAGGAAAGACTAACAGGACCTTCCCATTTCAAGGAAACAAGGTGGAAAAACACACACACAAAACACGGAGGGGGGTTAAAGAAATAGGGCAAAGACCACAAAGTCTTCCCCATTCCCAGGCCAAAAATCTAAGAAAAAACAAAGAAAGATAAATAAGGAGAAGGGCAGAAAAATCAAGGGAAAAGATCAAATTTATATTCACTTCATTACTAAACAAAACTTTTAGCAAGATTTTTTGACAACTCATTGTGCTTGCCAAGTGACAGTTTGAAGGTACTACACAAATAAACAATAATTGTTTTTATTTAAAAAATAGAAATTATTATACATTTGGTAAGCATAACTACGTATAATTTTACTATGTTTTGATAGAAATAGCGATCTTGAGTATTTCAGTAAGATATGTAAACATATTCTTTAATGGGCTTAAGAAAATTGAGTTTAAAATTTTACCAAGTCCAATACCAATGCTAACATAGCTGAACTTATGTAATTCTTTTCTAAATGAGTTCAATATTTGGAATATCATTTAGTTTTTTTAAAATTAAAAATGCATACTATTGCATGTGCTGCCATCTGCTGGACGAAAGCTAACATGGCCATGGCATAACAAAATATAATATATTCTCTTTGGTAAGAGAATGCTGTTAGAACTCCAAGTTAACTCCAACTTCTAAAATTGAGTGACTAAGAAGTCAAGAGATTTTATAATATTTTAATGTTTTAGGCATTTTTATTATAAATTATATCAATTCACCAGCAATTTTTGGCTGTGAAAACAGTATTACATCCAAACAACTTCAATGAATTGTACTGTTATTTCTCAGGAGTTAGCTAGTGTACAATTAGTTTTCGATATTATAAAATCAATAAATAGCTGTCTTATGAATATGATTGATGTCACCAACTTATCATGGCTCACTGTCTGTAGGACATTAAAAATATTATTCTGGGCCGGGCGTGGTGGCGCACGCTTGTAATCCCCGCGCTTGAGAGGCAGAGACAGGAGTATCGCACAGGTTCGAAGCCAGCCCCGTGCTCTGGCTTAGGAGACCAGAGGTAGAAGGGCTTCCAGGAAACCCAGTACCACCAAAAACAAAGTATATATATATATATGTGTGTGTGTGTGTGTGTGTGTGTGTGTGTGTGTGTGTATGTGTGTGTGTGTATGTATATATGTATATGTATATATATGTATATGTATATATAATATAAATAAATATATATATATATATATTTCTGAAGTCATGTTCCCAGTTGAAAAATCTTGTTTATAATACTTAAAATTTATATGTGTAATACATTCATTCAGTCATCCTCTGTATCCACAAGTTCTCCATACACAGATTCAATTGACTGAGTTTTGAAAATATTTTTTAAAAATCGCATCTGTAGTGGACATGCACAAAAATTTTCACTTATTTCCTAAACAATGTGTCATCACAACAGTTCATTTACATAGTATTGGTATTCTAAGTAATCCAGACATAATTTAAAGTATATAGGAGGTTGTGCATAGATAATTTGGAAATGATATGCAGTTATTATTATTTAAGGGCCTTGACCCTCTGCGTATCCACAAGAATCCTTAAAATAATTATTTGAGGATATCTAACAATGACTAATTTCTTTATTCTACATAGAGAGGTTATCAATCAGAAAAATTATTATGATAATGATCTATGTATGGGTATGTTTTTTAATCCTAAAATTTTTAATTCATTAATTATAATGAGAATTCCATGCATATGTGATATAAATTGCAATGTATTTTTCCATTTTGATGTTTTGGAATATTAAAATGTTTAATATTATACTTTTAAGACTCTAATGAATAAGTCATTAATAAGCCAGGCATTCCAAGATAAATACCAGGTGATAACACTTCTATGTGGATTAAAAAATGGTTGAACTCATAGAAGTAGAGAGAAATGGTGATGACTAGCAGGTGAAGGAGTGGGGCTGTGTCAGAGGGTATGGAACTTGAGTGAAATTAGCAAAATAAGTTTAAGTGATCTATTGCAGATCTATAGTTAATAAAATGCATTGTATCCTTAAAATTGAAAAGAAAATCAGTTTTATGTTCTCATCCCCCCAGGGAAAATAATTATCTGAAATAATGAATATCTAATTATATTGATTTAGTCATGTCTCTTTATTTCAAAAAATGTTATACACTACATATATGTTTTTTATTTGTCAATTTAAAATGATACATTTGTAACAGTATCATGAGCTGGGAGTTTAGCTCAGTGTTAGAATGCTTAACCAGCAAGTGGGAGGCCCTAGGTCCAAGGCTCAAACACACACACACACACACACACACACACACACACACACACACACACACCAAAAAAAAAAAAAACCACGAAAACCAAAATAATTTCTCCACCAGATGGCAATATTGAGAATCTTTTAAAAAATTTAATGGATATGAGAGAAAGCAGAAAGTAAACACAGTGATTTAAGTATTAACTTGTGAAATATAATAAATAACTATAATTATTCATTACTTAGTTGAAGTCAGACTGACTATTTTAATTCTAGAAGAATGAAATAAGTTTTCACTAAATACACTAGGTAAATCTCATGATTAAAATTGAGTAGATACTTTATTAAATGATGATCCACTTTCTGTAAAATTTATTAAATTACAATTAAACTACTTATGAAAAAAGTAGAACTTTATTAGCAACCGAGGGAGAGGAAGAAATTCACTCTTTAAAAATATCAAAGTAGAATAAATTAAAAATAACATTCAAAGCTTACCAATCCAAAATAAATTATTGCAAAAAATCCTCTAAAATATTAGTATAGGGTCCAAAACTCTAATATCAGGTAGAAGCAATTAATACAAGTTCCTAATATATAACTTGAACTTGGAATCACTATTTAAAGTAACACAGATCTTTGAAACTATAAAGTCCAAACAAAATTGTGAATTGCATGTATAATATATTACACTAAGGAGGAATATAAGCATTTTGAAAAATGAATGATTATAACTTTTTTCATCTACTAAAAAACCTTATAATTTAACATGGCTAAAACAAAGGTCAACAAAATAAACATTAGATATATTAGCCACTGAAAATTTTCAGAAGATAGCCGGATATGGTGGCACATGCTTGTAATCCCCGTGCTTGGGAGGCTGAGACAGGAGGATCGCGCAGGTTCGAAGCCAGCCTCAGCTACTTAGTGAGGCTCTCAGCAACTTAGTGAGACTCTGTTTCCAAATAAAATATAAAATGGGTCTAGGAGTATAGCCCAGAGGTAGAAAGCCTCTGGGTTCCACCCCCAGTACCACCAAAAAAAAAAAAAAAAAGAAAAATTTCAGAAGAAATTTAGAATTATGAAGGAGGCGCCATGAAAGATGTCATGGTCTACCTGATCCAATACAAGATGTAGAAAACCAGTAATCAGATATGGGATAAAAATGTCTCTCACAGGATTTATAAGGCTGGCAAATGTGGATGAAGAATGTTTAAGATAATTTTAACGTATTGATTACTAAATTTATTATATAGAACATTTTCTTTATTCATCAGTGTACAAGATCAAATCCTTGTGCATATTAACAAGCAAAGCAATGATAAGGAAAAATAAAATTATATATGATTGATTTGGGTAAAGGGAGTTGGTGAAATGTAATATTAGCAATATAAGTTGGTTTCTACTTGATTAAGTTCAGATTCATCTATGCAAATGCTTAATATTTGAATATTAAAGCTATTTGAATATTTAATATTTAATATTTGAATATTAAATTGCATGGAGATTCTAGGAATTTGAGAGGGGATAGGCTGAAGACAAAACAGTTTACAAATTAAGGTAGTATTTCAGCATAAATGTAAAAAGAAATTAATTGATGTCAATAAAATATGATTAATACAGTAGTGACAATATTCATGTCAATATACACCAATATATTGTGTATTAGTATATACAATATACTAATACACATTAGTACACATACCAATACATACTAGTATACATACTAGTATATTAGTATACCACAATATACATTATTATACAACATTAAGACATTTAAGCAAAGGATCCAGGTAAACCATCACATCTGCAATTTATCAGAGCTATAACTATTTTATTTTTTCTCATCTCAAAGGTTCATAATGTATTGTTATTAACAAAAGATATATAGAATTGACGAAAAATGAATGCTGAAAAAGATATGCAAGAATCATAAACGTAGAGTTACTCTGATGAACATTCCTTAAACAGAGAAAAGAATAGCAGACAGATAAAGAGCATAGCAAGGGAACAGATGGATGAATGTGTAAAGTTTTCTGTGTTTCAGAAAACTACTACAAGGAAATAAAGAGAAGAGACTACAAATAGGAATGAAAAACTATTTACTCAAGAAACATGCCAATATGGCAGGAGCAAAGGCATAAGCCTATAATGCTAATACTTAGAAGACTGGGATTGAAAGATCACATGTTTGAAGCCAGCCTTAGAAATTTTGTGAAGCTAGGCTTTGTTTCAAAATGAAAATTAATCCCAGTATCTGAGAGGCTAAGACAAGAGGATCTCAGGCTGAATGGGCAGCTTCAGCAACTTAGTGAGGCTCTCGATAATTTAGTGAGACCTGTGGCTAAATTAAAAAATAAAACAAGGCTGGAAGTGTCAGTGCTGAGTATCACAATTCATTCATTCATTCATTCATTCATTCATTCATTCATTCATTCATTAATGGGAAGATGTTGCTCAAAGGTAGAATGCCCCCCTTCCTTGTTTCAATCACTAGTACCAAGAATAGAAAGAAAGAAAGAAAGAAAGAAAGAAAGAAAGAAAAGAAAGACAGACAGACAGACAGACAGACAGACAGACAGAAAGAAAGAAAGAAAGAAAGAAAGAAAGAAAGAAAGAAAGGGAGAGAGGAAAGAAAAGGAAAAGCAAAAGTTAATAGGATGGGTGAGGTATTTGTTATGAACTGACCATGTGCTCCTTTAGAAAGCCTAGAGAAGTCTTTAATAGATTATGGGGACAGACTCTTTGAAAGCATCAATATGAATTCTGAGGAGAAAACAAAACCCAAGAGAAATTTAAATAAAGGAATTAATAAGAGGCATGGAAGACTTAAATGTCTCTAATGGTTAAAAGAGTGAAAATCTGGGGCTATCAATGAACCAGAGTTAAAGACCAAATACCATAGATATGATTTTAATTTTCTTATCTCATAATTGCAAAGTTCTGATCAGACATTGGAGTACGGAGAGTAAGTGATTCGGCTGCTTCTCAACATCTGTCTTAAACTCATTTGGCACCAAAACCGCAGTAGGAAGATGGCTTCCGACTTGATTCATCTTCCAAGTCTTTTCCGAGTACTCACTGAAACCCACCTGATTTTCAGAAAACTAGCAGCAGAGAATTGAGGTTGAGCTTGTGTTTTCATGGTCTGTGGGTCAAAGTGCACATATAATAAGATACTGAGTGATTATTGAATAGGCCAGTGAGAAAGGCACATCGTATGATTTGGACAGATAAAGTAAACATGCCAAATAAATTATCATTCAAAAATATATCTAAAGCTGGTGTCTGAGGCTACTCTTGCATCTCAAACGACACCGATAGCAAACATGTTAAAGCTAAGTCAGGAAAGACTTGTGCCAAAGAGCAATTTGAGACTGTTCATGAGACTCCAACTTCTTTACTACCAGAAGCACACTTTTGGCATTTTACAGATAATAATATCGGATGATCTCAAACATACAAACTCTGGCATCAGAATAAAAAAATGTCTTTTATCTACTTTTAGGTAATATAGTTTATAAGAAAAGAGGGAATTATTTTCTATTCAAAACCCTTTTGGGCAAAGAGAAAATGTGCCTGGAAAGATTAAGCTTTTCTAAGACTTATAAATATGGATATATTCACAAATTATTTCAAAAGCAATGTTGAGTTAAAACCAAACTGACTTTAGAACCAGCTGATGCAGATGTTTCTATTAAATAATCATTATCTATGTACTCTTGTATGTCTCACTTAATATAACTGAGACTTATTTAACAATGTTTATAATGATAACCTCAACAAAGCTAGTCAATACTTGGAATTTAATAAGAAGTATAAACTTTACATATTTATTTTCTTTCTTCCCCTACATAATTATAGTTTATATAGAAGTTCTATAATACATTTTACATTAGAATGCTAAAGCTTAAAAAATTATTTTCTAAAGGTCATATAAATAAAGTTTTGAGAAGTCTGGAGGAAAATACAGTTCAATCTCAAAGCTTCACTGCTTTAATTCCTCATTATACTGCCCTCTTTGAGATGACCAAACATTAATGCTTGCCTGGGACCCAGCTAGGTAACACAGCATGAAGGTCTCCAGCAAGCCTGCCAACAATGCAGATTATCAACATTTGAATGAATTCTAAGATACCTTATATTTTACAACTCCAAGATAGTATTGCTCAATGATTACAAAAAGTATAAAGTGATAGTTAAAAGTGGAAATACTCTCATAATCCTGATTCTATAGGTAAAAACTTGTAACTGAAATACTAATTACTCTGCCTCAGAAATAAAAAAGGAATGGCTCCTACTATTTGAATAGTTGTGGATCTTTAATTGGAATTAGTTTTAAGTAGAATGCCTGTAGACCATAGAGAAGTGGTAAATACTACTACTACTACTACTACTACTAATAATAATAATAATAGTAATAGCACATTTTTACAATTTATTGGTGCACTGTAATCCTATATCATTATGAAGTATAGGATGTAGAGGTATACATGTACACAGCACATATTTAGCCCTTCCCCAGTTCCTACCCACCCCTCCCCCCCCCTCCTCATATTTGGCTTAGTAATTGACTTTGATATGTTTATGAATGTACATCATGTACATTAGGGCTCTTCCCTCTTCAGCTCATTGCTATCAGTTAGGTTGCCTTCTTTACTCATTTAAGGTTTGTTCTTAATATATACAATTTCATTATATATATATATATATATATATATATATATATCCCATAGTTTTATAACCCATTCATCTGTTGAAAGACATCTTGGCTGGTTCTGTAATTTAATGTACTGGTATACACATGCATCTGCTTGGTAGTTTGGTTTCCATTTTTTAATAGATATTCAAAAGTGGTATTTCTGGGTCATATTGTAGGTTAATTCCCATTCTTCTGGGAATTAGAAGATTGTAATTGTTGTTTAAATGGCTATTTTCTGAATTATGTACACATTTTAAAAACAAAATCTTTGGGTAAGATGTCATCTACCTATACCTCCTCTCCACTTGAGAAAAAGATGGTTGTTGTTTTTGTTTTTGTTGTCATTGTTATACTTATTTTCTTTTTTTTTTTTTTGGTGGTACTGGGGTTCCTGGAAGCCCTTCTACCTCCGGGCTACACTCCCAGACCTATTTTTACATTTTTTTAAAATTTGGAAACAGGGTCTCCTAAGCCAGTGCACGCGGCTGGCTTCGAACCTGCTCGATCCTCCTGTCTCTGCCTCCCAAGCGCGGGGATTACAAGCGTGCGCCACCACGCCCGGCTACTTATTTTCTTCTGTGGTACTAGAGAGTGAATCCAGGAGCATTATACTTTTAAGGTATATCCACAGTCATTTTTATTTATTCTTTGGAAATAGTGTCTCACTAGGTTGCTGAGGTTGTGTTGATGAAGCTGTCCTTGAATCTGTGACTCTCCTTTCTCAGCCTCCCAAATACTGGTATTAGAGGTGTGGTCATCACCTTTAGCTAAAAAAAAATTGTTTTTCAGAATAAGACAACATTGAAATATTCTAACAAAAATATTACATTTTCAGAAATGAGTTCATGACAAGGATAATGCCTAGCTCAGTGAGAAAGCACTTTATAACTAATATATATGGGTTCATAGAGATAACTGTTTTTAGAAAATAAATGATTTATATTACCTCTGGTATTATCAAAGTCTTAGTTTTTAATACACACAAATGTACTGATCAGGATATTTTATGGGATTATTTTGGTTAAAAATACAAAATTTTAAAGTTGTCTTTTTTAAGAAAAAATTATTAAAAACGAATGTCCCACACCGGGCATGGTGGCGCACACTTGTAATCCCCGCACTTGGGAGGTGGAGATAGGAAGATCATGCAGGTTTGAAGCCAGCCACACTGGCTTAAGAGACCCTGTTTCCAGAAATAAAAAAAATTGGTCTGGGAGTGTAGCCCGGAGGTAGAAGGGCTTCCAAGAGCCCCAGTACCACAAAATAAAAAAAAAAAAGAATGTCCCAAAGTTATGTGAATTTAAGATTAATCTACTCTGTATCCTAAAAATTCTGACAGTAAAAACAATCTTTTTTTTTTTTTTGCAGTACCAGGAATGAAACCCAGGGGCATTGTACCTCTGAGCTATACCTCCTGCCCTATTTCTTAGTCTTTTTACTTATTTTATATTTTATTGGTACACTATAGTTTCACATAATAATGTGGATCATATTGACAATGGCATATATTTGCACAGTACTTGGTGCCCCTGCCCCTTCATCTTCCCTTTCTCCCTAACCCTGCTCTCAACATGAGTGTCCAGGTGGACCATGCTACATTCACATTTATACACATATTTGAATGTAGCTCCTCCATTAGTCAACTTTAGTCTTCTTCCTCCCCTACACTATATTTCTGCCTTTGCTGAGGTTTCCCCTTCAATATCTGGAGTCCCTCTACTATCTCCAATACTTCCTAGCTCGGGCATATTAGAGAAACTTATGTCCCTTCTCTTTCTGTGCTTAGCTGATCTCACTTAACATAATGTTCTCTAGGTCTGTCCATCTTCTTGTGAATGACATGATTTTGTTATTCTTTATTGCTGAGTAGAATTCCATTGTGTGTATTTCCCACAATTTTGCAATCCATTCATTTGTTGATGGAGACCTAGGTTGGTTCCATATTTTGGCTCTTGCAAATTGTGCTGCTTTGAACATGGGTATGCATATATTACTACAGTTCTCTGATTTCAACCCCTTTGGAAAGATACCCAGGAGTGGTATAGCCAGATCATATGGTGGATCCATTCCCAGTTTTCTAAGGAATCTCCACAATGATCTATATGGTGGTTGAACTAGTTTGCACTCCCACCAACAGTGTAAGAGTTCCTCTTGCTCCACATCCCTGCCAGCATTTGTTGTTATTTGATTTCTTTATGCTTGCCACTCTGATTGAGGTTAGAAGGAATCTCAGCGTAGTTTTGATTTATATCTCCCTGGTGGCTAATCATGTTGAACATTTTTTCATGTATCTATTGGCCATTTATATCTTTTTTTGTGAAGTGTCTGTTCAACTCAGTTGCCCTTTTATTGATTGGGTTATTTGTTTTGGTGCTGTAGCACCTTATGTATTCTGGATATTAGCCCTCTATCAGATTGGTGGCTGGTAAAGATCTTCTCCCATTCTGTAAGCTTTCTCTTTAGGTTTTGATGGCTTTCTTTGATGAGCAGAAACTTTTTTAGTTTGATGCCATCCCACTTGTCAATTCTTGTTTTAATTTTCTACACTTTGGAAGTTTTGTTGAGAAAGTGCCTAATGTTGGAGTGTTGAGCCTATGCCCTCATCTAATACCTTCATAGTCTTTGGTCTAATTTACAAGTCTTTGATCCATCTTGAGTTTATTTCTGTGCACGGTGAGAGAGGTCTTTATTTTTGAAACAGAGTCTCACTGAGTTGCCAAGGCCTTGCTAAGTAGCTGAGGCTGCTGCTAAACCATGATCTTCTGGCCTCTGTCTCCCAAAACCTGGGATTACAAGCATGTGTCAGCTTGCCTGCCCTAAAATCATTCTTAATCTTCAGTGGAATGTTGTCCCTGTTAGGAAGCACCAGGATATCTGTGGGGAGCCATTAAGGTTTTCCCCTAAAAGAATATTTCTGACTCAGATGACTGCCCTTTGCCCAGAGTCAATAAGGTTTGGGGTCATGGAAAGTTCAAAGTAAAGGGTCTGAGAGAAGATCAGGTAGTGATAGCACGAGGATATTGATTGACCTGGGACTGTATAAATACTTCAAGAGAAATAAACCCAGGTTTGGCCAGTAGAGATATCAACCCAGGAGTGGACTGGCGATCCTTCCAGGCTTGAATTAAAATTCTTTGAATTAAATTCTTAGAATTGAATTCTTTCATCCTCACTCCTCTCTTCAGAACCCATACTTTTGCAGGCTGGCTCCGGCAAATATCTATCTATCTCTTCTCTGATAGTTGGCCCCTTGTGCTATTCTCCATCAAGTTGGAGCATTGAATTTATAACTTCATAGTTCTCCTTTTAAAATAGCATTTGTGTAGGTCACTGTTAGAGCTCTTTTTGTTTTCTTAGGACTATAACTTTTTTATACTTTGACATTAGAATTCTTTCTTATAGTAGCAATAGGCAAATGACCACATCACAGACAGTATAGTTTATCTAGAAAGAGATAAAGGTAGCTAAATGAGTGATCTTTAAACTAAAAACAAACCAACAAAGGTACCAAAATATTTACATGGTTACTTGGAGATTTTAATCATATTCATTCACATCAAAATATGGGTTTTTTTCACCCTGCCCAGTTGGGTGACAGAAGAAGAACACCATTAGAAAATTCAATTACAGAATATTTGTGATCTGTATATCCTTATCATTATAGTTAGACATAGAATGACCCCTAAAGAGCTTACATATTAATATTCAGAATTGATATAGTGTGGTCCTGAAAGTTGTAATCGCTTCAGTAAGTAGAACCAGTGTAATGGATTTGCAGGGTGATGATCTAGGTAGGTGTTATGTGGCTGAAGGTGTGTTGTTAGGAATATGACCTTAAGGACTGTGCTTTTCTCTTTGAATCTTGTTGGATTGTTCTCTCTCCTTCTGATCTTCATGATAGGAGAGCAGAGCTTTGTTGTCTCCCTCTCTCTGATTTCTGCCTCCATGCCCTGAGATCTGCTGATGAACCCAGCCTCATATGGACTGAATCCTGCAGTCTCCAAAAACTGTGAGTAAATAAAGCTTCCTTCCTTTATGGTGTGTGGCCAGTCCTTTTGGATCATGGCAGTAAGAATGCTGGCTGAAACGCTAAAGCACTGTGCCTTCCCAGTTTTCCTTCTAACTATAGACTTTTCTCAGTTCACAGATAAGTCTTAAAACATAGGATTTCCTCAGGATTTTCTGTTTAGATATTTTGTTTATAAAACTTAGAAACACCAACGTGCACTTAATATATTATTTTCAGTCATTATTCTTAAAATAATTTAAAAACATTTCTTCCCATATTCAGCTCCGAAGAATAAATGTTTGAGCATTAGGAAATTTAGTACTAATTTCTAGCTTATATGAAGCAGAACAAAGCAATAGTTGTTTTATGCATGCATTCACAACTCATTGAGTCTGTATTATGAGACTTGGTTTTAAGGAGATTAGTCTACTGGATTTTCATCATGTTAAATTCAGTGCCATGATTTTGGTATTAAATATGGTATATAGAAAATATATTAGAAAATGTGGTAAAACCCAGGTACACTTGCATTTGTCAGAAGAAATACAATTCCTCGAAGCAGTTCTAGTCTTCATGCCCCACTACCCAGCAGTTTTAAATTATTAATATTAAAGTTTTTAAAGGATTAATTAATGTACAGAGAGCTTGAATATAAAAATAAAAATATTCATCACTATTAGGGCTTTTGTTAATACAGAATTAACTAGGTTTATGAATCCCAAGTGATTAACATTTACTTAAATGCAGAAGAATTAAGTTTTTTCTAAATATTAAATGAATACTCTATTAAACAGAGACTATTCATTAAGTGTTCTAATCTTTCCCAAACACCTATGAATTGATTATGAAACTACTCAGCAGTCTTCTATATCTTTAATTAAAATTTTAAATAGAATGAATCTGATTCTATGTGCTATACACTTTTTAAAGCTCATAAAATCAAGCATAGGCACAGTATTACTATACAAGTAAAACAAAAAGCATACAAAGAGTGAGAGTGGTGACTATAATAAATTTAAATGTATTTTTATGATTTTATTTTTTGTACACTTTCATAGGCTGCAATTTATATATGTCTTAGGGTTTTGTTTGTTCTTCAGAAATCAAATTTTACACTTCCTAGCACTCTAGTAAAATTATGGTATTTAATATAGAATGAAAATTTTATTAGATAGTTTAAGTTGCCAGTTCTGTGTTGATGAGCAAATAATCCCAAATTATATGAATGACTTTCTCTTTTTACAATTAACCTTATTTGTTGTATCAATAAGACTCACATATGCATTTTTCACACAGGTTTAAGTTTATAGATTTTATTAACATTTCTTAACTAGTGTAAGCCCTTTAATTCACTGACACTATCTTTTTTAAAGCTACTATACCATGGTTTGCAGGTCCAGATAGCCCACAGATAGCAAAGTGGGTACTAGGCTCTTTGTCATATGCATGAGAGTTTGTTGATTTCCCTTTTTTTCATAAGCAAGTAAACTCAAAGAGAGCTTCACAACATAATAAGTTATTTAAAGTAGAGGAGAAGAGCCAGATTCATTGGCATGTGTCTATAATCCTAGTACTTAGGAGGCTGGGATAGAATTTCAGGTTTGAGGACAGTCTCAGCAATTTAGCAAGGAGATGCCCAGCAATCTAGAGAGACCCTGTTTTAAAATAAAAAATAAAAAGGGTTGGGAGTGTAGCACGGAGATTAAATGCCCTTGGGTTCAATGTTCAGCACAAAAAAATAAGTACTCAGAGGAAACAATATTCTACATGCAGATCTAAAAGATTAATTTGGAAACCATAATTTTAAAGAATGTGTAATATGCTTAGAATTTATATAAAAGTATATAAAAAGCATGATTATTTCTAATATCTGTCCTATTAAAATGAATATCAATAAACAATAAAATAATTGTGTAATAATTATTTAAAACAATTATTATTAAAGGATAGCTAATAGTGTTTGTATTAATTTAAAACATCATGTTTCTGAATAAGTGAAAATATTAAAACATGTTAATTCTATCCAAAATAATAGAATAAAGAATAATAGAGATTTACACATGCTAGAATAATAAATGCAAAAGAAAAAGGAGAATGAGAGGGAGAAGAATGAATCTTATAAGTGAAAATAAATTCTGTGTGGGAATACATAAACCCCAAAGAAATGAAACAACCAAAAACCCAGAAAAGAACCATGAATACATGAAAATCTAGGAATAAAAATATATATCTTTTGTTTATATATCAGAATTTTTCTATATATTTTGTATAGGTATATTATGTAAGAAACATTAACTGGCAAGAACTGTTTTATTTTTTAATAAGGAAACCAAAACAAAAAAAGTTTTAAAACCTGACAGAATATACTTACCAAATATGTACTCTGATTTGACTTAGGAAATCTGACTTTAAAATTCAAACCTATAATCATAATTCTCCATCTTCTTTCAATTATAATAAAGATCATATTTGTTGTCATCAGGAAAATAATATAATAATACATGGTTTGGAAAAACTGTTTGATTAGTTTCACAAAAACAGAAAACCTAAATAAAATAAATAATAACAAGAATGTCTCCTGTTGGATAAAATTCACATCAGTTAAGAAATCAAAAGTAATTAGAAATGTGTCTATCACAATAACCTTAAAATGTTCAAATGTTATATAAGGCATAACATTTAAACTCCTAAGTAATTTAGATTCTTGGCATATAGTAAGTAATTAGTACTCTTTCATTAAATGTATGAATGAATGAAATGAGCTAAATGAAATTGAAATCTTAGTGTATGACTTTCTGCAATGTTTTTAAGAGAGGATTTGTTATTGCTTTCTAAAAGTTCTCCAAAGGATCAAAGGTAATTTGATCTGCTCTGCTTAATCTCTGCACATAATACCAGAGATTTAATATTAGTTTTCTATATAACTTGGCCACTAAATCATACATTAAATTTTGATTAAGCAAGAAAGAGAAGGTGATTTTTTTTTTTTTAATGGTGGTGTGTTCTGAGAATTTAATTTAGGGCATTTTATTTTTGAGCTACACCCGTAGGTATACTTGGAGTCTCCCTAAGTTGTAGAGGGCCTCACTAAGTCACCAAGGCTGGCTCCAAACCTGCGATCTTCCTGCCTCAGCCTCCCAAGTATTGGGATTATAAGAGTGCACCACCACTCCTGGCTATACGGTGATATTCTTAAGCAGCCATGTGACTATATCAGAATAGTATTTTTTATATTTGACCATGATGAGGAAAAAAAGTTCAGATTTATTTAGGGAAACAGTTGATTTTATTATCAGAATGATTCTAGAGTTAAGGGATAGAGTGATGGCATTTATTTAGATTGCAGTTAGGATGTTAAATTTCAAACCATTCTGAAGAAAACTGTAGTTTAAATATTGTCTTCTATTGGCACCATTATGATATAAAGGCTCTCAAGGTAGAAGCAATAAGAATCATGTGAGTAATTGACTAGGTTTCATTCAATACTCTGAAGATTATGGACATGCTTACCAACTTTATTTAAAATCTAAGTCCTTAATCCAGTATAAGCAGATTCTAGTGAATCTTGATGGACCTTAGTGTCTTACAGTTCTTTGGTATCCTATCCAACAAGCTACACACACACACACACACACACACACACACACACACACACACACACACATGTTTGGATGCTTTGTGTAGGCAAAATAATAAAATTCTGTAAACAAATCTTTGAAATGATGAAAATAATTTATTCTTGATTATAATTTTTTCATGCATGTACACACACCTAAACTAGATGGATTGTTTAATTTTAATTGATTATATTTTATAAGAAAACTTATAATAAACCTGGAAAAAAATAAAACAAGAATCAGTCTACTTATAATAATTTTTGTGTAATCATGTTAAGTTAACCAGAAATCTTTCTCAAAGTACTTTTTAAAGTACATTTCCAAAGAAATTCTCTTTTGTTGTTTCTCTAAAAAATAGAAGAGCTTTAATATCTATTACTTAAAATACCTAGACTTATTTTATAATTTATTTTCATTTTAGAGTAAAATATATTTGGAATCTTATTAATTATATTGATTTATAATTTTGTTTTGCTTTTAATCTTTGCTAGTTGCAATAAGATCCAGGTGTCACTGTATTATTCCATAGTACTTTTTTAGTAATTCCTTACCAGCAGCTTTTATAAACCCATATCTTTAGGTTTATAATTTATTGTCATGTGTTCAGCAAAAATTCTACCTTATCTTTTTCTACTGTGCTTATTTCTGAATGATTTAAAGTGTTTTCTTCTCAATGTTTTAACACAAACCATAAAAACATGTAAAACTAGCTTCTAATCTTTATTTTGCATCTTTTTCTTCCATGTTCAACTTTATGATCTCTGAAACAAAAGCCCGTAAGCCATTCTTACTTACAGATAGAACAGCTGTGAAAAGGAGGAATTTACACCATTAAAAAAGGCAGGAAGCAAAATTAAAGTGTGAATAAAATACACTTTACCTTGAGTACTTCTTTCTCTAACCTCTACATACTTGAATATCTTTAAATTGTCCTGTTCTTCAGATAAAAGTGATGGATATATTCCCCCAAACACTTCCACCTCAAAGGATTGATAAATCTGTTTGTTTGAAGCAGAATAATAATAATGAAAAAGCTAAGTATTATGGCTGACTTTCAGGAGCATTCTTTCTTTAGTCTAATGTCTTTGCTGCTGTTTCTTAGAATTTCATAAGAAAAAGACAACAAGCCTTTGAGCAAGTATAATTAAAAACATGAAAGCATTTATATATTTATTAAACACAAAACTGTTCTTTTTCTACCACTTTTCTGCAGAATAAGAGGATTGTCCTTTATTTATAAATCTAAAACCCGATAGTTATCTAGTGAATTCTTGGAAATAAATTGCTAAGTATGATTCAATATAGTATGTATCCCAACATTTCAGACTTTCTATCATAATCTAGAGAAAGTCACGGCCATCTTTCAAAATCTCATAACTACTCTTTTATGGGTGCAAAAGACACTGACATTTTCTTTCACAGTGACACTACAATTACTGAATAATTTTACTCTAGGGCTGTCTGAAACCATACATCAAAACTGTACTTACCCTTTTCTTGTTTTATATGTTTTGCACACTGTGTTCATTTTAAAAGCCAGCAATTCAGAAAAATACCCATTAAAATTCCTATTGAAATAATTCAGTGCCTTTTCAGACTTTGAGACATAGAGTAAAACAACAAAACTTATAATTTGGGGTTTAATTTTTATGTGAAAAAGGTTTAATTTTTTTACTATAAATACAGAGAAAACTAAAGAAAGAGAGTAATTATACACCATCAGATATTATGTAAACAAATACATGATTACCATATGCTGGGTAGGGTAGGTGGTGCAAAACTGTAATTCCAGTACTTGGAAGATTAAGACAAAAAGGTATCAAGTTTGAAGCTAAAATGCAGGAACATAGAACCTATTCAAAAAAAAAAAAATTAAAAGGTCTGGGGGATGTAGCTCAGTGGTAGAATGCTCTTGGGTTCAGTCCTTGGTATGACACACATTTATGTGTATGCATGTGCACAGACACACAAAGAATAATTTCAGTAAAATGACTTTCATCTTATCTCAAGTACTTTTGTGACAATGATATTTACTCACAGGGATAATTATCAAAGAAGAGGACAAAAATAAACTCAAGTTTGGAATATACTCAAATTTGACTTCTAGAGTAAAAACGGACTACATGGGATGTTTTTAAATCTCAAACATCATAATGTGATTAGAAATAAAGCAATCTCTACTTCTTCAGGATCTAAATATTCTATATGTTCTTGTAGTAATAGAGACCAACCACTGTAAAAAACTGGCTTCCACTTGTTTTTTTTTTTTTTTTTTGGCAATCATTCATTTATTTATTTGGCAACTCTTTGACATTTGTCCTCAAATTGTAGATAAAATGGTCCCCATAACAAATAAATTACTTATTTCCTTAGAGTTCATGGTATAACAGAGGTTATTTTATTTAAAAAAACTTCATTAATGTAGAAGATAAATATTAACTGTAGATCAGCAAAAAGAGAATCAACTGTATACTTAGAAATAAAAAGTACCTTACTATTTTGTCGTGACCTGGTTCAATAGCTAATGCTTTTTAGCTTCTTGTTATCTTGAATGGACATAAATTATGTAACATTTATGCTATCCATAAGTAGTTTTTGCAAAACTGTTGTTTCAGAAATAATATGAAGCTTCCAGTATAGTATAACCACTTCATATATAGTTCCTTTAGATCTTAAGGTCCAGGAAAATTATTGTATCAAACAGGCATAAGTTACTCATTTTGTAGATTGATTAATATCAGTTGTCAGAAGAGAAAATTAAGCATTTATTAATTCATCAGACTGTCAGGAAGGCAAGTATCTATATCTATATCTATATATATTAGCATTGCATGCCTAAGAAAGAATAGAAATATGAATAAATTACATCTATCTCAGTGACATTTCCTTTGTTTTCCTCACATTAAAGGATTCCTTTGGAAAGACTGCTTTAACTTAAGACTCAATTTTATTGCAGTGTTTGACTTCTTTTTGCTTTTCATTGTTCATATATCTTTCTAATTTTTTTATCATCAGTACAATGTAAATTGTCTGAGTTTCTCTTATATCAGACAATATATTCTGTGAATTAGAAAATATACCAGACTAAGAAATCTACAGAATTCTAATATGTGTTTATAATATTCTAGTCTTCATGCTCCCTCCTACACTCAAAATTAATTCTAGATTTCACTTTGTAAATGGGCACCATTCTAAAATGTTCAGTTTGATGAGATTTGGCAAATATGTACACCTGAGTATCTGCCAACTTCTAGGCAATGTGTTTGTATTTATTGTGTTTGAAGTTCTCTGAGTTTCTAAAAGTAATAGTAAAAGTCTTCATTTTTTGAAATCACTGCCAGTTATTTATTTCTTATGTTAATTTTTCCTTTTCCTCTCTCTTTTTGCTAACTAAATGACATATTTGTCAAAAGATTTCATTTTGTCATTCAGATAAGCTTGTTTTATTTTTCAACATTTTCATAGTTTTTCAAGTATAGTTTTTTATTATATTAGTGTATTGCTAGTAAACATCACAGTGAGGTTCAATGTGATACAAACACACACGCACATAGCTCTTGGTGCATTTCCCTCCACATCTCATTGCATTCCCCTTAACTTTCACAAATCTACTAATAGAATTAGTAGTAATACCTTCACATAGCAGCATAGTATTATTGGGGCTGTTTCATTCTTTAATCCCTCCTTTTTCTGTCTGCCAATTTCCTTCAACTTCTCTGCCAGTCTCCCTTGGCATTATTTGAAGTCTTTTATGTTTTGTATTTTCTTTCTATCTTTCACATATAAGAGAAAAGACATGCAACTCTTGACGACTTTCTGAAACTGGCAGATCTCACCATAATATGCACTAGTTTTATTCATTGTCCTGCAAATGACATACTTTTGTTCTTCTTCATGGCAGAGTAGCATTCTACTGTATGTATACACCACGGTGTTGTTATCTATTCATTTCTTGATAGAAACTGCAGTTGTTTCCATAATTTGGCTATTGTGAATTGTGATGTTATATACATGAATATATATGCATCACTACAAAATTCTGACTTTAAATCTTTTGGAAAGATACTGAGAAGTGGGTTACCTAGGTCATCTGGTGATTCTATTAATAGATTTTAAAAATATTTTTATTAACTTCCAGTTCACTATTTCCCACCTGCTGAATCCAGTCTTATATTTTTATTAGTGATTTTTATTTATGATATTATATTTTATTTTATTTATCATTGTATTCTATTTTATTTTCTTCTTTGTTTCATAGAGAAACAAAGAGAAATGATAGAATTTTTTATGTCTTCACTTTCTTATAATTTTAGTTTAAATTTAGTACTAAGTCCCTGGATCTGCTTCTATTAACCACTTGCATATGAACGTATTTTCTATTTTCTTATTTATTCATGCAGCATTGGTCTGAGGTAATATTGTTACTCTTTTTAAGAGCCTGTCATTTCTTGAGTGAGGTTATTTGAGTGGAAAGCTGAATTGATATGAACTACTTTTTTAAAAAATATTTTCAGAGGGTTAATTTGATTAAATTTACCATAGGTTTCAAATATCTTTTACAAGTAAGATCAGAATTTTTCCTTCTGTGGGACTTGAGTGTAAGGGAAGGTGAGTTTCTATAGAACATTTTGTTCATACAGCAAAACCTCTACTTTCCAAACTACAGATATCTGTGCTCTGTGACCAGTGACCACTGAGGTTATTTTGTTCATTGGACCTCCCCCCGGCCTTGGTCCTGTCTAATGAGAGTTTCTTGATGAAATATGCAACAGGAGTTTCTCTCAGCTACCCTGTCCTTTTTGAGGGTGGGAGGGGATACTTGGGATGGAACCTAGAGGCATTATAACTCGGAGCTATACCCCCAGACAGGAGGATCACACAGGTTCGAAGTCAGCAGCGCTGGCTTAAGAGACCCTGTTTCCAAATAAAAAAAAGATACAAAATAGGTGTGGGAGTGTAGCCCAGAGGTAGAAGGGCTTCCAGGAACCCCAGTACCACCAAAAACAAAAATCTCCATTCCACAAAGTTTAGCTTAGTTCATGATCATCCCTTCCTTAAAACTGTCAAAAGGTGCAATTTATAGCCATCATGCTTTACACAAATAGATTTTCATAAGAAGTGTTCTTTAAGAAAAGCATTTGGTACTGATTGGCATCAGTTTAGAAAATTTTCACTTGCTATTTATTTTCCTTGACATAGCTTAAATAGCACTTTGTTTTTCATTCTGCAATATGCTGACAAAGAGTCTTTAAAGTACTAAAATATTCATGTTCTGATCCATTGCAATCATTCCCTTGTGCCTTCCCAGTTTTGCAAGAACAAAACAAAAAGTAGCAGTAAAAGTATCAGCAGTATTGGGACCTTTCAAATTAAGCTTTATAAATGAACTATTTGGGAACATTTTGAGTTGGCCAAGAATACACTTCTGAAACTCAACAAACTTGTTCATATTTTAGACATTATAGAATATATGGAAAACATAAAGATTATTTAGATTTTTTTTCTTTTTTGAAGTACTATGCACAATGAAGAAACTTTTAGTTATCAGATAACTAAATCCAATGTCAAAATAAAAATATAAAGAAATGGTTTAAGTGGTAATCATATAAATATAATAGTTCTCTGTTTTCTATAGTTTCAGTTACTCATATTTATCTATGGTACAAAAGTAGTTAAGTGGAAAATTCCAGAAATAAAAATTCATAAATTTTATAATGGTTTTTCTTTTTGTGGGTGTTCAATGCTAAATAGTGAACACAGTGCCAAGCACTGCCTCCATCACCCGTGTACTGGGATTACAGGTAAATACCACCATGCCCAGTTTGAATGCATATAGATTTTTTTGTGTGGCACTAGGGATTGAACTAAGGGGCATTCTAACTTCAAGCTACACTCCCAGCCCTATTTTTTTATTCTTTATTTTGAAACAGGGTCTCACTAAGTTGTAGAGGACCTCACTAAGTAGCTGAGGCAAATCTACCATCCTTCTGTCTCAGCTTCTCAAGTACTAGGATGATAAATGTGTGCCACCATGACAGACTCTTATATAGATTTTTAAGGAAATCATTAATTTAGCTCTCAATACTTTTCTCTTGCTTGAAAGAGAATTTTGCTATGACCTCTCTTTCTGGACAGGGTATTCATGCTTTACTTCGAAGATAATCTTCTATTTACATTGAAGATTATCTTTGTATCTAACTTGTTTCCATCAACTGTGCATAATTCCACAGCGATATAGCACTGCAGAATATGCATAATGGTGTGATAAAGGCACGGAAATGCACATGGTAGGCAAAAATAGAGATATATTTATATATTTCTTTTCTTTTCTTTTCCCCATCCAATGTCTTCCCTCTGTTCTTCCTCACTTTCATTCAATTTTAGCCCATTATTAAATTATTTCCCACACCAAGTATCTACATTATGCCAACATCTGAAACAAGAAAGAAATAATCTGATATATTTTTTCCATATATAAAGAGAAGGGGAGTATTATAGAGAGGGTAGAAAATTCCAAATTAATACATAATATTACTCTGTAAAGGAAAGGGATTTAATAAATACAAGAGGATGGCTCAAAATGGAGCCACTATTTTCATTTTGAACAATCAAAACATTTCTTAAAATTGGTCACATTTAAGGTTACACCTGTCATCATTTTCCTCATGTTCACTATAACTTTAGTAATCGCAGGACTAAAACATTCACATACTTTATTTGATTTAATTTTCAAATAATTTAACTATATATACACATATATGCAATTAATCTATGTCAGATCATAGTAATCAAACTGAAACACTAAGAAAAAATATTGAAAGAAAGGTCACTGAGATTTTCATTTGGTCCATTTTACTGGTCTTATTTATTGTCTTATTATGGAGGACTGTCTATGAATATTTTCATGGTTGTTAATTCTATTATCCTTGAAGATAACTGTAGAGTGTGAAGGGGAAATTAATTGCTTATACCATTTGTAAGGGTGAAAGCAAAGTATCCAGTTTATGTCACTAACAGTTCTTTTTATCCTTTAACAATTTAAAATAATTTTCTAATACTTGATTATAATAATTGACAGCATATCCTCTGCAATCTGCAAAAACTAAACAGAAATTGATAACTGGTATTTACTGACATTATTATTAATTAAAAATATCATGGCAAGTGAAGATACATTTTCTAATGGAACCAAATATATTATCACCTTAACTGTATGTTTATCAGCTTAAATTTTATCAGGACTTCACTAATAATGGTGAGAATCTTGGTTATTTTAGACACATTCTAATTTATTTTTATTCTCTGAAGAGCATCATGCAATGTCCAGTAAATTATTGGGAGTTTGGTCACAGTTTTTGTCTTTGAAAATTGTATACAAAGGCAAACTGGTAAAATCAAGCAAGTTTGTCCATGTTTGGTGGAAGAACAATGTTTTATACTCTGGCATTTTTTAGATGAATGACTCCACAGAATTGTGCCAATTTTTTATTATTCTGTTATGAGGGAAAAACAATTGTCATTTTTTTTAGATTTATATTTAATCATTGATACTTTTCTCCACTTTTCTTATATCTATATATCTAAACTACAAATTTTTATTATCTGAAGCATTTTTCTCAGAATTAAAAAATTCCAGTCTTGATTTTCCTTTTTTCTAGTTTATATATTTCTGTTATGTATATAATTTGATGTTATTATATATTATTAGATATATACATACAAACCCTGCAGAATATAAAACTAAACTTCATAAGATGAATTAGTCTCTTGAAAACAATTGATTTTTAAAGTGAGCATAAATATTATCTTCTCCTTAAACCCTAATAAATTCAATCTAAATTCAAAGTCCATTTGCTTTATTGACAAAGCTTATTACACATCCATCTTCACTATCCCACTTGAATAGCCACCACCTTAGTCCAAAGTCCTTAAAATTCCCTCATGACTTCTATTTTGACTCCCTGCTTCCTTGTCTGAGTTCTGAGTTCCTAAAATACTCTTCGTCAAAATAGCAGCCAAGGTGCTCTTTTTAAAAAGAATTTTATTTTCGCTACGGCAATTTGTGCTGCTATGAACATGGGTGTGCATACGTTACTGTAGTTCTCTGATTTCAACCCCTTTGGAAAGATACCCAAGAGTGGTATAACCGGACCATAAGGCAGATGCATTCCCAGTTTTCAAAGGAATCTCCACACTCATCTCCATAGTGGCTGAAGTAGTTTGAACTCCCACCAACAGTGTAAAAGAGTTCCTCTTTCCCCACATCCTCACCACTATTTGTTGTTATTTGATTTCTTTATGCTTGCCACTGTGATTGGGGTCAGATGCAATCTCAGCATAGTTTTGATTTGCATCTCCTAATGATGTTGAACATTTCTTTATATATCTATTGGCAATTTGTACTGATATTTTAATTTAACATTATTTATTCTAGAGCGTGAGTTCCAAAATGTTAAATATTAGTTATGTTCTTACGAATTCTTGCTTCACTTTTAATTGTGACATTTTTTTTCAGAGTTTATAAATAACAGAATGTCTTTTGAAACTCAAAAAATTTGAGGAATTACCTAATTAAATATTTTTAAGCATTCCTTATGTTTTTATAGCCCAGCTTTTATATTAGAAACATTTAAAAATTTATATTTTTTATAAGCTATAACCTAAATATGTAAGAACATTATGCTTACACACAAAATGTACAGTTTCCAATATAAGAAAAGCTCTTTCAATTTTTTCTCTTTT
This sequence comes from Muscardinus avellanarius, assembly GCF_963383645.1. Taxonomy (NCBI): domain Eukaryota; kingdom Metazoa; phylum Chordata; class Mammalia; order Rodentia; family Gliridae; genus Muscardinus; species Muscardinus avellanarius. The sequence goes on from NC_137787.1 coordinate 178,734,827, forward strand.
TGTGTAAGCAAGTTTCTCTGATAAATAAAATAAAAGATAAAATAGTCTAAAATTTGTATTTGAGTTTTTTAAAATGGAAGTTTTTATCATTTATGTATTTTGTTTTGAATGAGTCTATATAAACTTTTATTGCATAAGGCCAATTAATACTTGTTTATGAGGACAACCAATATTTTAGTTGAAACTGTATTAGATATTAGTCTACAAAAACAAGTTATAAGTAACAAAAGCAAATTCTTCAGCTACTATGAAACAATAAAGTAAGTTAGGCTTTGCCCTAAAATTTTCAGCAGTTTTGATGTTTTATAACTCTGGGAAAGTGTAAATATTATTGAGACAATTTATTTTATTACATTCATATAGAAAATTCAAGAATACAATTTTAAATGAATATATGCAAATAATAGTATTTCAAAACAGTCCATGAGTGTTTATTTTTATTTATTTATTTATTTTTGCTGGTACTGGGGTTCCTGGAAGCCCTTCTACCACCACGCTACACTCCCAGACCTATTTTTACATTTTTATTTGGAAACAGGGTCTCCTAAACCAGCGCGCGCGGCTGGCTTCGAACCTGCGCGATCCTCCTATCTATGCCTCCCAAGCGCGGGGATTACAAGCATGCGCCACCACGCCCAGCCATGAGTGTGTTTAAAAGTTTAGTTGTCTACATGACATGCCTCTCTGTTCCTACCCAACATTACCATGAGAGCTTTAATTTTTTCCTTTTGTACCCTAGTCCCTTTTATTTTTTATTTTGAAACAGGTTTTTGCTAATTTTCTGGAGTTCTTTCTAAGTTTATGAGGCTGGCCTCAAACCTGTGATCTTCCTATCTCTGCCTCCAGAGGCACAATGGATAATGTGTCTGACTTTGAATCAGAATATGACACTTGATGGACATTTCAGATTATTATACTGAAAGTGTATCTCTTACTGAGTCATTGGATAGATACATAAACTTTAAATATAAATTTTAACTATAATTGCTCCCTACTAAATATATACTAGAGTTTATATTGCAAATATTATTTTTACAGTTTGGGTCTTTTCTAGATAGTTGAATAGGAAGCTGATTATTGTAAGTAGAAAGCATTTTCAATGGTTTCTATAGTAGAGATAAGCTTTTTACTTTTTATTGCATTACATTAATCACAAAAATATAACTTCAGCATTATTTTTTTTTATCCTCATGATACATAGTATTTAGCTGCAAAGAATATTGTTTGGAGTTACTCATGGCTTTATATCAAGTAAGTAAGTAGTAGAATTTTAATTCAGACTCAAATTTTCTGTTATCAAGTTTTATTTGAATAATGAAACTGAAATAACTTTTGTTCATTATATGAGCACAGAAATCTCTTGCAAGAAAGAGTTGAGGAATACAGGCAATATATCATCTAAAGTGTTTGCAGATAGGTTAGCTTTGTGCAAAACAAGGCTTTAGAATGAGAGGAATAACTAAAATATTCCATTTCTTTTAAAAGAACAGAGAGTGAAGATACTTCATACAAAATTTTAGCAGAAATTTAGTGTTTAAATCCAACATAAAAGCAATTATCAGGAAGAGAATTTTAAAAAAATACGTGTTTTGTATTCAAGATATTGAGTTTCTTCCTCTCCACAGAGGCCCTTTTCATTACTTCCTCCTTGGAGCATCCACCACTTAGAAATCAGAGCATACATATGTGCTTACCAGATTTATTTAGATTGTCTTTGTGATAAGAGCCAAGCGATCAAGCAGTGAAGCTGTGGATACAATCAGATTTTTCTTAGTTGCCAGAGAGTACTTAGCAACTCAGAACTTTGAGGCTACCAGTTGATGACTTTCATTTGCTTATGAAATGAGCCTTATGATTAAGAAAGGAGTAATGTAGGAAGACAGTCGCTTTTGGTACCTGAGATTTGAAGAGAAATATCATGTGCATTTGGAAAACCTAAGGTCAAGAATTAGCTGTTCATGGATCTATTGAGGGTACATAAAACAATTATACCTCAAAACCCTAAACACTTGACACCTGACACTACTAAGGATCTAGTAAATAATATCCCTACATCGTATGTAGCATTTGTTACACATAATAACATATAATTAACATAATCTACTGTTACCGACGGGCTCAGTCCTGTGGGGGCAAGTCCACTCGCGACCGGGAGCCTCAGAAAGATGGGGCAAAAGGCAGGTGGAGTTCTGCAGAAACTTATCTGCAGCAATTCTTTCCCCTCTATGAATTCCCTAAGTTTTTAGGTACGGCGCTTGGGAAAGAATTTGAGGTGGACAAAGGCTTCTTGAGCCAATGACAATTTATTACAGGAACCCAGAGAAATTTATACCCTTCACCAGTGAGATTAATAATAGGAGAAAAAAGAAAGGGAAGGGGGGCAATTACAGCAAAACAATAGTAAATTACATATAAACAAAGTAAATGACTAGTCCAGCATTTAGGAGATAAGCTCCGGATCTTTCTTCCGATATTGCAGCAGGGCAGGTCCAAAGGTAAATTCCAAAGGCAATACAGGCATGCCCAAGGCCCAGGGCTTGGAGAATACGCCTTCTCATGGAATCTTCTTTTGCTTTCTTTTTTGAAGTTTCCATCTATATCCATATGACAAGCATGGGGAGATGTGGCGGTCCAGGGAGATGCGATGGGAGTCTCTCAGATCTCATCCGCTTTGCCTTCTGAAGTCTGAAAGCTTACAAAAACTCACAACACAGCTTGGCAAATAAGACACCACAAATAACACCATGAAGTTCTTGGATTTAGTTGTCAGATGTATTTCCTTAACTGCTGAACACTCTTTTTTAGACAAAAAGCCTATTAAAGGCCTATTGGTCTCTAATAATCCATTTCCTTATCACAAACCCTCTGAAACCTGCTTCTAACTTTCTAATTCCTTTCTTTCCCAGTCGGGACGTTCTTATGATAAGCTCTTCTTCATGAAAAAGTGCTTTCTTACTCTTACGGTATTTCCTTTCCTTCATACATATATATTTAGAATATCTGTCCTTTATTTTGTCATTTTCATTTCTAGCCATGCAGCATTCTCCCTGTCTCGGGGAACGCTCACACTGGGCGTAAAGGTCAACAATCTTTCTCCTTGGCTCTATTGTATTTTGGCAACTAAGTTGTTCATCAACTAAATTGCTTCGAAGTCACACACAAAATTTTATCTTCTCTGTCTCTAGGCAGGATCTCAAGGGTAAACAAAGTTTCCTTAAACTGAGCTATCGGTTACCGGTTACCGGAGTTAATAGCTTAACCTAGTGATAGGAGTGAGGATCGGAGACCCTTTGTGATTGCTGCAGCTGGAATGCTTATCACAGCATCTGAGTTCTGGCCAGTTTTTTCCTTACTATTGAGCAAAGCCAAGGACGTTTAGACAAATTATTAGAAAATTTATATCCACGGACTCAATTTCTTTTTCATAGTCCTAATCTCACATCATCAGAGCAATTCGTGTAGAAAGTTAAAAGGAATCATTAATAGTCATGAAGGGTAAAAGTGGGGGATATTTTGGCCAGAGACGATACCTCTTTCTCGGGGCTTTTTGCCGATTAACTATGTGGAGTGGGGGGTCTCAACACATAGATGCCGAGGCAGCAGGATGTCTTGGCAATCTACATCTCTATATAGGCTAAGAAATTTTAAACAACTTTAATGACCATGAATAAAAGGTGAAATAGTGGGGAAACTATAGGGTATATAGCATGGCTCCGGGACAGTGGTAACTAACATCAAGTGGTGCTCTTGCAAGTATTAGCTAAAAAAAATGGAACATTTTGAGAATGTACATATCATCTTTGCAAAATAATTATGCTAATATTATTTATCATTCTACGTATATGCCCTGCCAAACCCAGGATTCTCAAGAATAGGCAAGTAACATTTTGTGGACTGACAATGGAACCCAGGAGCACTCTACCTCTAAACTGTACCCCAGACCTCTTTTTTATGCTTTATTTTGAAACAGGGTCTCACTGAGTTGCAAACGGATTCATTGAGTAGCTGAGGCTGTCCAGAAACCTCAATCCTTCTGACTCACCTTCCCAAATGCTGGGATTACAGCATGAACCACCAAGCCCCACTAGCATATAACTTTTCAAAGGATAAAAGTGAGACAATTATGAAATACAAAATACATAAAAATTTAGTCTTGTAAAAGGTAAATATTTTAATAATATATTTAAATTTATTTCAAATCCAATATGTTGAGAAGGTAATTAGTTAACAGAAATATTATAAATCAAGATTGTGAAAATATTTCAATACATAGTAATGTTCAAAGAATTGCAGATATACATATATATGTACATACATAGGCACATAAATATACATGCAGCATATCATGAAAATTCCTACATATAGACATCTATATAAAATTTCAAAACTAAATATTGGTAGATTTGTTGTAAATCTAGAGAAGAAAATTTGAAAAATGAGTAAAACATTTATCTGTAAAAGTTAAATATGTAAACTTAAAATGACAAATAACTTTGAAAATGAGAACTATTGAGAGATTGCATAACTGAGTGCCATAACATAATTTTTATACTAACATAATACATTTCTACTTCTACATATGGTGGAGTAGTAGTCCATTTTAGACACCAGAGTCTACTGTTTGAGACTATACTCTATCAATAACCAACCATCCATCCATCTACCAATTCATTTATCTATTCATCTACCTATTTAACTGAAACTTTTATCACATTCTCTTTATTATATTCATTGATTAAGATTGAAAGTAGAGACAAGTTGTTGAGAAGCTGGGAGTTTTAATTGAGCTTATAATAATATCATAAATCTGGTCATACTCCAAGTTCAGAGCTAGTAAGAAGAACTCTTGGTAAAGATAACCAATATTTAGTTAATACTGCAGTAAAGCTTATGCCAGCATTTCTAGTTACATAGAAGCACCACACACACATATACAACACACACACACACACACACACGCACACACACAACTAAAAACAAATCCTCAAACCAGATCACTACCTGACTGGACTATAAGATATTGACTCCTTCTTATATTGACTGACTAAAAGTGAATATTTTTTAGAGTCTCAATTTATTTTTTAAATTCCTCATATTTAAATTTTGTCATTAAATCAAATATTTTTTCTATTTGTTGGGGCAAAAAAATAATCATATGGAATTTTAAAAAGGCTATAGAAGGGAAAATGAGTCAAAGATGAGCTAGATTTTTGAATTGTTAGGTGGATTTCTTGTTTTGTTTTGAAAAACCAGCAATAACAGATCTATACATTTTCACCATAAATCAAATTTGGTGACTATGCATAAGCTACTCAAAACCACAAATATAAACACTCTTACTTGTATGTTATCACTATCTTCACTCTTTTTCAGTATTGTTGTCAGTCTCCTTTGGTCTCCTTTTAATTGCACTCAACTAACATTAACCCAAAAATGCTTTTCTCCCATTTTTTTATATAACAATTTTTTTTATTGAACATAAATAGTATACATTTACACTATATTTGGTGCCCTCCCCCCCCACCCCCATTTTCCCTTCCCCCCTCCCGCCAATGATTGTCCAGGTTAACCATGTCTTATTCATAATTTTACACATGTTCAAGTGTAGACCCTTATTAATCAAGACCGGCCTTCCTCCTCTCCTATCTTACCATCCAAACTTAGCTAGTATTTCCCCTTCAATATCTGGAGTCCCACTGGTATTCTTTGTGTTTCCTAGTTTGGGCATATTAGAGGAAACATATGTATCTTCTTCTTCTGTGCTTGGCTGATCTCACTTAACATAATGTTCTCCAGGGCTTTCCATCTTCTTGCAAATGATATAATTTTGTTCTTCTTTATGGCTGAATAGAATTCCACTGTGTGTATTTCCCACAGTTTTGCTATCCATTCATCTGTTGATGGTGATCTGGGTTGGTTCCATATTTTGGCTATTACAAATTGTGCTGCTATGAACATAGGTATGCATATGTTGCTGTAGTTCTCTGAATTCAACCCCTTTGGAAAGTTACCCAGGAGTGGTATAGCTGGATCATATGGTGGATCTATTCCCACCTTTCTTAGGAATCTCCACACAGATCTCCATAGTGGTTGAACTAGTTTGCATTCCCACCAACAGTGTAAAAGAGTTCCTCTTTCCCCACAACCTCGCCAGCATTTGTTGTTATTTGATTTCTTTATGCTTGCTACTCTGACTGGGGTTAGATGGAATCTCAGTGTAGTTTTGATTTGCATCTCCCTGATGGCCAGTGATGAAGAACATATTTTCATGTATCTATTAGCCCTTTGTATCTCTTCTTTTGTGAAGTGTCTATTTAGTTCATTTGCCCATTTCTTGATTGGGTTGTTTGTTTTGCTAGTGTAGAGTCTTTTGAGCTCTTTGTATACTCTGGATATTAGCCCCCTATCAGAATGGTGGCTGGTAAAGATCCTTTCCCATTCTGTAGGCTTCCTCTTTAGGTTACTGATAGTTTGCTTTGATGAGAAGAAACTTTTTAGTTTGATGTTATCCCACTTGTTTATTCTTGCTTTAATTTCCTGAGCTTTGGAGGTTTTGTTGAGAAAGTTATTGCCTGTGCCAATATGTTGTAGTGTTGAACCTATGCTCTCCTCTACTAGCTTCACAGTCTCAGGTCTAATTTCTAAGTCTTTGATCCATCTTGAGTTGATTCCTGTGTTTGGTGAGATATAGGGGTTTAGATTCATCTTTTTACAAATGGTTAGCCAGTTCTCCCAGCACCACTTGTTGAAAAGGCTGTCTTTTCTCCAGCGTATGTGTTTGGCCCCTTTGTCAAAGATTAATTGACTAAAGATGTGTGGGTTTGTTTCTGTATCTTCTATTCTAATCCACTGGTCAGTATATCTGTTTTTGTGCCAGTACCATGCTGTTGTTACTACTATTGCTCTATAGTATAGTTTGAAGTCTGGGATTGTAATGCCTCCTGCGTGTTTCTTGTTATTGAGAATTGCTTTGGCTATTCTAGGTCTTTTCTTTCTCCATATGAAATTCATGATTGATTTTTCTAGGTCTCTGAAGAATGTCACTGGTATTTTAATGGGAATTGCATTGAACCTATAGATCAGTTTTGGCAGAATGGCCATTTTGATGATATTTATTCTGCCTATCCATGAGCACGGGAGATCTTTCCATCTTCCAAGGTCTTCTTCAATTTCATTCTTTAATGTTTTATAGTTTTTGTTGTAGAGGTCTTTTACATCTTGGGTTAGGTTTATTCCTAGGTATTTTATTGGTTTTGAGGTTATAGTGAATGGAATTGTTGTTTTTATTTCTTTCATTGTGGATTCGTTGTTGGCATAAAGAAAAGCCACTGATTTCTTTAGGTTGATTTTGTAACCTGCGACTTTGCTGAATTTGTCAATCAGGTCCAGAAGTCTTTTGGTTGAGTTCTTTGGGTCTTCCAGATAAAGGATCATATCATCTGCGAATAAGGATAATTTTAATTCCTCTCTTCCTATGTGAATTCCTTTGATTTCCTTCTCTTGTCTGATTGCTGCAGCAAGAGTCTCAAGGACTATATTGAAAAGGAGTGGTGATAGTGGGCATCCTTGTCTTGTTCCTGACTGTAGCGGAAATTCTTGCAGTTTTTCCCCTTTCAATATAATGTTGGCTTTGGGTTTGCAGTATATTGCCTTAATGATGTTGAAGTACTTTCCTTCTATCCCAATTTTTTGCAGTGTTTTTAACATAAATGGGTGTTGGATTTTGTCGAATGCTTTTTCAGCATCTATTGCTATGATGATGTGGTTTTTGTTCTTGGTTCTATTTATGTGGTGAATAACATGTATTGATTTGCGTATGTTGAACCAGCCTTGTTTTTCTGGGATGAAACCAACTTGGTCATGATGTATTATTCTCTTGATATAGTTTTGAATGCGTATAGCTAGTATTTTGTTTAGAATTTTTGCATCTATGTTCAGTAAGGATATTGGTCTGTAGTTTTCCTTTCTTGAGGTATCTTTATTTGGTTTGGGGATTAATGTGATACTGGCCTCATAGAAGGAATTTGGAAGAGTTCCATCTCTTTCAATTTCCCGGAACATGTTATGCAGTATTGGTATTAGTTGTTCACTGAAGGTTTTGTAGAATTCAGCTGGGAACCCATCTGGGCCTGGGCTTTTCTTTGGTGGAAGAATTTTTATTGCCATTTCTATTTCTTTGGTTGTTATTGGTTGGTTTAGGCTTGCTATGTCCTCTTGGCTAAGTGTAGGAAGGTTAACTGTGCTTAGAAATCTATCAATTTCTTCCAGGTTTTCAAGTCTATTGGAGTATAAATTTTTAAAGTAGTTTCTGATAATATTTTGAATTTCTTCACTATCTGTGGTAATATCTCCTTTTTCATTTCTAATTTTGATAATTTGAGTTGATTCTCTTTTTCTTTTGGTTAGGTTGGCCAGGGGTTTATCAATTCTATTAATCTTTTCAAAGAACCAACTTTTTGTTTTATTGATTCTCTGAATTGTTTTTTTGTTCTCTATTTCATTTATTTCTGCTCTAATTTTGATGATTTCTTGCCTTCTGCTGGCTTTGGGAATAGACTGTTGCAGAATTTCTAGATCCTTGAGTTGTGTCATTAGGTTCTTTACTTGGTGGTTCTCCGTCCTTTTATTGTGGGCACTCAGTGCAATAAACTTTCCTCTTAGTACTGCCTTCATGGTGTCCCATAAGTTTTGGTAGGTTGTGTCTCTGTTTTCATTTGTTTCCATAAATTTCTTTATTTCTTCCCTAATTTCTGCTCTTACCCATTCGTCATTCAATAGTGTATCATTCATTCTCCATGAATTTGAATACTTTCTTTCAAGTTTCCTGTTGTTGATTTCTACTTTTATTCCGTTGTGGTCTGAAAAGATGCAAGGAATTATATTACATTTTTTGAATTTGCTGGTATTTTCTTTGTGTCCCAGGATGTGATCAATTTTGGAGAAGGTTCCATGGGCTGCTGAGAAGAAAGTGTATTCTGTAGTTCCTGGTTGAAATACTCTGAAAATGTCTATTAGGTCCATTTGGTTTATGGTTTCCTTTAGTTCTAAAACGTCTTTACTCATCTTTTGCCTTGAAGATTGATCCAGTGGTGTGAGAGGCATATTAAAGTCTCCCAGAGTTATTGTATTTGGGTCTACTTGGGATCTTATGTCCAGAAGGGTTTGTTTTACAAATGTGGTTGCACCCATATTTGGGGCATAAATATTTACTATCATTATATCTTCTTGGTATATTGTTCCTTTTAGTAAAAGGAGGTGCCCTGATTTGTCTCTTTTGATGTGTTTTAGTTTAAAGTCTGTTTTGTTGGATATTAGGGTTGCTACCCCTGCTCTTTTTTGGTCACTGGTGGCATGGTATATCTTTTTCCATCCTTTCACCTTCAGCCTGTGAATGTCTTTGGCTGTGAGGTGTGTTTCTTGCAGACAGCATATATTTGGATTATGTTTCCTAATCCACATTGCCAGTCTATGTCTTTTGATTGGTGAGTTAAGTCCTTTGACATTAAGAGATATTATTGAAATATGATTTTTGTTTTCTGCCATTTTGTGTTCTGTCTACTCTTGGGTGGTGTGATCTTTCTTCTTTACTTAAGTGGCCCACTTATTAACTTCCTCTCTTCTCTGATTCTGAAGTCTGCTTCTTTTTTCTTCCTTATGGTTTATTTCTTTAAGAATTTTCTCTAGTGTTGGCTTTGAATTCATGAATTTTTTGAGATTCTGTTTATCGTGAAAGACTTTGGATTCACCATTGATCTTGAATAGTAGTTTTGATGGATAGATTAGTTTGGGCTGGAAGTTATTTTCTTCCAGGGTCTGAATCACGTTGTACCAGTCTCTCCTAGCATTCCTAACCTGGGTTGTATAGTCTGGGGTGATTCTTATTGTTTTGCCTCTATATGTCACCAGTCCTTTTGTTCTCGCTGCTTTTAAGATTCCTTCCTTAGCCTCTATATTGGTCATTTTGGTTATTATGTGGCGTGGAGTGGTCTTTCTTTGGTTTTGTCTCAGTGGAGTTCTGTATGCCTCCTGGACTTGAAGATCGAAGTCTCTTTCCATATTTGGAAAATTCTCTGAGATTATTTCCTTGAAGATATTACAGATGCCCTTGGTCTGTACCTCTATCCCTTCCTTGATGCCTATTATCCGTAAATTAGGGCGCTTCATATTATCCCATAATTGCTGGATGTTTAGGTTTTGTTGCTGTAAAGATTTCTGTATATCACTGACTGTGTTTTCGGTTTGGGATGTACTGTCTTCTAATATTGATATTCTGTTTTCCATTTCATCTAATCTTCCAGAGTTTCTTTCAATTGCTGTCTTCATTTCACTTATTGCCTCCTTCATTTCATTCCAGACCTCTTTCTGATTCTTTTTTAGTGTTTCTAATTCACCTTTAACCTCCTCTATACTTGTTTTAAATCCTTTCATCATATTGAACAACAAGATTCTGAACTCCCCTTCTTGCATTTCTAGTAGGTCAGTATTCGTGATTTCTGCTGTCTCTTCATAATTCCTGGTTCTCATATTTGTAGCGTTCTCTGTCTTGTTTTTCTGGTTTCTACCCATCGTTCGTGAGTATTATGCTTAGTCAAATCTTAATATTAGGAGTTGGGGTATCGGCTAGTCAGCAGAGTCTTTCCAGTGTTGAGGGTGGGTGATGTGGGAGGAGCTGGGGTGATTAGTAAAGGAGTCGGATTAGGTAGAGGATATGTTTAGGTTGAGAAAGACTTTAAGTATGGTAAGGTGAAATCTTGCTAGGAATGAGAGAGAGTTAACTATTAGGACTCTTGTCATTCGTGGAGTAATTATGGATGTAGGAAATACTTAGAGTATTAGACCAGGAGGTATATTATGTGGAAAAGTTTTGGGGGAGAAAAGTATGTAGGGTTAGTGTTGGAAGGTTTGTAAATAGGGGTGATGGAAGGAGCAGACAGACATAAAAAAAGAATAGAAAAAAAAATCCATTCAAGATACCAAGACTATTATGTAATCCAGGAAAAAGGGAGGAAAACCAATCAAAGGAGGAGAATGAAAATAAAGGAAGGAAAGAGGAAGAAAAAGGAAAAAAGAACAAGAATAAAATAAAAGGAACTAGCAGCTGTGTGAAATAAAAAAATAAGGCAAACTATCCAATATATATATATAAAAAAAACAACATGTGAAATTAAGAGAAGTGTGGGTTAAAAGAAAAAAAAAACAGCAATAACCATACCAAAACAAAAGCACTGTAAAAGCAAAATAAAACAAAACATCCACATTAAAAGTAAAATAAACAGTCCTCCTTATTTACGCATATGGGGTCAGGTCTATATAATATGTGCGTATCTGATTGCTTTGGTAACTTTCAGAATACCATCCAATGTCTCTTAGTTTTCTTTGTACTCTATTTTTTATCTTCTTAGGTCACTCTGGGTATTTGGAAACCTTCTCTCCTTTAGCTGCTTTAGGTTTATGTGTCCGGATGTCTGGTTTCACTTTTATTTGATTCTGTACAATTCACAGGTTCTGCGAAATTCTAACCTGTGGTCAGTACCTCTGCACTCACCGCCCTAGACTCCAGCCTGTGCTTCCCTAAAACATGGGTGGAGCATGAACAAGGTATAATTAGAACCTCCCCCTGAGGTCCTGTGCAGATATTGTGGCCCGATGGATTTTCCTGTGTCTCTGGAAATTCCAGCTGGGTTAGCCGGTGTGGTCCCAAGATATACCCTGGGCAAATGGGTGCTGGTTCCTGGGTGCCCACGCTTGCTGCCAGAGCTCTGCCTATTCCAGGAGTGCAGGCTGGGTGTGATGCTTTTACTGGACCCAGGAGTGAGTGGATGCAGCTGTCTGTTGCTGCTGGTATGCTCTTCCAAGGTGTATTTAGCTGAGTTCTCACTTAGAACTAAGCATCTGGCTACCAGGAGGGTGGGAACACCCAGCGGTGGGCCAGGAGTGCAGGATAGGTGCTCAAGGATCCAGTGCGTGGTGCCCAGTAATGGTCTCTGCCTCCTGCGGGATGTAGAAACTGGGGGTGCCCCAAGGAGATTTCTGGTTTACCCAGGGCTTTCGCAGCCTGGAAGGCAGTCTCTGGCAAGGTGGCGGGGGGGGGGGGGCTAGACACACAGGCAGGCTCCACTTTAGTGGAGAGAGTGGGACAGGCACTGACTGCTAGCAGGGGATCAGGGCGCAGACAAAGTGCACAGAGGGGAGTGCTCGGGTCTGAGGCTTGGGCGTGCTGGGGGGTTGGGGTGCAGCGCACGCTAGGGTCCGCACTTCCCTGGGCGCCTGCAGGTACCTGTCTTCCTTGATTCAGGATTCGTGGGAGTCTCTATGCTGTTGTGATCCAGTCGCTGGTGAGCACACAGAATTCTGACGTGGGTGCTGCTCGCTGTTTTCAGTCCCGGATTATCTTGCTGCGGGACTATCGGAACTATCAGGCAGGCAGCTCCGCCGGCCCGCGAAAACAGCCCGCCGCCGCCGATCCGGTCCGATTGTATCTGCAGCTGGTCCAGTGTCCGATCTATGTTCTTCTTCTTCTTCAAGTTCAGAGTTCCCCCGAGGTACCAGGATTTGTTTTGGTTCCTGGTATGTATTTATTTAGTTGATTAAGACACAGCTTTCTAAGTTTTTGAACTTTATTTGCTTCAGCTACTGAGGAGTGCTGTGTCCCTCAGTCGCCATTTTGAAAAAAAAAAAAAGCTTTTCTCCCATTTTAAATATGAAATATGTCTTTCTTGATAAGATTTTATTTCTTCAATTACTATTCTTTTTTTCTTCTCCTTGGAATTGAATGGTTTTCTTACTGGCTTTTTGTCTGATGCAGTTCAAGGAATGATACTCATAGACAACAGAAAGAGTTTATTGTAAAGAAAGCAGGACAATCTGAGACAGATTACCTTGTGGGCACTGGGGCCTTCATTGTCAGGCAGCTGCCTTTTGGGTCATTACCTAGGAGGAGCTTGAGCCACACTCAATTAATTACACACTGCTTTCTCCCAAATTTCACTCCAAAGAGAGAAAAACTTTTAATGGGAAAGGTTTCTAAGTAGGTAACCCATTTGGGTGGCTTTTCTAGGGGTTCATATCCTTTTTTGATTTATTTCTCTGAACTGGGGTTCCAGAGATTGTTTTATGGGATGTAGATGATGTTCACGTATTGCTGGGAAAAACTGGAGTCTCGTAAGCATCTGGTTAACTCTCAGGAGGTTTTAATCTTAGCACCAGGAAATTCTGTCCTTCTGACTCTCAGGAAATTTGTTCTTCCTTCTGTGGCTCATCGACCCTGTATACCTATTTTCTTTCTACCTCCTAATAGTTATGATAAATCTTTGAGAAGAAATGTATAATTATCTTTCTCCAGTTTGTTTTTTCCTACTCTTTTTTTTTTAATAGACCATCAAAGGCCTTGAGGTTAAATTCAACATATCCTGAGCCTGCATTTCTTCTCACCTACAAAGGTGGTGGGTGCTACTGAAGCCAGATCCAGTGTATCCATAGGAATACATACATAGGAATCCATATTCTCCACAGGTAGGACTGAGTTTGTCAAACTTCTCCCGAGTCACAAAAATTGTGTGACCTCTTGATCTCCAGAGGCCCTAATAAGTAATTGCTCCACGCAGACTATAAATCTCTTTTTTGTTTATTGGCTCTGGGGGCTGTATGCTACTCTGTGCCTCTGCTGTGTTCAATAGAAAACCATGGTGTTACAAGCTGGGCCTAGCCTAGTGATACATGCCTGTGATTACAATACATGCAAAGCTGAGATAGCCTCAACAACTTAGTAATGCCCTGTAAAACATAAAAAAAAAATGTTAAAAGTGTGGTTTTGTGATAGGATGCCCTTAGGTTCCATCCTAAGTATGCTCCACCCCCCAAAAATTGTACAAGAGGTTAAAACATTTATATTTAAAATTTTTAATGAATTTTCAAATTAATTTGACAAAGAAGGAATTTGGAAATAACATTATTATGTATTCCATTGTACTTTTTGTACATGGACTTGGTATAGTCCTTTAGTGATTTCTTAATCACTTATTTACAAAAACCTAGCTAATAAATATTAGTGGTGTTCAGAGCCACAGATCTGCACAGCCCTTGGGGCAGTACTCATCAAACAATTCAAGTTTTTAGAAACTAATGAACTTTGATATGTATTTCAAAAATATTTTTATCACAAGTTTACAACCTATCATTTAAACAATATACAGTGATTTTTTTGCTATTAAGATGATGTTTACTACCATAGTACTATCAATTGAGTATGAGAAATTTAACTTTGATATGTAAGTGCTAGATGTTGATGTGGTACTGGTAAAAAAAAACTGTCATTGTTTGCTCATGGCTTACTAAGGAGTTGTAATGTTTTCTTTTCCTTTGATATTTTAGAAATACAATAATTGTGTCCTGATTATTGTACCTCATATTTTTGCAACATTAGTAATTTTAAATAAAATAATTTAAATTTCTAAAAAATATGATGATAAAGATATCTAGGGAAGACATATGTGGCTTGATCTCTCAAAATGGGAAAAGAATATGAAGATACCCATGTCCCATGTTAATTCTCACCAAAAAGTGACCTCAGCAGAGGAGAATTTTAATACTAAAGTGAGTAGGATAGCCCAGACTGTGATTAGTAGTCAACCTTTTTCTCCAGATACCTTTCAAAATCTCAATAGGATCAGGAACAAGGTGGCAGAGTGGCAAAAATAAAGGTTCTGCATGGGCTCAGTAACACAGATTTCCACTTACCAAGGCTGACCTGGCTACAGCCAGTGGTGAGTACCCAATCTGGCAGCAGCAGAGGCCAACAATGATTCACAGATATGGAATTTTTCCCAAGGTAATTAGTCAAAAATTTGTCAAATTGATTACTTTGGACCTCTTTCATTATGGAAAAACAGTTCTTTGTCCTTCCTGGACTAGACACTTGCTCTGGTTATAGATCTGTCCTTTCTACATGTAATGTCTCTGTCCAAATCTGCCAAAACTACCATGTATAGTGTTAAAGAATACTTTATCCACCATCACAGCACTCCACACAGCATTGCTTCTTATCAAGAAACCCACTTTACAAAGTACAACAGTGGTCTCATGCTCATGGTATTCACCTATCTTACCATGTTCTCCACCATCCAGAAGCAACTTGTTTAATATAATGTTAGAATGGCCTTTTGAAGATATAATTACATCATTAGCTAGGTGGCAATATCTTACTTATATAGAACAAGGTTCCTGAGAAGGCTTTATATTCTTTAAATCAACATCCAATATCTGGTACTGTTAAACATATAGCTAGAAACCAAGGGATGGAAACAGAAATGGTACCATTAATCATTGTCCTAAGTTACCCACTTGCAAATTATAATGTATTTTTGGCAGAGAATAAGATTTAAATCAAGGCCTGGCATGGTGGTGCATGCTTATAATCCCTGCATTTGGGAGGCAGAAACAGGAAGATTAATCGTGGTTTGCAGATAGCCTCAGCTACTTTGCAAGGACCCTTGCAACACAGTGAGACCCTGTTTCAAAAAATATAAAGACTAAGAAATAGGACCGGGGGTGTAGTTCAGAGGTAGAATGCTCCTGGATTTCATCCCAGCATTGCAAAATAAATAAATAAATAAAAAGACAAAACTATTAAAATGTATAAATACTACTCTTCTTCCATTATATTTGTCCACAAATCCAACTTATTTATATTAATATTAAATTAAGCTGGGTGTGGTTGTGCATGTTGTAACCCCAGCATTTGGGAGGCTGAGACAGGAGGATCGTGGTTTGCAGACACCCTAAGCTATTTATGCCCTCTGCAACTTAGTGAGACCCTGTTTCAAAATAAAGAATAAAAAAATTGGTCAGGGGTTGTAGCTCAGAGGTCAAATGCCTCTGGGTCAAAGACACGGAAAAAAAAAAAAGTTAAAATGTTAAATTACATCAATTACCTTGAAAAGCTTATTTTTGTCTTTAACGTTTGAGTTGTATCATTTATACTTTCAGGATTAGTTTCACTATTCTGTTAAAGACTGTTGTAAAATATCATTAACTAGAATGCAAAAAAGTAACAGGTTTTATTTGTTAAAAATAAAATATAAAATCTCAAACCAGGAGTGGTGGCGCACACTTGTAATCCCAGAATTCAGGAGGATGAGACTGGAGGATCACATTTGCTGACAGCCTCAGCTACTTAGTGAGGCCCTCTGCAACTTTGTGGAACCCTGTTTCAAAATAATGAATAAAAAAATAGGACAGGGAGTGTGGCTCACAGGTAGAATATTTATCAATATACTTACTATAAGAATGTAGTTTTGTCTTATTGTCAGGTTATTTTCATTTGTTAATGTGTTTTTTTATATCTCTGTGTGCTATTCCCTGATCAATATTTTTATTTTTTATTTATTTTTATTTATTTTTTATTTTATTTATTTATTTATTTATTTTTTATTTTTATTTATTTATTATTTTTTTTGCGGGTCTGGGAATGGAACCCAGGGGCATTTGACCTCCGAGCCACACCCCCTGCCCTATTTTTTATCCTTTTTTTGAAACCGGGTCTCACTGAGTTGCAGAGGACTCACTAAGTAGCTGAGGCTGTCCGCGAACCGCGATCCTCAGGTCTCAGCCTCCCGAATGCTGGGATTACAAGCGTGCGCCACCACGCCCGGCAATATTTTTATTTTTAAAGGACATGTTTCCTATGAAAGGAAAAGCTATATGTAGTGGAGACAATATTTAAAATATAAAAGATTTTAAAAGTTTTTGTTTTTTACATGTATGTTTTATTTCTCTAGCAACTTTCCCACTATTTGTGGCATAAAATTGTAGAATATATGTTAATTTCTGAAAAAGAATAATGGGGATAAGTTTTATGTCAGAAGCCTTATTTTAGAGGTAAATGTAAAAAGAAAAGAAATCAAAGGTTAAGGGAAACAAACTGAAAGATGTATACATATTTTCCTATATATGGTCAAAAAGAACATTTAATTTTATTTTATTTGGTGGTACTGGGGTTCCTGGAAACCCTTTTACCTCCGGGCTACAGTCCCAGACCTATTTTATATTTTTATTTGGAAACAGGGTCTCTTAAACCAGCGCGCTGGCTTTAGATCCTCCTGCCTCCCAAGCGCTGGATTACAAGCGTGCGCCACCACGCCCGGCAAAAAAGAACACTTTAAAAATTAAAACAAACAAAACGAAGTATCTAGTATGTTAGATGTGTGTCCTAAACCTATCATTATACAATGGTAATAGAGTTTGCAATGCTATTTGGATAAGTCTTGGTAGACCTTCTATATTTTCTAATTTTCTATATAACTTTATTCTATAAATATTCAAACAACAAGGAAAGTTCTCTAGACATTCCTTCCATCTTTACTTTATTCATAATTAGAAAGAAGTGTTAGAAGAGTGAGTGGCCAGTGAGAAATAGACACTGAATGAGAGTTAAGTAAAAAAAAAAAAAAAATGGTAGCCAGGCCTGGTGGAGTGCGTTTGTAATCCCAGTACTTGGATGGCTGAGACAGGAGGATCCAGGATTACAGCCAGCCGCAGGTACTTAGTGAGGCTCTCTGAAATTTAGTGAGATACTGTTTCAAAAATAATAATAATAGTTGGGCGTGATGGCGCTCGTTTGTAATCCCTGCGCTTGGGAGGCGTTGACAGGAGGATCAGGTAGGTTCGAAGTCAGCCTTGCTGGCTTAAGAGACCCTGTTTCCAAATAAAAAAAAGTATAAAATAGGTCTGGGAATGTAGCCCGGAGGTAGAAGGGTTTCCAGGAGCCCCAGTACCACCACACACACAAAAAAATTTATGTATATGTATATGTATATGTATATGTATATGTATATGTATATGTATATGTATGTGTATGTGTATGTGTGTATGTATGTATATATATGTATGTATGTATATATATGATATATATGATATATGATATATATGTATATATGTGTATGTGTGTGTATGTATATATATATATATATATATATATATATATATATATATATATATGATAAATCTGGCTGGGTGTGTAGCTTGGAAGAGTAAAACACCCCTGAATTCAATCCCCAGTACTGCAAGAGAAAAAAAAAAGGTAAAGAGGAAGTTTCAAACATTCATGACACACTCATGAGACATGAGTATATGTTAGTCATTTAGTGTTTTTCCAACCCATACTAAATGAATGTTTACCTATTTTAAAATATTTGGTTGTTTTCCCTGGGATATTTGAGCAGATATGCCTATGAAAAGCAAGATCATTTACTTGAAACTTTCTGAAATAATACCTAATTACACTCTTGTTCAGAATGAATGTTAAAATGTCATAATCAATTCTAAGACAAAAGCTGAAGTAACACCAAGACAGATTTATAGTGGAAAAGAAAGCTATTAAGTAGATGAGATCAATAGATGTCAAGCACATAAGGGATTCTTGTGACACCTTAAGAAAAGAAGTGACTTACACGTATAGACATAAGGATTTATACATGTAATATAAAGGGCTTGTGATTAATTGACCAAGAAAACCTAAGAGACTAGAATAAAATTATTTTAGATCTTACATTGCAAAATGTCATCAGCTACCTTGAAATGTTTCTAATTTACTAATATATTCCTCATTAAACTAAAATTAAATGTATCAAGTTGTGGAGGGTCTCACTAAGTAGCTAAGGCTAGTCACACACTAATGATCCTCTAGTGTCAGCCTCCCAAGTACTGGGATTAGAAGTGTGCACCACCTTGCCCAGGTCCTATTTTATTTTTTAATGCGAAACAAGGTCTTAAAGTTTTGGAAGCCCTCACTAAGTAGCTAAGGCTGGCTGAGAAACTACTGTTCTCCTATACCAAGTTCACAAGTACTTGGGTCACAAGCATGCACCACCTTGCTTAGCTGTGTTTTACAATTAACTTGGTTCTTAAAAATATATAATTTTCAGAGACTGTACACATATTGTTCACCTTTCAAAATCCAAGAATCTAGAAATCAAGTATCATGTTTTTGTTTTTATTTAAATGTATCTTAACTTGTACTGTATGTAGTCAGTGAACTAAAATTTAACAGGGCATTCATCATGATTTTAAGGGGCATTAATATGAATAAAGTAACTTATTTGTCAGTATTTATAGTAACTACTGAGGCTTTAAAATGCATAAATTATATGATATTTAAACCCTAATGAACATATTCATAAATATGAATAGCAAATCTTTCCTCTCAAATTTTTGTTCAGTGTTATCACTTGCAAGTTTCCCACATTCATAGCATATATTAAAATACCTTGATATTTTTTGTTCTTTATTTAGATCTTATGTCATCAGTTTAAATCTACATGTGTATTTTGTATTTATCACAAAAAGTCTCTTCAAACTAGAATATTGTACATCAACTGCAATGTGTAATCTGATTTCAGAATTGTTAAAATTTATAATTTAGAGCTAAAATTTGATAAAGCAAAATATTTTTATGCCTTCTACTATCCTCTTCCAAAATGCCCTTCTTCTTGTATCCAAACAAAATTCCTACCTTTTTAAAAATTAGGTAATAGTACTTTACACTGAGAATCTCCATGAAATGTCTCAGGCACATACTGTGTCAGCCTATGCAGTGTTTGTAAGTCCTAGGATCACAATTCTTTGGCAGAGATCTCAATTCAGCCATGCATTAATTTTATGGTTACATAAAATTACCTAATGTCCATACTCCATTATATATACTGTATATTTATTTATTAAATATTTATATACATTTACAAATGTATATAAATATATACTTAAATAAAACATATATCTAGCCAGGCATGGTGGCGCACGCTTGTAATCCCTGAGTTTGGGAGGCAGAGACAGGAGGATCGTGCTGGTTCGGAGCCAGGCACGCTGGCTTAAGAGACCCTGTTTCCCAATAAAAATATAAAATATGTCTGGGAGTGTAGCCCTGAGGTAAAAGGGCTTCCAGCAACCCCAATACCACCAAAAAAAAAAAAAATTCCCATATTTCTCGAAACAATGCAAGAATTTGAAAACTAATATTAAAGATAATCAATCCAGGATATCATAAATAATGCTTTTTTTCTCAAGGAAACAAAATGATGCTTCATTACAAACTTTAGCTTTCAGAATTTTTTTAAGAGACTTCAAATAGATTAGAACAGCATAAATGCCAGTTTAAATACAAATAACACAGAAGCCAACAAGTGGTAAATCTAAGTCAGTTTTGCTATGATGATGCTGATTATAGAACTTTAAAATAGAATTATTTCTCTTATGGCCTCCTAAAATATCAAAGTCACATAAGATTCATTTAAAGACTCTTTGTAAATATATTTTAACTATTCCCTCAATTTACAGACTTAAGCAAGTCATATGCTTAAGCAAGTTTAGCATATGAGTGGAGTAAGTAGATTGATTATTTTAATTAACTTCAGAAATGTAATTTTTATCACTCTCTGATCAATTACTGCTTTGATTTTATATATATCTACATATTTATCCACCAATCTTTGTTTTATATTTTGAATACACCATTAAAATTGCATAATTAATAATACAATTTAGCATGTTTGTTGAAATATCCTTAAAATTTTTGAGGAAACTACGTAAAATTCTTTTTCTTTGTGTCTTCTTATATTTTAAAATCTTTTAGGTTTTACTTGTTTTTCTGTCATGGAGCTAAATAATATGCCAGAGATTGCTGTTGTGGGAAACATAATGTCTGCTGTGCCATTCAGGACTGAAAGAAAACCACCTGTGGCTAGTTTAAAGGTTTTGCCTGAAATAGATTGGGATCCATCATCACCTGCCTGATGTGATAGAGGCCCCCAAAATCCTTTTATCTCAGCTGTACTAGTGAGGGAGGCTTTGTTTAATCATAATGAAAAAAGATCCCAGGGTAAAAGCAAAATGGGTTCCCTACAGAATCAAAGTCTCCAAATGGTCATAAAAAATGTATGCAGGTAAACATCATTTATACAGTATTGCTTTTTAACAGATTATAGAGCTCATGTTGTGTTCCATAAACTCCATGGGGGAATTAGGAAGAAAACAGAATTTGTACTTCTTTGGAAGTTGTACCAGGATAACACAACTAAACCAGTTGCTAGAAGTAATTCCCAAACAGAATTAGAAACTGCATTGCTTTAAAAATAAAATATAACCCAGTAAATTATTTGTCAAAATTTCCTGTAATATATTTTGGATTATACTTTGGATTATAAAGTACCTATTTTATATGGCAAGGTTATATAAAAATTATAGCACTGTTTTGTTTCATGGGAGTGATAAATACATTTGCTTCTAAATATAGCATGCATAAAGTTATTATGCTAAGAATAAAAAATTATAAAGATGTTAAGTATTAAAAGTTTTTAAATTTATGGTTTATATCTTATGGTAATCATTTCTTCATATCAGTGGATATTATAAAGCATTATTTATTTAGTAGAGCATATACTGTATTGATAATGTTTTTATAGAATTTTATGCATGTATATGTGTATAAATGTGCATTTTTAGAGATACAGACTTTAGAGTGATATTAGATGATAGTCAAAATTGCAATTGACAAGTGAACTTAAATTATGTGAATGAGAATAATATTGTAAAATTATGATTTTAACTACATCCTTAAGATTGCCATACAATTACTAGCATGATTGAATTAGTGGCAGTGTAATGAATAAGAATAAAATTTCTACAGCATTCTCTATTTTATGCCACGTATTAATTTTTTCCCTCAATAGTTGTTATTTGCCTATATTATCATAGCTTCTGTATACTACAAAATGGGTTCTTAAGGAAATAATAAGTTCTCTTAGGATGTGTGTGACAAATCTAATTATTTTATTTAAAAGATGAAGTAACAGTTCAAAACTGATAACTGAATCCCCCATGAAAGATTTGGAGGTCTCACTATTAAAATGGAGAATTCATAGCCCCAAACTTACAATCTCTTTTGAGTTTTGAATTCATGTTTGCTTCTCACATCAACGACATTGCTTTTTTTTCCCAGTGTCTAATCCCTGAGAACTCACAGTTATATTTTATTTAATATTTTATTCATACATTTAATTGCTTATGGTTTATAAACTTTTAAGTAAGATCTCTGTATCAAAACCACACTAACAATTATGATGAACTATTTTAATTGCTAATAAAATTATAAAAATGCATAGTATATATATTATTTTCTCTTCTGTCCTTCCTTTTTTCTTTTTCCTGTTGCTTCCATCTCTCTCTCTCTCTCTCTCTCTCTCTCTCTCTCTCTCTCTCTCTCTCAAAATCTCTCTATAATCAGTTATATGTAATTAAATAATCAGTAGTTGTTATATCTAGATATAAATGTCCCTTGAAAAGCTAATTCATTAATATTCAAGATTGATATAGCAGTGTCATGAGGGTTGTAATCCCAACAGTGACTAATTTAATCAAAATTGATTTACCTAGGTGGTACTTGGTAGGCTGGTACAGTGTAGCTGGAAATAGTCACTGGGAGTAAAGCTTTTGTATTCTATATGATTCCTACTCCCCTAATCTCTCTTTTGCCTCCAGCAGAACCCATGTGCTCTTCCTGTCGCTTCAGTCCTTCATGATATGAGCACAGACAGTCCTCTTGCTCTTCCTCTCTTAACTTCCTGGTTTATTACCCTGAGATCTGAAATTTCTGGCCTCATATGAACTGAACTTGACTATAAAAATAATTATTTTCTCCTCCAGGTTACATGGTCAATTCTTAGATTATAGTTGCAACAATGCTAACAGATATAATAGCAAAACTTAGAGAATGATAAAAACTGCAAAATTAAAAGATATATAATTATATATTGTATTATATAAAGTATGGAATGATAAATTAAATTGTATATTATACATGTAAAGAGAGACAGCAAGATAGCACTCTGCAAAAATTGTGCAGTTTTGAAATAATCAGTTCTAAGCATATATCTGACTAATTCACTTAAGCCAAATATCAATATCTAAATTGATATAAAACTACACAATTTCAACATTACTTCTTTCTAAATATTTTTCTCCTTGACCATGGTTACTTACGTATCTCTGTAAATATTGTACAATTGGCAAAATAATCTTGCTAAAACTCAAATATAAGCATCAGGACCTTCTGTGGATACCATTAATATAATTTTATCGCCATTGGTGTGAAGCTCAAATGTCTTAGAAGCTCCATAACACTGTTTTAGCTCAAGTCCTATTTTCATATATATAGTGGAAGCTTTTCTTCTTTCCAATTATTATAAATGTTATGTCCTTATTTCTTTTGCCTCTGGGTTTCTAGGGTTATAATTTTAAAACAGACACAGGCTGGCTATCCTTGAAACATTTTATGGCCACCACCCACTTAGATTCTAGATCTCAGCTTTAATAGCTCATTGTCAAAAGAGGTCTACTTTTGTCATTCTGCTAGAGAAAAACCTCCTCAAAATTTATTTCTGCATCATTAACTATTGTTTTCTCCATAATTTTGTATCTTTGTATTATGATATATTTTATAACTATCTTTTTTAGGAGACTATATTTTGATGAACTGGAGTTCTTCAACTCACTTGTAAATATTCAGCAAGATGCACAGAACTTAATGTGTAGTTTGTGCTCAGTAAATATAAATAATAAATAATTGAATGGTTGTTGGGATTCAGCCCAACAGCGGCGGAGCTTAAAGAGATGATGAGTACCGAGGACTCGAACACACACCCACGAGCCAGGAGTCAAGTCAAGCAAGATCTCATTTATTTCTCTCCAAGCAGTCCTATATATAGCACCAAGACACGAGGGGAATTTCCATGAGAAATAGCCTAGCCTATCCGGGATAAAGATCACTAGCATGTAGTTTACAGCCAATCCCAGGCCAGTACATGAGCCATTCATGTGTGCGGAAAGCTCCTTTAAAGGTAGAAAGGGAAAAACCGCTCAGTCTCCCCACCCATAATGAATGGGGAAACCATGCCTTCATAGCTTCCTCCAGGCGCCATCTTAGCCCCTTTTCTGCTGAATCACTTTACTTAAAGTTTTGCCTTAGGCTGCAGGCTGCTCAGGCGGAGGGAGGCTGCATCTCCTTAGGCACTGTATGGACACACCCCATCAAATGGTCAGTAATTTTTTTTTTAAATTTTTAGTCATAAAAGTAGATAATTATACTTTTAATGTAACTTGTATAATTCACATTGGTGGTTTGCCCCTAGATGGGTGTCATACTAATGAGAAGGGTAATATATCACGGTTTAAGTAGTCACATTTTGTCTTTAATTAGGTATAGGTGAAAGTTTTTTTTTTTTAGATTTCTCTAGTTATTTTTAGGTAATGAGATAGGAACTCAGTTGATGTATAAGCTGAAAGTTTGACAACAAATTCCAGTCCTTCTAAATAAGAATGCCAGGAAAGTGTTTTCTATAACTTTTCTTTGCTATGTGGTTTTATCTTATATCTCACCACACCATAAGGTCTTATGTAAAGAAGATACAAGTGCCTGCAAGAGACTGAGAAAATGTTATTAAGAGAATAAGTGTGTGTGAAGGCTCACATGACAGCAGAAGAAGCAGTAACTTAATAAGAAAGTAGATTACCTATTTGATATGGATTAGAATTATTTAGAAAAATAAATGGCTTACTCTTCTTATGATTTGTATTGTACTCACTTCCCCCTGTTAAAATAATTTCAATTATTACATTTTTAAGTGATGCATTATTTCTTCCTAGCAATCCCTATTACAACATCTTAATTAAATAATAAAAAACAATAGGTTTTTCTTATCTCATTTACTTAAAGATTGTATGGCAATTTATAATTTTTACAGAAATATGTAAAAATTTATGTGTGACCTTTTCAATAAGCCACACTACATGGGACATTATGAATATTAACAGGTGGTAATCTTAAAATATTTTCAATTCTGTCATACATGTAGCTTCAGGCTCTTCTACATAATATGGTTACAAATTTGGTATTAACACTTCATAAAATGACAAATTTCACTTCTATACCTATCCTTCATGGTAACTGCAGTGCACTCTCATGATACTTAACACCATAAAGAGTTGATCACCAGTCCTGATCCTTGGATTCCTCTCAGCTTACTATAATGTAGGCATTTTTTTTTCAGACTAAATTCTATAGATCTCTCTTATAGTATTTAGTTTACAAAATGTCTGACCTTAAATTCTTCCCCTATACCTTTGAGGTGTAAATCTCCTAGCCTCTTCAAATTTTATGACCCAGGACTATCTTTCCAAAGGACCTAAGAGTTATTTCTATGAAATGTAATCATTATGAAAGGTAAAGCCCATGTCTTTCAGTCTCTGGGAGAGGGTAGTAGCTTAATGTGATAGACAGACTGGCAGATACCAATGGACTAATCACATTGTTCACTGCCCTTGTTATGTCTTTCAGAGATTTTCTACTAAAAACTCCAGTCATTCAAACTTCTTCCACTTGTTATTTCAGTAGTGTTGAACTTAATCTCTATTCCCTTTTGCAAAAGTCTTGAGTAACATTTTTAACTGCTCAACACTGTCTGGAATAACTTTTCTTTGACAATCTTAGAAAAAAGGTTACTATAAAACCTGTCTGTAAAAAAGAAATGTCATATAAAGTAATCCAAAAATTTCATAAATAAAATTCTCTAATTCATTTTCTCTGTTAGATACTAAGTATATTCAGTATAAACACATATTTTGTTACTCTTTTTCTGTTTCTCTGTTGTGTTTGGGAATGTGCCCATATAAGTGTGTGTGTTTTCTGATAAATGATGCAAAATTAAGTGTTTTAAATAAACAAAGAGGTCATTGTGAAATCTAATTTAATAAAGCCATCTCCCATGTTTTCAAATTTTAATCTTATATTAAGATTTTAATCAATTTTGAGTTTATTAGCACATTCACTTTAAATATACACTCTTAAGATTCTAATAAATTAAAAATTTTGATCCTTGTGTACATAACATATTAATAAGTATAAGAACTAAAAATCAATGATTATTTCTAAATGCAAATTTATTTATTTATTGCTAAAGGTAGCCACTACAATACTACCTTCTTGAGAAAAGTAGTAGGTTAAGGTGTTCTCAGAACTCTGTTAATATTAAGAACAAAAAAAAAATTAAATCCTCAGAAGTTCTTTTTAAATCTTTGTGTTGGTGCACTGTAATTACATATCCTAGGTTTAAAGTTATATAGTCACATATCATATACTTTTCTCAAGATCCCACCCTACCCCCACCCTGATGCATGTTAGTAAGATTGATGATAATACTTTCATATAGAGATATAGCATTATTTTAACTATTCCCTTCATTAATTCATCGCTTCTCATTTTTCTCCCCTTTACTTTTCTTTCCCAAAGTACTTCCACTACTCTACTTGTCTCTCCCTTTTGTTTATTATTTTCTTCAGTTTCTGCCTATGAGAAAAAATTATTCACAAGATAAGCTAGTCTCAGAAATTTAAGTGTCAGAAGTCATTTTAAACATAGTTTTTGAGGACTTCTATAACTTCTATTGCTGTCATAATTTAATTTGCACCTGAAAACAGCACTTTTTCAATAATACATGATAGAATATTGTTTAATGGATAGTAATTTGTTCTAAACCTTTGTAAGCATATGGTTAATGTCCAAGAAAATTATATTTCTTCCCAATTTTTTCTTCTTGATCAAAAATTAATTTACTGCAATAGAATTGTACTAAGCAGTAGCTTCATATTAAGCTCTAGCATATACAGAGAACTCAAGAAACTCAGCCCTAAGAAAACTAATAACCCAATTAAAAA
Source organism: Muscardinus avellanarius (assembly GCF_963383645.1). NCBI lineage: Eukaryota > Metazoa > Chordata > Mammalia > Rodentia > Gliridae > Muscardinus > Muscardinus avellanarius. The sequence continues at coordinate 178,761,584 of NC_137787.1, forward strand.
TGGGCAAGTAAAATAAATACTTCATGAAGTAAGAAATTCAAATGGCCCAAAATGCATGAAAAATAGCATTAGTAAATTTTTTTCTGCTTTTGAAAAAAGGACATATAGGTAGTGCTTCTGAACTATGTAATTTATTTTGTTTTATTTTAGCATTGAGAGATTAATATTAAATTCTATAAAACAACAGTAGTTATTTTGAAGAAGGCCATGAGCACTTGCAGACTCAACATGCTCCCCTCACTTTCACTGTCTTTTTTTCTTTCTTTTCTTTTTATTTGCTTTGTCGTATTCACTATTGTTTGACAAATGGAGTTGCTTGAAACAGGCAGTGACAGGAAGAGCCAGATAAACTGTGCTACAACTTTTAGTTTGTCATATTTCGTCAAAATTTTGTGATTATCTTACTGAGGAAAGCATTTGCTGGAAAAAGGTCATTAAATTGTCTTTCACCAAGGCCACAATTATACCTTGCTCTGTAGGATGCCTCATGAACACCCAAGTTCTTCCCATGAATTCCATTACTAAATTGGATGAAAAAAAGTCTTTTTTTTATTCCTGTAAATGGTTTATTTTTTAAAATATTTTATTGGTGCACTGTATTCATACGTTGTAATGAGATGCAAGATGGTGAAGACATATATGTACACATCACCCAATTAGCCCTTACCCACTTCCTGATTCCCTCCTTCTCCCTCCTTCTCATGTTGGGCTTATTGATTGCCATTGATATGTTTGTTAAAGTACATCACGTGCATAAGAGATTTTCCCTCTTCTCCTCTCCCATCCTCTCAGTTAGGTCACCTTATTTGCTCATCTATAGAATCATCTTCTTTGTCTAGAGTCCCTTCTATAATCCATTTTCTCCCTAGCTTCCACATATTAGGGAGAGCATCTAATTTCTTACTTTTTGGACTTACTAATCTTACTTAGCATAATGTCCATGTCCTCCAGCTCCATCCATTTCCCTATAAATGATGTAACTGTGTTTTTTATGGCTGAGTAAAATGCCATTGTGTACATAACCCATAGTTTTGTAATCCATTCATCAGTTGATGGCCATCTTGGCTGGTTTCATAGTTTGACAATGGTGAATTGTGCAGCTATGAATATAGATATGCATGCATTTGTTTGATAGTTTGTTTTTTTCTTTCTTTTGGGGAGATACCCAAAAGTGGTATTGCTGAATCATATGGTAAGTTCATTCCCATTTTTCTAAGAATCCTCTATACTTTTTTCCAAACTGGTTGTACTAATTTGCAATTCTACCAACAATGTATGAGGGTTCTCATTTATCCACATCCTTGCCATTACTTGTTGTTTTTTGTGTTTTGAATGATTGGCATTGTAGTTTGAGTTAGGTGAAATCTCAGGGTACTTTTGATTGGCATCTCTCTGATTGCTAATGATGTTGACCATTTCTTCATGTATATTTGGCCACTTGAATTTCTTCTTTCATGAAGTATCTATTTAGTTCACTTGTCCATTTCTTGATTGGGTTATATGTTTTTTTAGTGCTGAGTTTCTTTTCTTTTTTTTCTTATTTTATTTTTCTGTGGTGCTGGGGATGGAACCCAGGGGCCTTCTACCTCTGAGTAACACTCCCAGATATATTTTATATTTTATTTGGAAGCAGGGTCTCATTAAGTTGCTGAGAGCCTCACTAAGTAGCTGAGGCTAGTTTCCAACCTGTGCAATTCATCTGTCTCAGCTTCCCAAGTACTGGAATTACAAACATGCACCATTGTGCCCGGGTGCTGAGTTTCTTGAGTTCTCTATATATTCTAGATATTAGTCCTCTATAGGAAGAGTAGTTGGAAAAAATATTCTCCCATTCTGTTGGCTCTCAGTTGAGGTTCTTGATATATTTCTTTGCTGTACAGAAGCTCTTCAGTTTAATGTAATCCTATGCCTTGATTCTTCTTCCAGTTTTTTGTGCCTTTTGGAGTATTGTTGAAAAATTTTTTTGTGTGTGCCTATGTGTTGCAGAGTTAGACCTATGCCCTCTTCAAGGAGACTCGAGGTCTCTGGTATAATTTCCAAGTCTTCAATCCATCTTGAATTGATTCTTGTGCAGGATGAGAAACTGGGACTTTTATCCATTTTTCTGCATATGATTAACCAATTTTGCCGACACCATTTGTTGAAGAGGCTATCTTTTTTCCAGTGTATGTTTTTGGCCTCTTTGTCAAAATTAATTGCCTGTAAGTATGTGGATTTGTTTTTGAGTCTTCTATTTTGCTCCACTAGTCTGTATGTCTGTTATTGTGCCAGTATCATGTTGTTTTATTACTATGACTTTGTAGTATAGTTTAAAGTCAGGTATTGTAATTCCTCCTGAATGGTTTTTGTTGCTGAGATATACTTTGCCTATTCTGATATTTTTGTTGTTCCAAATGAATTTAAGGACTGATATTTTTATGTCTGTGAAGAATGATCTTGATAATTTAATGGATATTGCATTGATTCTGTACATCACTTTTGGAAGTATGGCTATTTTGATGCTATTTATTCTGCCTCTCCATGAACATGGAGGATCTTTCCATCTTCTAAGGTCTTCTTTGATTTCTTTCTCAATATTTTTAATTTTTTTGTAAAGGTGTTCTATCTTCTTGGTTAAGTATTTAAAAATAACAAAGAGCAGATTTTTTTTTTCTTGAAGCAAGGTAATATATTTAATGTGTTAGATTTTTGGGTGTTAATCATACTTGATTTTCATTTATTCATTATTTTTGTGTATAGTACTGAGGATTGAACCTGAATTTTTTTTAACCACTGAGATATACTTCACTCCCTCTTTTATTTTTTATTCTGAAACAGATATTACTATTTTTGACTCAAATCTGTGATTCTCTGTCTCAGTCTCCCATGTACTAAGATTATAAGGCTATATCATCAATACTGGCTAAATATCTTTGTTTACTAATGGTACATAGTACAGACAATGCCATTAACATATTGAGTAATATAATAAACACCTACTGAATGTCTTAACTGAGGATAAATTTCTAGGCAGTTTGGAAATAATAAGCTGTATATTTTTTAATAGCTATCTTTTAAATAAGGACACAAAAAATGGTTCACTTTCTCTTCTGATTTAAAATTTTAAGTTGATAACTACTTGAAACAAGAATTAATAAAAATATTTAAATAAAATTGTACAACATAAAATTAAATCATCATATTACAGAGACTATTGGTAATATTAATTCAACTTTAATATATTTAATACTTAGTCCCATACACTAGCACTAATTATATAATTATATTAAATATCTTAGAATATTTTATAGTTATCACAAAGCATTTTAATGTTCAGTTTTGATCAGTATAATTGAGAACAGAATTCATCAAGTTCCCCTTTTTTCTTGATTGAAAGTACATTTTGGTAATTCAGAGATTTTCCTTAATTTATAAATGTAAGAAGGTAATACTTATCAATTATAATCTTGTACAGCTACAAAGAATTGCTGAGTATTTAATTTCTTACTTATCTCATTGCTGAAGTTTTGCTGCCTTCAAGAATTTAAAGCTGTTCAAAATGGCTACTGTTGAAATTAAGCACATCTCAATAGCTGTAACAAATAAAATTCAACTACCAAGAAGGCAGTGTTTTGTCAAAAAAATAATAATAAAACACAAAGCAGTGGAAGATATTCATGAACAAAAATAAATGGAAACCACAGTGGAAGGAAATCCAATTCTCTAAACTCCAAATCCACTGCTAAAAGCCTGAGCCCGTAACTGACCTGGTGTGGCAGCCAGCGCCATCTCATGCCACTGGCCTGAACTGCAATTGCCAGCTTAGGCTACACAGCCCCAATTAGTCCTGATAAATAATCCAAGAACATGAAGTACAGAAAGTGGCGGCAGGGCTTCAACATCTTAAGTGACCAACACCATGCTTCAGGGATGCAGAAAAGCCTGTGTGCTTTCCAGAGACCAGCAGCCGCACTGGTACCAGAGACCTGGCCTGCAGAACAACAAAGTAACCTCATTACATTACTCATCAGAAGACCACCTAAAGCAGCCGCAGGGACCTCAGCAGGCTAAGACTTGGTGGCCCATCCTGGAGATGGTCTAATTAGAACCTCCAGAATCACAGGAAAGGCCCATAGTGCTCAAGGCATGATGCCTGCACAGTGTCACAGGGGGCTGCTCCAAAACTATACTAGATAACCCTCTGCTAGTGTGGATAGGGAGGCACAGGCACAGGGCAGGAAGGCTTAGAATCCAGGCCCAGAAAGTGCAGAGTCCAGGGTCAGAAGGCACAGAGTCCAGGGTTGAAGGTGCAGAACACAAGCCTGGAACACACAGAGGCCAAGCCTGGAAAGCACAGAGGTAAGCACCTGAAAGCATAAAGCACAGGGCATGAGATTGCAGAGCCCAGGGCAGAAAGCATAGAGCTAGGGCTGAAGAGCATGAAACCCAGAGCTGGAGGGCATGGGGTCCAGGGCCAGAGGGTGTGGAGCCCATGGACAGAGTGCAAAGTCCAGGGCCAGAGGGCCCTGAGTACAGGGTCAGATAGAACAGAGCCTAAGCCCAGAGAGTGCAGAGCCCAGGGTAGGAAATGCAGAAACCTGAGATTACAAGGAACTCATTTACAATGATACCAGATACACTGACAACTGAGCACAAAACTATCAGAGGCAAAAGAGGGGCATAGACACTCATAAAGTGGGTCCAAAATGAGAGACATTGAAATATACTCCAGAATCAACCACAGTAAACAGACATACAAATATTATATGGGCCCGGGGTCTATATATGTAAGTTAGCAGGACTGCCTTTTTGTTTTGTTTTGTTTTGTTCTATTTTGAAATTTTATACTCTAATAGATGGAAAACATGGAAGAAATTGATAGATATAACTTACATAAATCACATATAATCTATCTAACATAGTAAGCCTAAACCAACCAATAGCAAGCAAAGAAATAGAAAGGGCCATAACAATTCTGCCATCAAAGAAAAGCCCAGGCCCAAATGGAAATTCAGCTGAATTCTATGAAACATTCAATGAAGAACTAATTCCAATACCTTCCAACTTGTTCCGGGAAATCAATAAAAATAGAATTCTTTAAAACTCCTTCTACATCCAGGCATGGTGGCACACACTTGTAATCCCAGCATTTGGGAGGCTAAGACTGTAGGTTCCCAGTTCGAGGACAGCCTTACATATTTAGTGAGGCCCTCTGCAACTTAGTGAGACCCTATTTCAAAATAAATAAGGAAAAAGGGCAGGGAATGTAGCTCAGAAGTCAAATGCCCCTGGGTTCCATTCCCAGACCCTCAAAATATAATTTAAGTAAATAATAACCAAATAAAGATACCTCTAGAAAATAAAGTTACAGACCAATATCCTTGATCAACATAGATGCAAAAATTCTAAACAAAATACTAGCTATGTGCATTCAAAGCCATATCAAGAAGTTGAACACCTCAACCAAGTTGGTTTCATCCCAGAAAAGCAAGGCTGGTTCAAAGTATGCAAATCAACACATGTTATTCACCACATTAGAACTGAGAACAAAAATCACATGATTATATCAATAAATGTTGAAAAAGCATTTTACAAAATCCAACATCTATTCATGTTAAAAACACTGCAGAAAATTAGAATAGAAGGAATGTATCTCAACATTATTAAGGCAATATACAATGAACCCCAAACCAAGATCATATTGAATGGGGAAAAACTGCAAGAATTTTCTCTAAAAACAAAATAATGATGCTTACTATCACCACTCCTTTTCAATATAGTATTTGAGACTTGCCACAATAATAAGACAAGAGAAAAATATCAAAGGAATTCAAATAGGAAAAGATGAATTAAAATACTGTTTGGAGATGGCATGATTCTTTATCTAGAAGATCCAAAAAACTCATGAATTGGTGGAATAAATATCATCAAATGGCCATTCTGCAAAAAGTGATCTACAGGTTCAAGGCAATTCCTATTAAGGTACCAATATATACTTCATAGACCTAGAAAAATCAGTTATGAATTTATATGGAGATAAAAAATACCCAGAATAGCCAAAGCAACTCTCATCAATAAGAACCATGAAGGAGGCATCACAATCTCTGACTTCAAATTATACTACAGAGCAAGAGTAATAAGAAATATGGTAGTGGCACAACAATAGGCATAAAGACCAATGGAACAGAATAGAAGATACAGAAACAAAACCATACACTTAAAGTCAATTGATATTTGACAAAGAGACCAAACTCATACGCTGTAGAAAAGATAGCCTTTTCAACAAATGGTGCTGGAAGAACGTGGCTATCCATTTGTAGAAAGATGGAACTAAATCCTTACCTCTCGTGGTACACAGGAATCAACTTGGAATGTATCAAAGACTTGGAATTAGACCAGAGACTGTGAAGTTATAAGAGGAGGGTATAGGCTCAACACTTCATTATAGAAACACAGATAACTACTTTCTCAACAAGACCTTCAAAGCACAGGGAATTAAAACAAGAATTAACAAGTGGGATGGTTTCAAACCAAGAACCATGTAAATGTGTGCCATTATTAATATGATCCATATTATAATGTGAAACTATAGTGTACCAATAAAAAAAAAAAGGAGTTTAAGTCTATGGTACCCAGCACTCTATCCACTAATCATACATAGTCAGTAAATTAACTAAAATTTGGTAAAAATAAAAATGCATCAACTAAGTTTCAATAACCACATTTTAAGGGGTCAATGATTTTGTTTTGATACTATGTGTTTGATTTTTCTTAAAGTCAATTTAAGTTATAATTGATATTGCATACCCAAAGAGTTTTCCTGATTAATTAAAACTTAAAATATGTACAATAGGGTCAAAATATTTTCTTCACAAGGACAACATAAACAAAGTCCAGCTTAAGTAATTTCTTTGACATACCTTCTATTTAATGATAAAACAAACTGAAGTCTAAAATTTTCACCTTTTTTAATTGCAGGTTTTAAATAATATTTAATCACTGTGATACCAAAACAGTTTTGTCCAGTCCGCAAAGAATTTTTGGTGACTTTCCCTATAATGAACTTTTATAGAAAGAAATAAGCAAAGAGTTTAAAAAAAAACAAAACTTAGATGAGCTCAACAGAACATAAATTACAACTTGAAAACCCAAGACTTTTGTTATTTAACAACCATGGGTATAATAAAAATGTGCTCATTACTATAACTCTTAATTGTTATAGTCTCTTTAGAGCATATATATTGCATTTCCAATTTTTTCAGAAAGGTCATTTCTAACACTGTTCTTATTTTGTAGTAGTTTTAAATTGCCTCTTTACCCAACCTAACATACTTGAATTAAGTAATTAAACAATTATAGGCTAATGGATTTCAAAATACTTATCATAGATAAATTTTTCAGGTTGTCAACTGTATTATCTTCACTACTAATGTTTCTTTGAAGGGTTTGGAAAACAACTTATATTTTTAGTTTATAACACAACTAAGGCTTATAGTTATTGTACCATGGTTTGCTCTGGTTTATGTATTTTTTAATTTGAAATTTATCTCTTTGTTAATGTGTGTCTTTTCTCAGCATGTAGCCTAAACAAAAATGGTCATTTTAAAATTATGTTTACTGTTTCATAAATAAACATATCCCTTATGTAAAATTTTCTTCCATTCACATGTATTATTTTCTAAATCAATTGCAGATTACTGTGAATAACTAAAAAAGATACCAGATGACTCATTGGTATTATTAAAAGATGAGATTTTTTTGTTGTGGTGGTGGTACTGGGGTTCCTGGAAGCCCTTCTACCTCCGGGCTACACTCCCAGACCTATTTTTACATTTTTATTTGGAAACAGGGTCTCCTAAACCAGCGTGCGCGGCTGGCTTCGAACCTGCGCGATCCTCCTGTCTCTGCCTCCCAAGCGTGGGGATTACAAGTGTGCGCCACCACGCCCAGCTGAGATATGTTTTAAGATATTATCCAGACTCATTTTTATAATATTCTTTCATTGGTACATTATAATCATACATCATATTAAAATTTAGTGTGGTAGAAACATGTTTACATAACATCCAGCACATTTCTTTCTGGATCTCACCCTGTCCCCTACTCCTCCTAATTCATAATACTAATATAGATATTGATAGCTTTACAAATATACATAGGATTTATTATTTTTTTCATGTATTCTCCTTATTGTTACTATTTGTCTTATGTCTCTATTCTCGTTTTGAGTCTTTTTATCCATTGTCTTGATAATGTGAATGCTTGAATTACTGATAAATTATAACTTCTTCCTCTGCATTTTTCCATACACACATCTTGACATATTTAAAGGAACAGTTTAAAGTTTGGGTACTTCAATTGCTTTTTCATAAAATGGAAATGTCACACAAAGTCCTATACACCATTCTTCTTTAAAATGTGCATTTAACATGTTACTTTGGTCAAGGCTTTTTAAAATTTATAAATTGTGAGCTTATACATATGTTTTTTTTCTAAATACTAAAGCAAAAAAAAATTGAGGCATAATCAATAGACAGCAATTCTGAAATGGTCCTAATACCAAAACAGTTCCTGCTCTGATACTCATTCTATCTCTAAGCCATTCATAAAACAGGGAAGTTGCCTTGGGCGATGTCAAACCAAAAGTGACAGATTGCTCCAGTTAATTGTGACTGGTGGGCCTGGTAATCCATTTTAAAGAATACACTAGAATAACCTCAGAGGCTTCCTGTAGACAGACTGAAAAATGCAAATGGAATAATGTTAATATTTGTTAGTTCTATGAAACTTTCTTAAGTTTTAATAAGAAAAATATTAAAATACATTTTTCAAAATTGCCTTAAATCCATATTTTGAAATATAGCTCTGGTGTCTTAAAAGTTTGGCAGATGGTGCTATTAAGCTTTGAAAATAATAGTTTATAACACTATTGAATTTTTATGTCTAGTTAATGCATATGAAATGCCATTTAATTGATTAGGAACATTTAATTTACTAAAAATAAAACATAATAAATGTAAATTGTTGGCTGCTTCAGTGTTTCCCATGAAGGACTAGCTCTTTCACTCACTGGTATTTCTTTTGTCAATATCCTTAGAATGAATATAGATGTATCCACATCAATTAAAATTTTGTCTTAAATATTAATTATTTTATCATTGAATAATAATTATATACCATGTCTTCCATATAAAGAGTAAAAAATGCTTCCCACCATAGTATCATTTACACTGATCTAGAGGCTGAGTATTAAAAATATAGGTTAAAGCTTCTGTTGGATTACAAAGTATATTTTAAATTTAAAAAATTTTATGTGATCAAAAGTCCTGATTCAATGTTAGCAAATGAGATAATACTTGGTGTATATAGCTAAGTAATTTAAAGCTTATGTGAATGTTTTATAGCTAGTAATGTCTGTATAATTTTAATACAACATCATAATTTGTAGAAGAGACTGAGGAAATATATTTCTAAATATAAAGGATTTATAGAGCAATAAGCAATTCCAGAGAGGGAATGCTTTGTTTGAAAAATGTCTTAATTTTTCTTTTAATTTGTAAGTATGTATAAAGACATCAGGACAGGTTTAAATGCTATAACTAAGAGACTACAAAATGTTTTAGCATTTCAAAAGACTGATTTTTTTTTTCCTCATAGAACCGTATAGAGTTGAATTGTCTATCCTGAAGAGGCAGTTCTGTTTTAAAAGGTCATTCTGACATTCACAATTTCAATATTATGCATGGCAGCCTCTAAGGCAGAACTTGGCAAAAGAGATCATTAGATAAATATGGGCTGCTACTTATTTTTATAAATAAAGTTTTATTGGAACAAAGATGTATTGACTTTTGGGTGCATTTTCTATACTTTTTATGCAAAAGAGGTATTATTGCATTGTTGTGATAAAGGTCTGATGGTCTGTAAAGCTGAACTAAATATTGTCTGGCACTTTTAATGATAGTAAGTCTAAGCATATTCAAATTTACTTACCAGACTTTCTGAGATAGGTTCTTTTGGTAACTACTGATTTGGACCTTTTTAATTAAAGACATCATTCCGTAATTTGCTCTGAGAAAGCAGGGTTCCAAATAGTCAAAAAATCATGTCATGTCACCTTGTATGCCAAGATTTTAACCTGAATATAAGCCAATGTATACTCAGGATGAAAGAACAGTACTGGAAACATTTATTTCTAAAACATGAAATAGCTTTGTGTCCTGTACTAAAGACTATTAGAGTGTTTTATGTACATGAGAGAGACATTTACTTTTGAATATGCAATCAGTTTTTCTTGTATCACAAAAGAAAATGTGTATTATTAAAATTTTGAATTCATTTCCACATTTATTTAGAGCATGCATCATTTTAAAATAATATTTTGTCAATACTAATTACAAACAATGGTACATTTCATTAAATCATATTGTCACCTGCAATATGGCATTTGATTAAGTCCAAATAGCATTGCTTACTTTTCAATTATCCCTCCCCCTGCTCTTCTACTATTTAGGTCTCCTTTCTATTTTCATAATTTTTTTTCTCCACTGATTTTCTTATATGAGAAGAAACGTGCAGTATTTTATTCTGAGTCTAGCTTACTTTGCTTAATATGATGCTCTCTAGTTCTATCTTATTACTTGCAGATCACACAATTTTATTTTTCTTTATGGCTGCTATATCCCAATTATGTGTATACCATAAATTCTTTATCAATTCATCTCTTAAAAGACAACAGGGCTGTTTCTATAGCCTAGCTACTGGGAGTTGTGCTGCAGTAAACACGGGCATGCATATATTTCTAAATTATGCTATTTAACGCTTTTATATAAATTCTAATAAGTGATATAGCTGGATTACATGGTGGTTCTATTTTAGCTTTTAAAGAAAACTTCACATTGATTTACATGGTGGGTATACTATTTTTATTCTCATCAGCAGTGTGTAAAAGTTTATCTTTCTGGAATTGCCACAAGCATTTATGATTTGTATTCTTGATATTTATATTCTAACTGGAATAAGGTAAAATCTTAGTGTAAATTTGATTTACATTTCTCTAATCATAAAATATATTGAACATTTTTTATATAATTGTTGAACATGTAGTTTTTTTGAGAAATATTTGTTTATTTTATTTGTCCATTTATTGAATGTGTTATATTCCTATTGTTTTTTGTTACTTATATATTTTGGATATTAATTTTCTACAAGAATAACTTGAAAAGACTTCCATTCTATTAGCTGCATTCACTCTTGTCTTTGTTGGTGAGCTGAAGATTTCAAAATTATAGGTGTATCATTTGTTAATTCTTGCTATTATTTTTAAAGTTTTAGAGTCTATTAAGAATGTTCCTAAATGTGACTATATTTTGGAAAGTTCCCCTGTAGTTTCTTCAGACAGTTGCAAATGTTTAGTTTTCCAATACATTTCTCATGAATTTTGACTTAAATTTTGTACAGTGTGAGAAATAGAGATTTATTTCTATTTTTTCCCCAAATGAATGTCCAAATTTTCTAACATCTCTTGTTAAAAGGCTCTCTTTTCTCCGCTATATATTTTTGGCCCCCTTGGCAAATATCAGATGTCAACAACTGTGTGAATTTGTCTCTGTGTTTTCTATTTTGTTCCATTAGTTCACATGTCTGCTTTTATTTTATTGCCATCCTGTTTTGTTACTGTCTCTTTAGTATATTTTTGAAGTCAGGTATTTTGATTCCTCAAGCTTTACAATTTTTACTCTGAACTTCCTTGCATATTTTGCACCTTTGTTGGCAGTAAATTTTAGAATTGTTTTTCTTAGTTTTATAAAGAATATTATTTGTGTTTTGAAGGGCATTAAATTGAATCTAAAATCACTTTTGGTATGTGTCAACCTTAACAATAGTAAGTCTGTTAATTCATAAGCATGTAAGTTTTGTCCATCTTTTAGTGACTTTTTCCATTTTTTCTTCATTATTTCATAATTTTGCTTCTAGAAGACTTTTATATCTTTGGATATATTTATTTATAGGTATTTGTTGTTCAATCTCTAAGCATTGTACAATATATTTAGTGTTTCTTTTTTATTTCTAACTTAATTATGATCTGAAAATGTCAGTTATTTTTTATTTGTCGTATTTTCTAAGACTTATTGTATAATTCAATATATTACATTATTGGAGAAAGTACTCTGAGCAGCTAAAACAAAAATGTATATAGATATTGTTAAAATATTCTGTAGATGTCTTTTAACTACAGTTGATAAATGGTATGGTATAAGTATGATGTGTCATTGTCAGTTTTCTGTCTGAATGAGATCTATTTAAAGTTTCAAACTGTTGTTATATTGGGGCCTATCAGTCTTTTTTATGTCAAGTAATATTTATTTTGTGAAATTGGATACACAGGCTTTTGGGACATAAGTATTTACATTTATAATAATTATAGCTTCTTGTTTTATTTTTCCTTTTGCCAATATGTTATGTCATTTTTGTCTTTTCTACTAATTTTGGGATGAAGTTTACTTTGTTTGTTAAGAGAGTAGTCACTCCAGCATGCTTTTGGATTCCATTTGCATATAATGTCATTTTTCATTCTTTCACTCTCGGCCTTTGAATATATTTGCCTATGAGATGTACTTCTTCAAGACAAAATACAATTGAACATTGTTTCTAATCTAATCTAGTAGTCTGTTAGAATAATTAAGTTCTCTTATATTCAGTTTTATTATAGAAAAGAATGTTACTGTCTGTCATTTTACTTTAGATGTTTGAATTGTTTCTAATCATAATCTGTTCATTTTTCTAATGTGATATATTTTTCTATACTGTTTTGATTACTTTGGTCATCCATTCTTTATGTTTATTTAAATACCTTAACAATGTTGGATTAGGGGTCATGAACTTCTTTATTTTATGCTCATTTATAATTTTCTTTTCTTTTCTTTTTATGTGGAGCATTTTGAAAATGGCATACATTCACACAGTGCTGGGTGCCTTCCTCCCTCTCACTTCTGCTTTCCTCCCCTTCCAACAATGAGCCACAAGGTTGACCTTGCTACATTCACACTTATACACATATTCAAATGTAGCTTCTCCATTAATCAACCTTAGTCTACTTCCTCTCCTACTCTTCCTTTATAGCTTTGCAGAGGTTTCCCCTCTGTTATATGGAGTTCCTCTGGTATCCCTAGTACTTCCTAGTTTGGGCATATTAGAGAAATGTATGTCCCTTCTCTTTCTGTGATTGGCTGATATCACTTAACATGATGTTTTCCAGGTTTTTGCATCTTTTTGAGAATGACAGGATTTTTTTCTTCTTCTTTATTGCTGAGTAGAATTCTAAAGTGTGTATTTTTCATAATTTTGCAGTCCATTCTTCTATTGGTGGACACCTAGGTTGGTTCCAAATTTTAGCTTTTACAAATGGTGCTGCTATGAACATGGGTATGCATATGTTTTTTTTTTTATTTTTAATTCTGAAGGATAGCTTTGCTAAATTTAGTAATCTATGTTGATGGTTGTTTTATTAAATTACTTAAAATATATTACTCTATGGCTTTCTGGCTTTAAAAATGTTCAGAATTGTATCTATTCTCTTGTAACTTTTAAAATTCTTTCTTTGTTTTAACATTTCTGGTTTTATTTGTCATTTCAGATGCCTTCAGTTCCTGTGTCCCCATTTTATTCCCAAGATTAGAAAAGTTTTAGGCAATTATTTTACTGAGTATGTTTTTTATGACATTAGTATGCATTCCTTTTCTTTAAAAATCTATGAGTCTCAAGTTTGGCTTTGTGTGTGTGTGTGTGTGTGTGTGTGTGTGTGTGTGTGTGTGTATGTGTGTGGGTCTGGGGATGGAACCCAGGGGCATTCGACCTCCAAGCTACACCCCCTGTCCTAATTTTTTATTCTTTATTTTGAAACCGGGTCTCACTGAGTTGCAGAGGGCCCCACTAAGAGGCTGAGGCTGTCCGCGAACCGTAATCCTCCAGTCTCAGCCTCCCGAATGCTGGGATTACAAGCGTGCACCACCACGCCCGGCTAAGTTTGACTTTTTGAATGTTGACCCGGAGCTCTTGTATATTCATCTTTCTGCTTTTAACTTTCTATTTTTCTTTATTACTGTTTGAGTATTCTAATTCCTTCACAATTTTAATCAAGAACTGATGTTATTTCTTCTGCTGGATCTATAAAAACTCTATATTGTGATTTTATTTGATATGTTGAAATTTTAATTTTTATGACTTTGCTTTGCATTTTTGCAGAATCTTTATTGAAATGCTCTCCCATATTCTGCACTTTCTCTCCTAGTTTACTCCTTAGAAATTATTTCAATTATTTGATTTTTTTGTATTAAAGGTTGAATGTAAGGACATTTTACTTCTGAGATTCAATTACACTTGTTTTTATTCTTTTTTTTTTTAAATAGGGTTTTCTAAAGTTGCTGAAACTGACCTCAAATCTGCAACCCTTCTGTCTCAACTTCCCAAGTACTGGAATTACAGTGGTGTGCTATGTACCACCATGCCTGACTAATTCACTGATTATTTTAAAACCAACTTTTAAAATTCTTCTTCCAGTGTTTAACTTCAATGTTCTTGGGTTCAGTTATTAAAGTGCTGCTTTGAAAATCTTCTTAATACATTCTCACATTTTTTATATTTCTGTGTCAAAATATGTGCCTGTGTTGAGATGCATATCTCTTAGTGTATTGCAAGGGTTTTATTGATGAGCCACTTTCACTTTACTCTATGCTTTTGAATGGGAGTTTATCTCAGTGTAAAATTACTCAGTATGATCATAGTGCATTGATCAATGTTTAGCGCCAATTGGAGAGGAGATACTAATCACTAGTAACTGGCAACACTTTAGAGTATGCTATGTACTAACAAACCATAAAAAATCACTGAAGATGCTACAGTTTTATTAGTCTAAAAGTGGAAAATAAAGTTAATACTCTTCAGTAGGTTAAAATATTACATAATAAAGTAAAATTAACTAATAAATGATATAAGCTATAAAAAAGAAAGTGAGGAGACAAAAGTAGAATATACAAGAAGAATAAAGTAGAGTATAAAAATAAGAAATAATAAAGATAATAAATCCAAATAATACATTAAAACGATATAATATATAACAAATAAATTAGATTAAACTAAACTATTAAATATCAACTAAACTATTAAATCAACATGTAAGGTAATAACAGCAATTCAGAAAAAAAATTAAAGTGTCTCAAGTTATTTTTTGCAAAGGGATTTGAGAAACAGAGATCTCTTACTGGGTCTTTTGAATTGGGTTTGAGAAATATAGTAATTATTAATAGCTTCTTGGTTTATCCTCAGACTTTCTAGAATTATGGAGGTAGTGATTGTTATAGTAATTATTAATAGCTTCTTGGTTTATCCTCAGACTTTCTAGAATTATGGAGGTAGTGATTGTTCCAGCCATTGCTAGTGGTTATTGAGCTGCATATTTAGTTTTTTTTTTTTATCTTACTTGGCTTTCTGGTTTAATAAACTGCCTCAAATTTATGCCCTGATATCTATTCATAGAGAGCTTGTTCTGCTTAATTTTGCATTGAACCTAGGTGGCTGCCACAGTAACTTGTTGAAACCATTTTTTTCATTTGCAGTTATTTTTAAAATATTTTAGCTATTACAGTAAATTTATTCATCTTTTTTATTGATATAATGCACGTAAAAGAGGCATATATGTATAATAGTTTTGTGTTGTTGTAGTGTTTTATATAGCATTTAAATACAAGATAAATATAGTATACTCACATTTAGGACACTGCATATAGAACATAATCATAAAATAAGCCTAGTTTAATAAGACTGGTAGAAATGATTATACAATTCACATATTTTATAATTATTTCTAAAAAAATGACAGAAATAATAAACTGCAACTATAGTCATTAAAGAGTCTTATAATGTATTTTTAAATTCTGTAACATAATTTTATAACAAGTTATATCATTTCCATGGTTACTCAGAGTGAAAAAACTAAAAGCTTGCTGAAGCTTTTATGTCATATTTCTGCTAGTGTTTTTGCGAAAAAAGACATTGGCACAAAATTATTTTTGAAATTTCCCAATTTAGCAAAAATCTAGTAGCTAAATGCAAAGCACAGATTTTTTTCCATGAGTTCTCATTATCCTTCTGTGTGTCCAGAATTGCTTTTACTTGGATACTTGGGATCTTTTCTTTAATCTATATATGGCTTAGATTAATATATTTATTGAAGATACTTATTCATGTAATTGGAAGAAATTACAATTTCATTAAATTTTTAGTGATTCTAACATGGACTTATAATTTTTTATCTTGGAAGCAATGAAAATATTTAAAGCCATGTTTGTAACAACTGTTCTATTTATAGAGACGTAGGATTATACTGTAATTAGAAACAGTCTAATATTGGAGGAACTTTTTAAAAGGCTTGGTAAAAAATGAATAAATTATATGTATTCAGGCCAATTCTGTATGGCAATATTTTGCAATAACTACCAGTTTATATGAACAAAATCACAACACAGAAAATGTAAAAGCTCAAAAATCTAAATATGTCAGTTTTAACTACAAAAATAATATAAGCCAGTAAAAAAGAGATGTTGCACACTAGTAAAAGCAAAAAGATCTCAAAATTTACTATATTCAGCTAGTTTTAAGCTAAATATTCTTGATACTTTTAAGTACTGTTTGAACTACTCTCCATTTTAGTTTTACTTAGTCACTTTAGAAAAACAGTAAATAGTTTTGACTTTTTTTTTTGTTTTTGCGGTACTGTGGATGGAACCCAGGGACATGTACCTCCAAACTACACCCCTAGTCCTATTTTATATACTTTTTAAATTTTTGAAACAGAGTATTACTGAGTTGCAAAGGGTCTCACTAAGTAGCTGAGGCTGTCTGAAAACCATGATCCTCTGGTCTCTGCCTCCAAAATGCTGGGATTACAAGCATGTGCCACTACACCTGGCATCTTTAAAGAGTCTCACTAAGTTGTGAAGGTTTTGGCTGGCCTCAATCTTTCTTTCTCAGCCTCCCAAGTGCTATGAGTACACTACCACACCAAGTTCGATTTTTATTGAACTTGGCTAAGTTTCGATTTTTATCGATCTCATTGCTAATAATGTTGACTATTTTTATGTATGTATTGACCATTTGTATTTATTTGTTTGTGAAGTATTTCATTAAGTTGCCCATTTTTGGTTGTTTTTGTTTTGTTTTGTTTTGTTTTGTGTAAAGTCTTTTAAGTTCTTTATATATTCTGTATATTAGTCCTCTGTCAGAGAAGTAGCTGGTAAAGATCTTCTCCCATTCTTTGGGCTTTCTTTCCAGACATTTGATGAGCAGAAAGTTTTTGTTTGGTGCCATCTCACTTATTAATTCTTATTTATATTTACTGAGATTTGGAGGTTCCATTGGTAAAGTTTATTTCTGTGCCTATATGTTGGAGATCAAATCTATACAAAGATTTCATCTAACCCCAATAAGAAAGGCAATAATAAATAAATTAAATAACAATAAATGTTGGTGAAAATGTGGGGAAATGGGAACTCTCTACACTCTTGGTTGGATTGCAAACTAGTTTAATCACTATGGAGAATGGTGTTGAGATTCTTTAGAAAATTGGGAATGGATTCAATGTATAATACAGCTATCTCACTACTGGGTGTCTTTCCAAAGGCTTTGAAATCAGAGAACTATAGAAATATATGTATATATTCCCATTTTTATCGCAGCCCAATTCACAATAGCTAAATTATTGAATCCACCTAGGTGTCCACCAACAGATGAATGGATTGCAGTATAATAAAAATACACATAATGTAATAATTCTTAGCAACAAAGAAGGACAAAATGACATCATTTTCAAGATGGAATGACCTGAAGAACATTATGTAAAGTGAGATTAGCCAATCACATAAAGTGAAGAGTTATATGTTTTCTCTCATATATACAGGATGGGGAGTAATTGGGATATATGAGGTACTGCAGATAATGGAGAAGAAATCACAGTGGACTCAGGGATAAGACAGAAGATTTAATCTTCTCCGTGTAGTAGTGGAGGAGGAAAAGTGGAGTAGTGGAGGATGAAGAGTGAGGTTATTAATGGAAATACTATGATCAATTATATGTATGCATGTGAATAAACCAATAACAATGTGTGTACTATATACTGAAAGAAAGAGTAATTGGTAGTCAAGGAGAGTACCAGGTGCTGTGTGCATGTATGTCATTGTCAACATGATTTATGTTATGATGTGAGACTACAATCTACCAATAAAATAAAAAAAGAAAAACAATTATAAAGTCATATTTAGAATAATGACATACCTCAAAGCCCTTCAAATACAGGAACAATCTAACTGAAAAGCCAGTAGAAGAGAGGAAATTATTAAAATCAGAGGATAAATGAGTGGAATTAGAGAATATAAAACAATATAAAAATCAATAAAACCAAATGCTAGTTTTTTGAAAAAATTAATAAGATAGATAAACCAGTAGCCAAACTTACTAAAAAAAGATTAAACCCAAATTACGAAGATAAGAGATGAAAAAGAAGATAACACTACTGAAAGTGTAGAAATGCAGAGGATTATCAGAAACTACTTTGAAAAACTAAACAAAATGGAAAATTTGGCAGAAATGGACAACTTTCTAGATAAATACAACCTGCCCGAACTGAGTCAGGAATATATAAAAACATTTATATCAACCAATAGCAATCAAAGATATTAAAACAGCACTAAAGAGCTTACCATCAAAGAAAATCCCAGGACCAGATGGTTTCCCAAGTGAATCTTATAAAACCTTTATAGAAGAGCTAATCCTGATACTCTTTAATCTATTTTGTGAAATATAAAAAAAGAGACCCTCTCAAATACATTCTATGAAGCCAACATTACATTAATACCCAAACCAAATAAAGACAGCTCAGGGAAGGAAAACTACAGGCCTATATCTTTGATGAGCTTGGATGCAAAAATTGCTAAACAAGTACTAGCAACACACATTTAAAACCCCATTAAGAAAATCATAATCCATGACCAGGTAGAGTTCAGCCCAGGGATGGAAGGCTGATTCAACATACAAAAATCAATCCATGTAATTCATCATATAATTAGAACCAAAGACAAAAATCTAATAATCATTTACATAAACAATAAAAAAAGTATTTTATAAAATTCAACATCCTTTTATGCTAAATGAGAATGGGAATAGAAGGAATATACCTCAACATCATAAAGGCAATCTACAATAGGCCACAGTCAACATCATATAAGAGTTGAAAAAGAAGATATTAACACTGATAGCATGGAAATCTAGAGGATTATCAGAAACTACTTTAAAAATTATGCTCAAAATAAATATTAAAAATTTAAAAATTAGACATATTCAAACTTTCTAACTTGAACCAAGGCAATATAAAAATTTAAACTGACCAATATCAGTCAAACAGATTGAGGCAGTAATAAAAAAAAACTACTATCAATCTTTATAGAAGAGCTATTCTCAATAATACTCAATCTATTCCATGAAATAGAAAGAAATGGGACTCTCCCAAATGCCTTCTAAAAAGTCAACCTCAAATTAATACCAAAACAAAATAAAGACAGCTCAAGGAAAAAAAAAAACACTAAAGAACTATATTGTTGAGTAACGTAGCCACAAAACTGTTAAACAAAATACAAGCAATGCACACTCAAAACCACATCAAGAAAATTATACACTGCCACCAAGCAGGGCTCATTTTAAATATGCAAATCTGGTTCAACATGCAAAAAATAATTCATGTAATTCATCACATAAACAGAACCAGACAAAAATTACAGCATCATTTAAATAGATAATGGAAAAGCAGAATAAATGTAATCAAAATGTCAATTCTTCCCAAAGTGATCTACAGATTTAGTTCAATACCAATTAACAAAGGCATTCCTTACAGACAAAGAAAATCAGTATTTAAATTTATTTGGAACAACAAAAATCCTAAAATAGCCAAAGAAGTTCTCAGGAACAAAAACTGTGCAAGTGGTATCACAAAAGCTGACTTCAAACCATACTATGAAGCCATAGTAATAAAAACAGCATGGTATTAGCACAGAATCAGATACATAGACCAATGGAGCAGAATAGAAGACTCAGAAACAAATCTTCACACTTGATTTTTGACAAAGGGGCCAAAAACATATACTGGAAAATAGTCTGTTCAACAAATGATGTTGGAAAAACTGGTCAACCCTGTGCAGAAAAATGGAAATAAACCCCACTTTCTTACCCTGCACAAGAGTCAAATCAAAATGGAAGACTTGGAAATCAGACCAGAGACCTTACAGCCTTCTAAAGATGTTAAGGTTTCAAAATTTTAACATAAAGGCACAGTTAAAAACTTTCTTAACAAAACCACAAAGGCACAAGAAATCAAGAGGCAGATCAATCTGTGGGATTGCATTAAACTGAAGAGCTGCTGTACAGCAATGAAAACTATCAAAAATCTCAACAGAGAGCTGACAGAATAGAAGATAATTTTTAACAAATATTCCTCAGAGTAGTAATATCAAGAATATACAGAGAACACAAAAACTTGCTGCTAAAATAACAAATAATTATTTGTGAAGTGTCTATTATATTCAGTTGCCCATTTCTGAATTGGGCTATTTATTTTGCTAGGTGAAAGTCTTTTAAGTTTTTTGTATATTCTTAATATGAGCCCTCTATCAGAGGAATAGCTGGTAAAGATCTTCTTTCATTCTGTAGGCTTTCTCTTTAGATTCTTGATTTTCTTTGATGATCAGAAACTTTTTAGTTTTATGACATCTTGCTTGTTAATTATTGTTTCAATTTTCTGAGCTTTGGATGTCTTGTTGAGAAAGTTACTACCTGTGCTTATTTGTTGGAGTGTTCAAGATACAAATTGTCAATAGATATATAAAAAATTTCAACATAAGTAGCCTTCAGGAAGATCTGAATCAAAACTACTTAGATTTCACCTAACCCAAGTCAGAGTGAGAAGCATAAAGAAGTTAAATAAAAATAAATGTTGGAGAGGTTGTGAGAAAATATACTCTCTTTCTAATTTGTTGGTTGGAGTACAAACTAGTTCAGCTGTTATGAAGATCAATGTAAAGATTGCTTAGAATAGTGAGAATGGATCAACCATATGATCCAACTATACCATTTTTAGGTATCTTTCCAAAGAGGTGGAAATCAGAGAACTAGAGTAACATATGCATACCCATGTTCATAGCAACTGAATTCAAAATAACCAAAACGTGGAACCAACCTAGATGTCCATCAAAAAATAGATTACAAGATTATGAGAAATACACACAATAAAATTCTACTCAGCAATTAAGAACAAAATTATGTCATTTGCAAGAAAATGAAAAGGCCTAGAGAACATTATACTAAGTGAGATTAGCAAAGCATAGACAGAGAAGAAAGATACATTTTTTCTAATATGCTTGAGTTAGAAAGTATTTGGATTACCAGAGGGACTTCAGATAATGGAGATATTCAGTGGAATCAGGGAGAAAGGAAGGAGGAAATCTGAGGTTTATTCATGCAAATCCTATATGAAACTATGCATATATATGTAAATATAACATTGTTAACCTGGACAGTCAGTATTGGGTGGGAGAAAAATAAGCAAGCAGAGGAGGGGGACACCAAGTACTGTGTGACTATATGCCATTGTCAACATGATCTATATTATGATGTGAGATTATAATGCAATATATATTAGCAATATGTATTAGCACTACACACACATACACACACACACACACAAACACACACACACACACATATATATATATATATATATATATATATATTCACATATTCACTTGCTATATATAAATAGCAAGCGAGTTAAATAGACACATCACAGAAACACAAATTCAAATGAATAATAAATATATAAAAATGCCCAACATTATTAGCAATCAGAAAGATGCAAATAAAAAAACCCTTGAAATTTCACCTAACTCTAATTAGAATGGCAATCATTAAAACCACAAACAACAAGAAATGCTGGTGATTATGTGGAGAAATGAGACATTTAGTGTATTTTTGGTGGAATTGCAAATTAGTGCAACTACTTTGGAAAATGGTATGGAGGATCCTCAGAAGAATGAAAATAATCCTACTATATAATCCAGCAATACCACTACTGGGTATCTACCCAAAAGAATGGAAACCAAACTACCAAACCAATGAATTCACATCTATTTTCATAGCTACACAATTTAAAATTGCAAAATATGGACTAGCCAAGATATGTAACAACAGATGAATGGGTTATTAAACTATGTAATGTACACAATGAAATTGTACTCACCCATAAAGAATAACAAAATTATGTCATTTGCACAGAAATGGATGGAGCTGGAGAACATGATTTCAAGTGAGATTAGTCATTCAAGAAAGTAAAAGATTGAATTCTATCTCTAATATGTAGAAGCTAGGGAGAAAATGGGTTATAGGAAGAACTCTAGAAGAAGGAGAAACTATAGATGAGCAAATAAGGCAAATTAACTGAGGGGAATGAGAGGAGAAAAGAGAAAAAATTTTCTAGTGTGCATGATATACGTTCATAAACATTTCAATCACTAAGTCAAATATGAGAATCAGGGAGTGGGGAGGGAATAGGGTGGATTTGAGGAAGGGCTAAGTGAAAATGTGCGTATGTATGCCTCTATCATCTTGTACCACATTAAGATGTATACACCAATTAAAAAAGGGAAAAAATAAAAGCATTCCTGTAGTAGAGTGTAAAATATTTATACCATAAAAAAGTAAAAATTTAAATTTGAACGAACATGTGCCCCAAGACTATTCATTCATCAACTTGCCAAGTTATTGAATAATGCTATTTTATTTTCTTAAGTTTAGAAATGTCACAGACCAAAAAAAGTATATAAAATACTATTTTCTGTATTGCCTTCTTAATTATACAGAGTACCTTATTGATTTCTAATGATATATCTTATTAAACAAATGTTAACTTAGTTAATAATTTTTCTATGAAATGAATATTTAATATAACACATTATATTCTTTTCATATGATTAGATAAGATAATGTCATTAATAGCCAATGTATCATTGCATATTCTGTTTTGTTTTCTAATAAAAGTAGCTCTTATATTAAAATTAGTTCAAAATATTAATGAAGAAATAGTTTGCTATATAGTTATTTTCATAATTTTTAATATATTACAACAAATAAAATTAATTATATTTGACAAATATTAGCATTCAATATATTTTCAATCCCCAGGACTGCAAAAACAAGTTACTTCTTACCATTGCTCTAACCATTCTGCAAAATTGGGAGAAATTACTAACATTATGTTGTAACATTAAGACCTCTTTTGTGATCGAGAATATAAATTATAATACTTAGAATAAAATTCCATCAAATGTAAAACTCCCTTTGAGCTAAAATCCAAGTCATTTCTTTTGGCCATATATTCACCTCTTCATGAAAGTAGAAAAGAATGTACAAAAAACATACTACTAAAAACAAGAGACAAGTAAAATGAATGGGAAGATAAGATGTCGAACAGCCAAATTGTTTCTTGTATTTTGATAATTCAGATAGAAGCCTCTATAATAAGAGCAGCTATCCATTTATACCACCTCTATGCAGCACTAATACTATTCAGGACAGACAATTACTAAACATCAACTCTCCTATTATGCTGTCATGCATGCTATGTAAAGCATTTAACATCAGCTGAAATAGTTTGCTCTGTTTTTTTCTTTGTAGTACAGTTAGAGTAAAATAAGGGGGTCATTTCCAGACAAATAAAAAAAAGTTATAAAAATAAGAAAGCATTATTATACACTGCAAATACTGTCAAGCTTTAATCATATTGATTCTGTTCTACCCGAGATTAGATTTTAATTCAATTGCAGTGTCAAAAGTGAAAACTTCATTTATAGCACCATAATTTTCTGACATGATTCTTTAAAAGTGCTTACACATTATGAGACATTATATTACATTCTAGATGACTATATGTAATCAAACTAGTAGAACACAAGCTTTATATTTTCTGTTTAATCATGAACTTTAGAATGCAAAAATTAAGGTTAATATTTATGTTTCTCTATTAATAGTAAAGTTTAACTTTTATGTCTGCAATTGCCCAATAATGAGATATTTCTAAACTTTTGGAGAGTCTTATAATTTTCTGACACATGTAAATACTTAGTAATAATAGTGGGTTTTTTGGCTATTTTATTTTAGGTTTCTAATAAATCTTATGCCAAAAATGTGATTCTTTTATTCAATTTTGAAATTTTGACTTACTCAATGACCAATGCATGTAACCATGTGTATAGAATTCTTCAATAGAGTAAATGTATTGTTTCTATTTTGAGGTGATGAGTTTCTATACTTTATTATTAAATCCATTTTTATTTTTTTTTTATTTTATGTGGATCATATTGAAAATGGCAAACATTCAGACTGTGCTTGGTGCCCTCTCTCCCCTGCACTTCCCCTTCCCCACTCCAAACAATGTGTGTCCAGGTTAACCATGCTACATTTATACTTTTACACATAATCAGATGTATCTCCTCTATTAATCAATCTCAGCCTTGTCTCCTACCGTTTCATTTCAGCTTTGCTGAAGTTTCTCCTCCATTATTTGGAGTCCCTCTGCTATTCCTAATAAGTCCCTATTTTAGGCATATTAGAGAAAACATATGTCTCTTCTCTTTCTGTGCTTGGCTGATCTCACTAAACATAATGTTCTCCAGGTCTTTCCATCTTCTTGCAAATGACATGATTTTGTTCTTCTTTATAGCTGAGTAGAATTCCATTGTGTATATTTCCCATAATTTTGCAATCAATTCATCTGTTTATGGAGATCTAGGTTGGCTCCATATTTTGGCTATTATAAACTGTGCTGCTATGAACATGGGTATACATATGCTACTGTAGTTCTCTGATTCCAACCCCTTTCGAAAGATACCCAGAAGTGGTATAGCCAGATCATGTGGTGGATCCATTCCCAGTTTTCTAAGGAATCTCCACACTGAGCTTCATAGAGACTGAACTAGTTTGCACTCCCACCAACAGTGTAAAAACGTTCTTCTTTCCCCACATCCTCACCAGCATTTGTTGTTATTTGACTTCTTTATGCTTGCCCCTTTGATTGGGGTTGGATGGAATCTTAGTGTAGTTTTGATTTTTATATCTTTGATGGCTAATGATGTTGAACATCGTTTTATATATCTATTGGTCATTTTTATCTGTTCTTTTGTGAAGTGTCTATTCAATTCAGTTGCACATTAGACCAGCATGTAAGGAAGAGTCTTCCTCATGAGTAGGTTGTTCAAGAATATGAGTTCAACTACTGGCTAAAGAGAAGCAGAAAGTCATTGCAATGGTCCAAAATTCATTTGATGTATAACTACAGGCCTTCTGTGAACTGAGGCTCTGAGCTCTTTTTGGTAGTGTCTCTAATTCTTCCTGAACACAGAAGGCCAACAAAGTGATGGTCACATATCAGCACAGAGTGAAAGCCATTACATATTAGTTTAGCCAGTGAAAAACAAAATTCAGAACACTGTACTGTAGAGGAGAGCACTGTTCCAGGACAGCAAGCAGAGGGGTGGAGGGGGAGTTGGATGGCATGTTCATCCATCATAGTTAGTAGGTAGCTCTGAAGTCTAAGTAAGATGTATAATCATTGCTATACTTGTTGGCACCTAGGCTGCAAATAAGTCATCAGACAAAATTTTAGGGGGAACTATAGGTTTGAAAAAGTTCTGGGATCTAATATAATGTCTACATAAAAACACAATATCTGGGAGAGAGAAATGATGCCTCCCTTTGGGATACTGGAAAGAGATGAAAAGACCACATATGCAAGCACCCAAATTCAAGTGGTGGCATTCATCTAATACATCTGAGTCCTGTGACTATCTGCCAGACCTGGTGCAGGGAGTCCACCAGACCCTAGGCCTTTAGGCCCAACAGAGTGCTTTGCTCCTGCACCAATTCTGCAATTACTGCCACCGTCTCTCAGCTCCCAGGCCTTGCCTCCCACTCTGCTTAGGCTACAGTATCTTTTCAAAGGGGTTGAAATCAGAGAACTACAGTAACATGCATAACCATGTTTATAGCAGCACAATTTGTAATAGCCAAAATATGGAACCAACCCAGGTCTCCATCAACAGATGAATATATTGAAAAATTATATAAAATAAACACAATGGAATTCTACTCAGCTATAAAGAAGAAGCAAATCAAGTCAATCACAAGAAGATGGAAATACCTGGAGAACGTTATGTTAAGTGAGACCAGCCAAGCACAGAAAGAAAAGAGACATATGTTTTCTCTAATATTCTCAAAGTAGGGTGTATTAGAAACACTAGAGGGACTCCAAATAATGGAGGAGAGACCACAGCAAAGCTATAATGAAAGCATAGGAGAGGACGGAGGATTAGGTTGATTAATGGAGGAGCTAAATTCAAATATATGTAAAAGGTTATATGTAAAAGGTTAACCTGAACACTCATTGTTGCGAGGGGGGAAAGAAAGTGGAAGGGGAGAGGGCACCAAGCACAGTCTGAATGTATGTCATTTTCAATATGATCCACATAAAAAATAAAATAAAATAAATTTTTTGAAATAATTCAGTAAAATTCATGATTGATTTTTCTAGGTCTATGGACAATGTTGTTGGTGTATTGATAACGATTGCATTGAATCTGTAGATCACTTTTGGCAAAAATGGCCAATTTTATTATATTTATTGTACCAATTCATGAGCAAGAGAGATCTTTCCATTTTCCAATATCTTTCTTAAACTCTTTCTTTAATGTTTTATAGATTTTTACTGTAGAGGTCTTTTATAACTCTGGTTAGGCTTATTCCTAGGTATTTTATTGGTTTTGAGTTTATAGTAAATGGAGTTGTTTTATTTCTTTCATTGTGGATTCATTGTTGTCATAAAGAAAAGCATCTGATTTCATTAGATTGATTTTGTATCCTGCAACTTTGTTGAATTGGTTGATCAGCTCTAATAGTCTTTTGGTTGAGTTCCTTCAATCTTCTAGATAAATTATCATGTCATTGGCAAATAAGGATAGTTTTAATTTCTTTTTATTTAAATTCTTTTGATTTTCTTGTCTTCTTTTATTGCTGTAGCAAGAGTCTCAAGGACTATATTGAAAAGGAGTGGTGATAGTAGGCATCCTTGTCTTGTTCCTGATTTTAGTGGAAATTCTGGCAGGTTTTTTTCATTCAATATGATGTTGGCTTTGGGTTTATTGTATATTAACTTAATAATGTTTAAATACATTCCTTTTATTCCACTTTTTTGCAGTGTTTTTTAACATGAATGATTGTTGGATTTTGTCAAATGCTTTTTCAGCATATATTTATATGATCATGTGGATTTTGTTCTCAGTTTTCTTTATGTGGTGAATAACATGTATTGATTTGAGTATGCTAAACCTTGCTTTTCTGGAATGAAACCAACTTGGTCATGGTATACAATTCTCAATATAGTTTTGAATGTGTACAGCTAGATTTTGTTTATAATTTTTTCATCTGTTCATCCATGATATTGGTCTATCATTTTCTTTCCTTAAGGTATCTTTATTTTGTTTTTGGATTAATTTGATACTAGCCTTGAAAAAAGAATTTGGGAGAATCCCATCTCTTTCAATTTCCCAGAACAAGTTGTGAAGTATTAGATTAGTTCTTCACTGAAGGGTTTGTAGAATTTAGATTGTGAAATATTGGATTAGTTCTTCACTGAAGGTTTTGTAGAATTTAGATGGAAACCTGTCAGGGATTGGGCTTTTCTTTGATGGCAGAATTTTTATTGTTGTTTCTATTTCTTTGCTCACTATTGCTTGGTTTAGGCTTGCTATGTACTCTTGGTTCAATTTAGGTAGGTAAGAAATCTAGATTTCTTTCATGTTTTTCTGTCTATTGAAGTATAGATTTTCAGAATAGTTTCTGATAATCCTTTGAATTTCCCCACCATCTGTCGTGATGTCTCCTTTTGCATTTCTAATTTTAATAATTTGAGTTGATTCTCAGAATTTGTGATTTCCATTATTTCTTCACTGTTCCTAGTTCTCATATTTTCAAGGTTCTCAGATTTGTTTTTCTGATATCTTGTAATCTTATCTTTTGTGGGTGTTATCTCTGCTCCAATCTTAGTAGTAGGAATTTAGAGGTGTCAGCAGATAAGCAGTACTTTTCTCAATGATGAGAGATGGGTAATGGAGGAAGAACTAGGTTGATGGTCACAGGAATTGGGTAAACTAGAGAATATAATTAGGTTGATTAAGAATTTAAGTATAATAAATTAGTATCTGGTTGAGAATGAGAGAAAGTTAGATAATAGGACATTTGTAGTTAATAGAGTATTTGAGTATGGATATATAAAACACCTTGGATATAAAACAAGAAGGTATAGTAAGGGGAAAAAGAAAAGTTTTGAGAGAAGACAGTAGATGAGCTAGAGTGAGAAAGTTTGTGAAAGGAATGGGGGAAAGGAGCAAACAAACATGAATAAAGTAACAAAACAATTTACAAAAACTAAAAATTATAAATCAAAGACAAAACAGAACCAAAAGAAATAAAATAAGAAAAAGAAGAAAAGAAAGAAAAATATAAAGGATATAAATAAAATAAAATAAACTAGTGACTTTGGGAGAGAAAAACAAAACAAAACAAACAAACAAACAAAGAAAAGAAAAGAAAATATGCTATTAAATCATGTACATAGGGCTGGTCCTGTACAATATCTGTGTGTCTGTTCACTGTGGTAGATTCTGGAGTATATTCCAATATTCCAATTTACTCTGTAACCTACTTCCAGCTTTTGAACCCACTCTGAGTGTTTGTGGCCCTCTCTTGCCTCTGATAGTTTTGTGTTTAGGTGTCAAGGTACTGGGTGCCACTGTTAATAAGTCCAGGGTTTTGTGTTTTTTCACCCTGTGCTCTGCACACCCTTGGGCCTCTGTGATCTTTGCCCAGGACTCAGGCCTTCTGCTCTGCACCTGTGCTTCCCTACTCACATAAGCTGTGGGTATCTAGTGTAGTTGGAGCAATGCCCTGTGACCCTGTGCAGGTACTGTGCCTTTAGCATCTTTCCTGTGTTTCTGGAGATTCTAACTGGACTAGCCTGCCAGGTCCCATGGCTGCTCTGGGCAGTCTTCTGCCAAGTACTGAGTAAGGCAAGTGGTTACCTGGTTGTTCTGCTGCAGGTATCTGGAGGGCTTTCTGCTCCACTGTGGTTGCCACCTCTGGTGAGTGCACGGGCTTTTGGGTCTTTTTCTGTGTCCATGAAGCATTGTGCTGGTCGTTTAAGATGTTGGAGCTCTGTGGCTCCTTTCAAGTTCTTAAATTATTTTTCTGAATTTTTTGGGGCTACCTTGTCAGCCAGAGCTGTGACTAACAGTTCGGGACAGCGGATGGTGCTGAGGTCTGAGCCAAATCTGCAGTAGGTCAGTCGCATGCTCACACATTTTGCAGTAGATCTCACAGTTCTGGATTATTTCCTCTGTTTGGGTTCATGAGATTTATTTATTTTGTTTGTCAAGATGCTGCCTTCTGCCTCCAAGGCCAGGACTGGAGCCTGCCGAGGGGTTAGGCCAGTCCTGGGGTCAGCGAGGCCAGGATCGGAGCCTGCCGTGAGGCAAGGCTTGTCCCAGGGTAGCAAGGCCGGGATTGGAGCCTGCCATGAGGCAAGGCAGGTGCTGGGGCCTCTGAGGCCGGGATTGGAGCCTGCCGAGGGTTTGGGCTGGTGCTGGGAGCAGTGACGCCAGGATTAGAGCCTGCTGTGAGACAAGGCCAGAGATGGGGCCTCTGAGGCCAGGATTGGAGCCTGCCAAAAGGTTAGGCCAGTGCCAGGGCCAACAAGACCAGGATTGGAGCCTGCCATGAGGCAAGGCCGGTGCTGGAGCCTCTGAGGCCAGAATCGGAGCCTGCAGAGGGGATAGGCTGGTGCTGGGGTCAGCGAGACCAGGTTCAGAGCTAGCCGTGAGGCAAGGCTGATGTTGGGGCATCCGAGATAGGGATCAGAGCTAGCTGATGCATTAGGCCAGTGCCGGAGCCAACGAGGGCAGGATCAGAGCCTGCTGCAAGGCAAGGGCAGTGCTGAGGCCTCCGAGGCCAGGATCAGAGCCTGCCGAGGGGTTAGGCCAGTGCTGGGGCCATCAAGGCTGGCATTGGAGACTGCTGTGAGTCAAGGCCGGTGCTGGGGCCTCAGAGGCCTGGATAGGAGCCTGCCGAAGGGTTAGGCTGGTGCCGGGGCTAGCAAGGTCGGGATTGGAGCCTGCCACGAGGCAAGACAGGTGCTGGGACCTATGAGGCCGGGATTGGACTCTGCAGAGGTGTAAGGCTGGTGCAAGGGCCAGTGAGGCTGGGACTGGAAATTACTGTGAGGCAAGGATGGAGCTGGTTCTTGCAAGACCAGGATAGGAGCCTGCCAAGGGGTTAGGCCGGTGCCAGGGTCAGTGAGGCCAGGATCGGAGCCTGATGTGAGGCTAGGCCGGTGCTGGGGCCCCTGAGGCCGGGAGAGGAGCCAGCCAAGGGGTTAGTTCAGTGCAGGGTCCAGCGAGGCCAGGATCCGGGGCTCCCATGAGGCAAGGCCGGTGCTAGAGCTGGTGAGGTCAGGATCAGAGTCCTCCGGGTGGCCAGGCCACTACTGAGGCCGTAAAGAGTGGGATCGAAACTTGCAATGCGGCATGCACAGAGAAATAGCACAGAAAATAAAATCCAGATGCTTCCCCTAATTAGCAATAACTAGGAGGAAAGGGGTAACAGAAGGAGGTTGAGTAGTAGAAAGGGCCCTATTGAGAAGCAATTAAGGTGACCAATCAGAGGGGAGGGGATGGGGGAGGATGTTATCTCTTTAAAACTCATGAGGTGCATCAACAATTATATCAAAGATAATCATCAATTAAGCATGGGATCAAGGGAGGGGGAGGGAATGGGATGGGGATTGGATGAGGGCTTATTGGATGATATGTGCTTGTATAGCCTCTCAAGTCTTGTATTCCAAAGTGATATATGATTACAAAAAATAATAATAATAAATAATTGCCACAAAAAAGATGCTGCCTTCTCAGTAATTGAACTTTATTTGTTTCAGCTACTGAGATGTGCTGCATCCCACAGTGGACACTTTGAATCCTATAGATAATTATTTTAAAAATAAATAAAATTGGTTGTTGTAGCTGGGCATAGTGGCACAAGCTTGTAATATCAGTACTTTGGAGGCTGAGGCAGAAAGACCATGGTTCATGGCAAGCATTAGCTACTTAGTGAGGCCCTCTGAAAGTCAGTGAGACTTTGTTTCAAAATAAAAATTAAAAATAGGCCTGGGGGTATAGCTCAGATGTAGAATGCCTTTGGGTTTAATCTAAAATACCACAAAGAAAATAAAGAAATGAAGAAAGGAACAGTTCAAATATTGCAATGGCATTATATGAAGATATTTTTTCAATCTCACTAACATATATGGGAAGTGAGCAGAAGAAAGAAGGTGGGATGGGGGAGAAAATACACCAAGTGTTTTGTGCATGCATGTTTATCACTTTGAATCTCACTATAATGTGTAAGTACAATGCACTAATAAAATTTAAAATTTTTATTTTCACTGATATTTAGGGATCTACTTAATCTGTAAAATATATTGGCTGAAACACTTCCACTGACATTGTGTACATATGTAAAAATACCAGTGCCAATCACAAAATTTTGTATGGAAACGGAGTCAGGGGAAAGCCCACCAACTGCTGTATGCATGGTTATCATAATCACTATGAACTAAATTATGTTGTGCCAATAAATGCATTCATAAAAAAAAATCATCTTCTGGAATTTCCACATTCAACAAAGACAGTTACTGGTAAGAACTGAAATTGCACTTCTGCCTTTAGCATCTTCAACATTGTCGAAATAGGTAAACAGTATTTTTCAAGACATGTAATGAGAGGTAAGAGGTTAGTAAGTAATGACTGCTAACAATGGAAAAGAAACCCTTTTTCATTAACTAATCAGTGAAATGCCTTGACAAAGTTTTCAAGCAGGGGAAGAAATTTAGTTAATCTGCAAAGAACTGTTTCTACAATATAGAGAACAGAATAATGGAAAAGAATAGAACCTTTAGGGACTCACATAGACACAATAAATGCCCCCCCAAAAATAAAACAGGGCTGAGAGAATATCTTAGAGGTAGAAGCCCCTGGGTTTCATCCCCAGTGCTGCAAAAATAATTTATAATAATAATGATGACAATAATAATATATGCAAATATGCAATAAAATGATCATAACAAAAGTAGATATTTTTATAATTATAATCATATGATACAATGATGCATTGTCATGTGTGTGTGTGTGTGTGTGTGTGTGTGTGTGTGTGTTTCAGAGAGAGAAAAAAGAAGAAAGATAAACAGTGGTACACAGAAATAGAAAAATAAATCAGAAAGAAAAATAGGCAGAATTGTCAAAAAAAAAGGATTAAAAGGCTTAAAAAAACAAGGTAAAAATTCAGCATAACAGGTATCAAGTTTTGTAAAAAAATGTTTCATGAAAATGTTTTGGCTAATTCAAATTCTTTTTGTTAATTTTCAAAGATTTGAAATCATACAAATGATTATTTTTAAAATGAATGTAGATTTGCTCAATATTTTAATCAAGGAAAATACATAGTATAGATGGTTGTGTAAAATAGTAATTTCTGTGCCCCCCAAAAATTCTCATTATTTGTTGCACGTTATTTTTGCAGTATATGAGTGCTCCTAAATTAGTTTCAAATGGGAAACCACAGCATGAGTGACTCTACTAATATTACTGAATTCTTTGATATAGTTTGTAACTCTAAATGGTTGTCTTTCTGATAACATACAATTTTTTCTTAAATATTTTAATTCAAATAAGCACAAGTCTAAATTTTACATTCAATTTTATATTCAAAAGAGGAGTAAAGATTACCAATTTTGCCTTTTATGCAAAATGTAGAATTTAATATTTTAGTTTTGAGATATAGTGTGTCAATATTTACAGCATAAAAAGCGATTTTAAAACAAATTCCAGAAATAAACAGTGAAAATCACAACTGCAAACTCTTTTTTAAAGTATTTTCAACTCTGTAATAGATGTGGCTTTTATAGTTTAAGAAGGTATATCTGGAGAGGCACTGTGGTTTCTGAGCTCAAACTACTTTTGCAAAACCCTATTTCTATATTATTCTTTATCAAGTATTGCTTAAGATCGTGCTGTACAATGCATGTTGCCAAGAAATCTGTTTGGAAACAGATTTACAACATTTTTATGGCACTGTTTTTTCTGCTTTCTCCCTATGTTAACTGCATTTTCTAAGCACTTGATCAGTCAGACTCTACCTGTGATAAGCTTTCACATCTATCCTATCATTTAAATTTTACCACTACATGAAGAACAGATGATAATATTCTTATCTTACAAATTAAGTCACCAAAGTTAAAGTTCTTTAAAAACCTTGTCCAAGGTGACATGTTTAGCAGAGTGAATTTATTTGAATTATTTAAATTGAGGTCTATTTGATTGCTAGGCTCTGCCATTAATCACTGAACTACATTAACTGTAGAAGTATATGTCTTCCTATATTTAGATCATCTGTTTTTTAACTGTTTAAACTTTCAACCATATTTTATATTTATATTTTAAAATGATTTTATTTTACAGTTTGTTATAAGGTTCTGCAAAAGAAGAGTATATACTTCACAAACTGTATTTTGAGATATGCATGAATGGTAGACATATTTAAAATTTGCTCTTATTTTATATTCTCATGCATAACATGTTTAGTAATTTTTTAAATCAACACTATGATATTAAGGAGTTTAGGTTTCAAAAGATAGTATTTTCTATGATAAATAATGGTTTTATTATTGTGACATACTGCTTCTTCCTATTAAATAGCTACAATATAAACATTTTTAGAACCACTGTTCATGATTATTTTTATTGCTGGTTTTGATTTCATGTTTTGTTTACAATTTTTTACCTCTCCATGACATTCCAAGCATTGCTAAGTTGTCTCCAAGCCTCAGTCTATGTGGTTATTTTGTTTCTTAAAAAATGGCATTATTAAAACTGAATATATGCTTCTATGTAAAACTCAAGAAAAATATTTAGTTTTATATCATCTTAGATATTTATTTCTTTTATATTTGCTCTTTCTCTGCATCTGTAATACCTAATGTAATAACTTAGTTAAGTAACATAGCATGTAGATTTTCTTACATGTTCCATACAACTTAAAGTACAACATTTTAGTTCTCATTTTAATATATGAATTTCATTCAAGGCAACTAGGTTTTGGGCTAATCTATACTATACAGAAAATATAAATATAGATCATGTTTGAGATTTTTGTATATATATATCAATAAAATCTATTATTCTGTAAAGTTAAAATGCATCATAAAAGAAAGATGACAATAAACTCATGTGGTTAGTCAACAACAATAAATTTATGCTTTTAGAACGTTATATTATAGCTTGCCTTTTGTTGCAGGATTTTTTAAATTGGTGTGACAATATTTTAATTCTTAGTAGAGAAATCTTTAATGCATTTTTAAAGTAAAAAAGCCTTCTATGATTTAGAAAATTTATAAGTAAAAGATGATTTTTGACGTTCTGTCATAAAATATTTTATTAAGGAATATATGATTTCCTGTGATAATTCAAAAGTTTATATATAGCAATAATTTCACAATAACACTACAAAGATTATTTATAAAAAGAAACTTATTGAAATAAAATTGATTCAATTTAAATTTTTTTTCTCTTCATGATTAAAATTATCCTAGTATGTTCCTTAAAGTATGTTTAATATATTTTACAGGTCGTATTTTTGTTTGTATTCTGTGTTTTTCTTCAATTGTGAGAATATAAATGTTTCACTGTAACAGTAATACTCAAGGTCAGACATTGTGTGGTGGAGAAAACTCATAAATAAATGTTAAATACTTCAGTTTTTAGAGTGCTCTGTGTTTGAGATAAAGTATACTCTGACAACCCATTTATTCAAAGAGAAAGCAATGTATTTAATCAATTCATATCTTAGAATAGCAAAGAAATGGCTTAACAACTACTTTTGAGAAGTGAATTACATTTTATGACTTTAATACCATATAAAATCCGTATTTGCCTACACCTTAGTGTAGGCAAAATTTGAGCCCATAATAAATCTGACATCCTACAAAAGTTTGTCATAAAAATAAAAAAATGTTAAAATTTGTACCTATAAATATGTAAGCTTATTTACAAAGCTGTTAGAAAGGAAAAGTATTTAGAAAAGTTTGCCACACCAAATGTGTATATATACACAAGTGTGTGCATATATGAATGTATCGCTTTGAATCTCCCAAAGACGTTCAATTACAATACACTGATAATAAAAGAAATATTTTAGTCCAAAAATAAAAGTAGAAATCAAAAGAATAACATTGCAACCTGTCTTTATAACCATTAAAATAATTTTTTCAGTAAATAAAATAAATTTAAACATAGTGTATATAAAAAAAAGGAGATTACATGGGTAGCAGCAGTAATAGGGTTTTCTTTTCATCACTCCTCTGAATTTAAATGGTGCCTGGCATTTCCTATCTGATCATTATAACAATATCAAGTTTTTCAAATTCCCTGGTATAATACAATTACAGTTGTTATTACTAATGGTGAATAAAATCCAATTAATTAATTGAGCATTTTAATTATTTGATCATCCAGTTCTGGGATAATGCCAATTGAGTTTTCATATTATTACCAAATTTATGGGTATAATTTTAAATGCATTATAATCTCAATTTTTTTCTTTTCTGTGCTTTATTGTATACATGACCCAGTTTCCTTTTATGAGAAATGTGTCATATGTGGCTGACATTACTACTAATTGAATCTTCATTCCATCTATTGTGTACTACTCTGTGTTACTTTAATGACAAAAGAAGTCAAAACAACAGACTTAATGTGATGTTAATTAACTCAGATTATTGGTTTTGTTTCTTTAAAATTTTGAATACTGGAATATAACTGTGTCAAAAATAATTATTGAGTTAGAACATAGAAACCTTTTTCTAACTGCTGGGTGAAATACAATCACTTTAAAAATGTCGCCTGACAGGTGCTATTTCTGGTTAGCATCTTGAAATGATATGACAAATTCTAAAAACTTATTACTCAATATCAAGAATGATTTATAATTTAAAGAAAATCATCTAAGTCAGTCAATGGGATCAAAATATAAATAAATGGATCTGCAAATTTTCCATCTCATTTGAGTTCCTTCATATTTCTTTCTCTGCTGTATTTTCCTATTTTTTCTATTCTCCCAGATGCAGAACATCTATATAAACTTGAAATGAACAACAAATATACCACTTTTGGTCATTTTGAAATAAATATTATGTTCTTAAAGTTTTAGCATTTTTAGAAAAATATAGGCATAGCTTATGGTATTTGTATTTTATATAAATACATGGTATGTATAAACTTAAGATAATGACTTTTTACTCTTTAATTCCCTATGTTAATTTTTTTTTTTTTTTTGGTGGTGGTACTGGGGTTCCTGTAAACCCTTCTATCTCCGGGCTACACTCTCAGACACCTATTTTTTAAAATATTTTTATTTAGAAACAGGGTCTCTCAAGCCAGCACGGCTGGCTTCAAACCTGCGCAATCCTCCTGTCTCTGCCTCCCAAGCACCAAGCATAGACCACCACGCCCTGTTCCCTATGTTGATTTTGTTAAAATATTTTCAGGATTGAAAACTTGAGACTTAATGAGTTTTCACATAGACATAAAAATCTTTGTCTGATGTATATTCTATTTTTTGCAAGGCTTTCTAATTTTCATAACTTTTCATCTTGTATACTATCCTATGCATAAAATTTGGTAATTTTATAGATATACATTGAAATCCTAACTGACTATTTGCATGTTGACAGAATACATCTTTAAAATAAGCAGTCTGGTACGGAAGATCAGTAAGGTGATTATGTAATAAAAATAATTGTATAAATCATCTAAAATGATGACAGAGAATTTAGGAACACCTGTGTGCATTTTATTATATTCAATACACATAATGGTTTAGGACTGTTTTAGAATATTATTATACTGATCAAAAGAATAATTCTATCAAAATAGAATAATATATACATATATTCAATTATGTATAATATTATATATTTATTGTGTATAAAATATAAAATAAACATTTATATATCTATTATATTGTATATAAATTTATTATGTTTTATATATAACTTATATTTTGGTCATACTGTGGGTTGAGCATAGGAACATTCTACCACTGAGTTATACAACAGCCCCATTTTACTTTTTATTTTAAAACAGGGGCTTGCTAAGTCACTGCATGCTAGCCTAGAACCTGTGGACCTCCTGCCTTGGCCTTTGAAATATATTTAATTTCTCTAAGGTTCCCCACTTCAAAAAGCTAAGTATTACAGACAGCATATATTCACTAATATTCACTCCTAGGTGTCTACTTTAGGAATCCTAACATTCTTTACATTGTTAAAGAAAAATTAGAAATATTATACTTTTTCTTCCTTCCTTCCTTCCTTCCTTCCTTCCTTCCTTCCTTCCTTCCTTCCTTCCTCCCTCCCTCCCTCCCTCCCTCCCGCCTTTCTTTCTTTCTTTCTTTCTTTCTTTCTTTCTTTCTTTCTTTCTTTCTCTCTCTCTCTCTCTCTCTCTCTCTCTCTTTCTTTCTTTCTTTCTTTCTTTCTCCTTTTTTGATGATATTGGGGCTCCTGGAAGCCCTTCTATCTCTGGGCTACACTCCCAGACCTATTTTATATTTTTATTTGGAAATAGGGTCTTTTTAGCCAGCACAGCTGGCTTCGAACCTGCGCGATCCTCCTGTCTTCAACTCCCAAGCACCTGGATTACAAGCGTGTGCCACCACGCCCAGCCCTATATTTTGTCTTTATTGTTAAGAGATTTTGCTGATTTAAGGTTTTTGCCAATGTAATATAAAAATATAAGAAAAAAGATAAAGTTACC
This sequence comes from Muscardinus avellanarius, assembly GCF_963383645.1. NCBI lineage: Eukaryota > Metazoa > Chordata > Mammalia > Rodentia > Gliridae > Muscardinus > Muscardinus avellanarius. The sequence goes on from NC_137787.1 coordinate 178,799,620, forward strand.
TTTGTTTCATCATTTTTAACTATAATAAGCAACACAGCATGCATCCAAAATATATATGTGCAGCAATATAACTATTCTTTTTATGTGTATATAGGTCTGAAGGATGGAAACAGGGATGTTCTTCCCCAGCCCGATTCTATTTTGAACAGGTTCTTATTATTTCATGCTCACGTCAAACATACAATACTATTTCAGCTTCCCAAGTGATTCTAAAAAACTAAATTTGTCAATTATTTAGTTCTTCAAATCACATTCTGCATTTTATTTAGCTACAGTTGATTTTAAATATATAATTACTTCTAACCATTAACTTCTTTTAATGAATTTTTAAAAACTCCAAAATACATAAATATAATACTAATACTTCTATGTTTGGAAAACTGAAACTAAATGTCTCATCAGTTAAACTAGAATCATTGTTTTGTTTTTCTTTTCAGATTATTTACTCCATTAAGTAAGATACCACATACACAAGGCATTTTACCTATGATGATCTCAAATATCTGATTACAGGGAGTGAAGTATTGATTAAAAAAATCATGATACTTATCTCTGAGATTTGTGGTGGAATTAAAACATTTGTTGACGTAAATTTTGATGTTCACAACCTTATATTTTTCCAGTGTTTAACAAATTAGAGACAGATATGTTATAATGTTTAAGTGATAAAAAAGAACCTTTAAACTATTTTCTCTATTTTCTTATATATCTAAACTTGGTTATAAAAATAATAACTTACTACTTAAAAATTTCACTGGCTAATTGATTCAAATATTTAGGAGGCATAGATCCTATAATATGGTATTTACTGTGTGTATTTTTCTATAAACACATAAAACATAACAGATTATTCACTCTATTGAAATGGTACTTAGAATTCAATACTGAAAGATTGAGAAAGCAAAATTGAAGGACACTTTATACACTAGATGAAAGTCTGCAAAAACTATGTATGTTTAAAAAACAATCAATAAATTCCAAGCCAACCTCAGCAACTTAAGGGTACTATTAGCAAATTTTCAAAATTTCAAAATAATAGTTACAAAAAAGCCTGGGAGTGCAGCTTGGAGGTAGAATGCTCCTGTCTTTTGGAGAAAAAAAAAACAATTTTCAAAATAAGTAAAAATTCAGTATATGTACCACATGCAGACACATACTCGCATGCACACACACATTAAAAAAAAAGCTATACAATCCTAGTAGAAAATACATAAATAAATATAAGCACATTCAAAGTTTGAAAGTTAAAAATGGAAAAAATTAAATGGGAAATGTTTGTCAAATGTAAAACTAAATAAAGTATTTCCATGAAAAATTATTATAAGCTTATTTACATATAATCCAGTGTAAAAGAATTAGTCATATTTGCTGTTTTGCTGTGACTTGTCTTTCACGTTGCTTTCCACTCAACTCAAATTTTCTCTGGTTCTAGGAAGGAAACACTTATTACATCAAAGACACTTTAGTTCACTTCAGGCAGAGGAATTCATGGCATCAGATCAGAGAAAAAGGCAAAGTGAAGTCAACCTGTGAACCTCTTGTTTGCCTTCCTCCAGTTTCAAAACTTTCTATCAAATTTCATATCTGTTGCCTCACAGCTTTTTAAAATTATATGTCTTATTGGAATTCAAGAAGTTTGTTCTGCCCCCATGATTAAAATAAAAACAGGACTTCCTGCAGGGTTTCTGACCCTATCTACACATTGCCTGGCCCCCCCAGGCCTTCCTTCAAAATGTGTGTGTGTGTGTGTGTGTGTGTGTGTGTGTGTGTGTGTGTGTGTAGGGAAAGACTTCATATCTTCTAACTCCAGAAATGCCAGCATTATGTGAGTGCCAAGAATGACCACCAGAAGGAATGGTAACTATTCCTTCTTTAATCATGGTTGCCAGGATGGAATCTGAGTGCTTTCTTTTCTCCTTTTAAATTTTGATATTGGGTATTTAAATTGAGCACAGGAACATTCTGCCTCAGAGCTATCCCTCCTGACCCTTTTATTTATTATTTTAAACAGGGTCTTGCAAACTTGCTGAGGTTGACCTGGAATCTGATCCTCCTGTCTCAGCCTCCCAAGTGGAAGAGGAACATTACAAGCGTGCGCCACCACTCCTGGCTCCAACATATGATTTAAACCTGACCTCTCTAGTTTGTGTCAAAGCATAAACTGAAGAAACCTTGTTGATTTCACAAAACATAATACTAAATCAACTGAATCAAATGTTGAATATTTATTCAATATTATGAGAAATAGCTAAATGGTTGTCTGAAATATTAGAAAATATGATGACTTTGGAAATGCAGATGATTTAATCTCAATCAAATTGCAGATGTTATTGGGCACAGGTTGGAAGAGTCTTTGTAAATTCCTGTTGTTAAACATGAGATAAGATATTGTACGCTGGAGATCACATCAGCAAATACCCCATTTTTACCAAAGGCTCAGAAACCCTTATCTTTCTCTTTGATTGGACTATATTCCACATAGACCTGCTGCTCCCGCATCTGAGTGAAGTGACTCATTAGAATGTCAATTTTATGTTGTGAAAAATAAAGGTTTCCTACTACGTTCAGACTGTGATATAAAGTGTCTTAACATTTTGATGTTTTGTCTTAGTAAGATTAATACTACTGGAAATTTCTTTATAGGTAGATAGAAATGAATTTGAGGATCTTGCCAAGCTTTACTTTACTGTGATATTCATATTCAATATGAATATCACAGTAAAGATTACGGGAGTTTGACAAAAAGTCTATGATCATTAAAATTCTGACCATCAAAATACCAAGTGATTATGGTTCATACTTATGGCCCATTATGGACCATCTGAAATCTGGTTTACTAAACCATAACACCATCCATAAATTACAATTAAACATTGTAAAATATCAGCTTGGTTGTAATCAATATTTTAACCAGTAATGTATTTAGTTTGAATGTGTAATATTTTTCTAAAATGCTGTTATTTTTCATTGTAATAAAAGTTTGACATATTTAGAAAGGCCTACTCATTGTAAAAGCACTACATGTGCAGAGCTAAGAATAAAATTTGATACTCATAAATCAACATTTTAAAATTAAAAATATAAATTGACAAACCTATTGTTAGAATATAATTTTTTATTAGTACTGGGAATTAAGCCCAGGACCATTTTGCCTCTGAGATGCACCCCAGATCCTTTTATTTGTTATGTTAAAAATGGTTTCTTTAAGTTGCTTAGAGTCTCATTAAATTTTAGCCTCAAAACTGTAGTCTTCCTGTCTCAGCCTCCCAAGCAAAGAGATTACAGATGTGCATCATCACACCTGCCTAGAATATGATGTTTTAACATGTCTCTAAAATGGTGATTGATAGATAATAGAAATATGGACTATTTTTACGAGATACTTAACAAACCGGGCACATATGTGTTTAAACTTTTTATTAGAGTATACACAAAGATTTCAAACATCAATGGTGCAAATATTTATCAGGTACAATTTATCAAAATGCAATAAAATGATAAAACCTGCAAAACTATCAGAAACATGGAGACCAAATTTCCTTACTTAAATAAATACATATTTTTATTTTATTTTATTTTATTTTATTTTGGTGGTACTAGGGTTCCTGGAAGCCCTTCTAACTCCGGGCTACACTCCCAGACCTATTTTTTTTTTTTTAATTTGGAAACAGGATCTCCTAAACCAGCGCAGCTAGCTTCGAACCTGCGCAATCCTCCTGTTTCCACCTCCCAAGTGCAAGGATTAAAAGCATGCACCACCACACCCGGCTTTATTTAAATTTAAATAATATATATTCAATACATTTTGGTAATTTTCATTTTAAATGTTACCTTTCAAAAATTTTTATATTTTTACTCTGGAATGATATGGGAGTCTTACCTAATTATTTTATACAGAAAAGATTTTTCTTACAAGAAGAAATTAGTTCTTTTTTCAATTATTATTACATAAGTTTATGATTCTAGAACACTAATATTAATGCATATTGAAAGACCCTTGCGGAGGGGAGACCCTCAAGCCTTGGGATTAGCGACGCCAAGTACCCACGAGAGACTTATCCTTGATGCAATGTGCAAAAGGTTTATTAAGGAGCCAGTGAGCACTGGGGTCGTCTCATGACTCACACAGGAGCTGTGATTGACCCCGAGCGCTAGGGGCTGGGATTATTTAAAGGGAAAAACCGCAAGCTGGGGAGGGGATTGGGCCAGATTACATGCGTCACAGGAAAATTACAAAACCATTTGAAAAGCACATTCTGGGGTCAAACGTTGGACAAGATGCTAGGTGTGTCCATCTTGTAGTCAGCAGATTTCTGGAACAAGGCAGGCTGACCTGGGGGTCACACTGACCTGGGGGTCACACACATTTTTTATCACTGTACCCTTAATCATGATGTTTCCTAAGCTTGTACTTTTCAAACTGCAGCAGAAATATATCCTAAGCTTGCACTTTTAACCTGTAGCAGAAAGATTTCTCAAATCTGCACTTTAATAGGAATGAGGAACTATTTGCTCTGCATTTGGCTAGTTGCTAGGGGCTTTATAATTTTTCATTGGGGTCTTACAATATAATTTTTAGTTCAGTGCTATTTACATTTATTTTATTTTTTAATATGCTTTTTTTGTGGTACTGGGGTTTCTGGAAACCCTTCTACATCTGGTCTACACTCCCAGACACCTATTTTTTTTAATATTTTAATTGGAAGCATGGTCTCTTAAGCCAGCAAGGCTGGCTTCAAACCTGCGCAATCCTCCTGTCTCCACCTCCCAAGTGCGGGGATTACAAGTGTGCGCCACCATGCTGGCTTATTTAATATTCTTTAAGTATAGATTAGTATCACATAAGTATCAATTAATTAATATGTGCCTCCCAATCCTATAATTTTTTTGTTTTTCAAAATAACTTTTAATCATATTCCTGATTAATATTTAACAATTAAAACATTAACAAACAATATTTCCACGTGCTATATCAAATACATTTGTTATAACAATACAAAATCAAAATCAGATAAAATATTGAGTATATACATTTATTTTTAATGCAACTTTAAAAATAATATAAAACATAATTTACACTGTGTGAATTATTTTTAGGCACCTGTTTTTAGTTATTTGTCTGAAAAATTTGTTTTTTTAATTCTTTTTATTGGTACATTGTCCAATTAGCTCATACTAAATCCCCACCCCATTTCCTCCCCATCCCTCCTTCCCATGCTTGGCTTAGTGACTGGCTTTGATATGTTTGTTTAAATACATGTACTTAGCTGTTATTTTTTAAAGTCTAAAGCAGATAATTTCATTGTACCAATGAAAAATCTGAGTACTTCCGGGAAGATGGCGACCGAGAAAAGCGGGGCTTAAGAGCCCCGCTAACAACCAATCTCCATTACCACAAAACCAGCGCCTTTCATAGCCAGAAAACACCATCACCAGAAAAACAAAAAAACCACCAGGCTCCAGAGAGAAAGCGGACTGAGAACAGAGCTCAGAGCCACAGAGGAGATACACATGCCCGAGGACGCGGCAGCAGCGCCATACTGCCGGCAGCAGCGGCAAACTCACCGGACGGCTACAGCAAGTCAAGGTGAGCCGCTGCGGAACAGCCAGGTGGGATCTTTCGGCGCAGAGAGCATTTAGAGCTCCCAGTGGCTGAGCTCAGCACACGCTGCAGGAACTCAAAGTGGAACTCAAAACCAGAGAAGAAAAAATACGCCAGCCTCACGGCCAAGGGCGTGGCAGAGGCGCCATATTGCCACCAGCGGCAGCAGCAGTGAATTCACCGAGTCCAGTACAGCTACATCTGCGTACTCAAGAACAGTGAGTCAAATTGTGGGCCACAGAGGAGAAATCCCAGTACTGTATCCCCTGGGACTTGACCCAGTGAGGGAGTGGGGGTGGCAGAGATATCACACCATAGGAGAACGTGCAACCTGGCACCCCCCATAGTTTAAAGCAGCCTCTATCGACTCCCTGGGTCGGAGACTCTGTGATACAACCCAGTAAAGGAGTAGTGGGGTCTGAGATACTACAGACTCGAGATCCAGAGCACCTTAAATGAAGTCATAGTGACCCAAGGGAAGAACCCAGAGAAGGCACAAACCTCCGAAATCATGGGAAAGAGGAATAACACTGGGGCAATGAATGCCCACAACCCCACAACATCAGAACCTGATAAAACAGAAAATCAGAGATTTCTAGAAGATCAAATCAGGAAAATAACTATAGAAATAATAGAGGTGCTTCGAAAAGAACTCAGAGAGAGCCAAAAAGAGATAAAGGATGCAATTAATGAAGTAAAGGCCTCAATTCAAAGCACAAACAACCGATTAGACCACATGGAGAACAGAATCTCGCTCTTAGAAGATGAGCAATCCAAAAATGAACGCATAGTTTCTAATCTAGAAAAAAATATACAACAGCAGGAATCTGACATTGAAGAAATATGGGCCCATCTTAAGAGAGCTAACCTAAGAATAATTGGAATAGAGGAGGGAAAAGAAAGTGAAACCAAAGGGATCAACAATCTCTTCAAGGAAGTAATAGCAGAAAATTTTCCAAACTTAGAGCAAGAGGTTGATACACAGGTCCAGGAAACTTATAGAACTCCCTTTAGACAGGATCAGAGAAGAGGATCCCCACGCCATATAATTGTCAAAATGACCAATGTGGAAGCCAAGCAGAGAATCTTAAAGGCAACAAAAACAAAGGGCCAAGTGACATTCAGAGGCAAACCAATTAGAATCACTCCAGACTTCCCAAACCAAGTCATGAGAGCCAGAAGGGCTTGGAGTAACATATTCCAAACTCTGAAAGAAAACAACTTCCAGCCAAAAATGTCCTACCCAGCAAAACTTTCTATCAAATTAGATGGAGAAATAAGAAACTTCCATGACAAACAGAAACTGAAGGAATTTATGTCTTCAAAACCAGCGCTAGAGAAAATACTCAAAGAGATTAACTACAAAGAAGAAATAGGTAACACTCACCAGAACCAGAGAAACAAGACTTTCCATCCAACAGACAACTAAGATTGTTTATCTGTGGAGATTCATTATTTATGTTAGTCTTTTACCTATCTCTAAATTGTATTGTTTGCCTTTATTGTTGTTAATTTTTAGGATTTCTAGTTGGAATATTAATATACCTTCAGATATAGCATTTGGAAATATTTTATCCAATTCTATTAGTAACTTTTAACTCTGTTTACATTGTCTTTGGATATACAATATTTTTTTTTATTATTTTTTAGGGAGTTTGTATATTCTTCTGTTGCCTGTGCCATTGAAATCATATCCAAGAAATCACTGCCAATTTCAATGTTGCGAGGTTTTATGACCCAGATTTTCTTCTAAAAGTTTATAGTCTTAAGATATATATTTAGGTCTTTTATCTATTTTGAGTTAATACTTGTATGTGGGATTAGGTAAGGGTCCAATTTTATTCTTTTCCATGTAATTATTATTTTCAACAATATTTAATTAAAAGATTATTATTTCCACCACCAAATGTTCATGGAAACCTTGTCAAAAATAACTTGGCAATATAGGGAAGAATTTAGCTCTAGGCTTGTATTTAACTCCAATGGTCTATATATCTGCCTTTAGAACAGTACTACACTGTTTCAATTATTGTAGCTTTATATGGTTTGAAATCAGAAAATATATATCTGCTAGCTTTGTTCTTTTTCAAGATTGTTTTGGGTATCTAGAATCCATATTCCATATTAGGATAGATTTTTTTTCTGAAAAATAAATATATAAATATATGATAGTTTCACCTAAAAAAACAAAAAAAAAATCCTCTGGTAGGAAAGAAAGCAAAAAGAAATATTGAAATGTTATCTTTAAGTCATCAAAAGCTTGGTATCAGACAAATGAAACTGTTATGTGAGATTAACATTTTTAATTTTGGATAAATTGCTATAATACTAGATGTCAACCACTAAGCCAAGCATGGGAAGGAGGGATGGGGAGAGAATGGGGTGGGGATTGGGTGGGGGCTGACTGGGCAATGTGTGCATGTATGTCTACAAAAGTTTGTATCCCACTATGATGTATGAATACAGTGCACCAATAAAATAAAATTAAAAAAAAAAAGAAAAATCTGAGTACAAAGGACTTTGGTAATTTATCCTTTTTTTTTTCTTTGCTGTCCTGGGGATGGAACCCAGGAGCAATCTACCTCAGAGCTACACCCCCAGCCCTATTTTTTATTCTTTGTTTTGAAATAAGGTTTGAGTTGAAATAAGGTTTGAGTTGTAAAGGACCTTACTAAGTAGTTGAGGATATCCATGAACCACGATCCTTCTGTCTCAGCCTCCCAAATACTGGGATTACAAGCATGGGCCACTACACAGCATATCCAATTTTCTATATGTTCTGTCAATGGTTAGGTTATGCCCTTACCCAGCACTTTCATAATTGGACATATACCTCTTATTTTGAAAAATGAAACTTATTTATTCATGAGCAATAAAGATAATTTAAGTACACTCATTTTTTTGAGTAGATAATAGAGGATCACTTTTTCTATGTTTTTTTCAAGTTCCCTTATCAGCCCCATTAGCCAATTCATCTCCCTTTATTTATGTGCTCACAGCAAGTCATACACATAATATTTTACTACACTTCAAAGTACCAAATAAAATAAAATTCAATAGAGTAACATAAAAATAAATTCCATCTTCAGAAACAAGTTTTTTTTATTTTTCTACTAAGCTTAAACTAGATATTTTGTCTGGTGTTTACCTTAAGAATAGTTTGCTATTATGCTCAAAGCATATTATAAAAACCAACACCTTTCTAATGATATCCCACAGATATCTGGAATTAACTCAATAATTACAAACTGAGTTATACAACTACAGTTAATAAAATAGATATTTTAAATTCTTACCAAAACACTACTTGTTACATATTGTATGGTATACATAGCCACAAAAATACTAGTGATAATTTTAGTAATATTATTGGTATTACTTTAATATATATTATATTTTTATACCACCATATATATTAAATATGATGTATTTTAACTAAAGCAGTAGAATATTATATCAAATACTCTTTTATCTTAAAATTTTTTCCTTGTAAGGTTAAAAGTTATTTTTAGTAACTATAAGTGTCATGGTATAAATTGTAAAATTATTAACATTTGGATAAAATGCAATTTACCATATTTAAATAGTGTGTGGGGTGAACAACATTTAATCTAGAACATATCTGACATTTTGTTGCTCCTTTGAAACCTTGGTTCTTTTTCACTGTTGTCGTGACAACTAGGATGGCCCAGTTGCAGATCTAATGTTTACTCAGATCTATGATCATTCATATACTAGATGGAGAACTAAAACATAAGCTCTATTAGGAATCACCTCTTTTTTTCCCCCTACACTGAAGTGTTATAGCATATAAATGTCAAAGCATCTTTTATATACTACAGAGTCAGTAAGACGTTTTCAATGTCTTATCCAACTATGTTTTTTTTCTGTACTGTCTTTACCCATTTTAAAGAAAGCTATCACCAAAACCTAAAAGGAGCTGTTCAGTTCAGTTTGCATAGAAGTTCAAAATTATTTTTTAAACTCAAGAGTAGTTCTTGAAAAAATATTCCATATATATATATATATATATATATATATATATATATATATATATATATATGTCAAAGCAATTTTTATATATCACTACAGAGTCAGTAATACATTTTCAATGTACTACCAAACTATCTTTGTTTCTATACTGTCTTTAACCATTTTAAAGAAGGCTATCACCACTACCTAAAAGGAGTTGTTCAATCTGCATATAAAGTTCAAAATAGTTTTTAAACTCAAGAATAGTTCTTGGAAAAATATGCTATATATATATATATATATATATATATATATATATATATATATAATTTTGTCTTGGTAATCATGCTTCAAAACTCAGTCTTTTCTGTCATAAAAGATGAGGGCTGATTGGTTTCAACATTGTGGAAAAGATTACCTGGAAATACAGCATCCTTGGATAGACCTGGATGCTGGGCCCCAAATGACGATTTATCATAGGGCTAATGTGGAGCCCACCACCATTCACACATTGCTATAGCCACTCAGATGAGCATGGACTGTGAAGGTATGTATGGTCAACAAGATGAAGTCAGTGACCAATCCAGGATTAGCATATTGCTGACTTTACAGTAATTATACTTTTTTAAAAATTTGTAGTCCTGGGGATTGAACTCAGGACCCCATGCATGCTGGACATGGCCTCTATCATTAAGCAAAATCCCCAGCCTGCAATGATTTTATGGTCTGGAAGATCCACTTTCAAAGTCACTGACTGTAACATTACAGGGATTTTTTTTTTTTTTAGATTATTGATTTAAACTTCATCTTTAAAGGCAGCACAGCAATTTACTCTGGTGGTATTTCCCTTAGGACCATTGTAGTACAAATGAGATAGAAAGTGCTGTTAGACTTCTGTTTTCGAGCATTTGGGGCAGGCTCATGTTTCTCATCTGTCTGAAAGGTCAAGTGGGACCAGTAACAATGATTTGTATGAGAAAACAACAAAAAAAGTAATCCCATCAATTTGGAGTGAATATCTTTCCTTGTTTGCATTCACATTTTTTTTTTTTTTGTCAAGAGATACACCCACATCCACTATATTTTTCAGGATTATTTTTCTAACAAGGTGAGCAATCAATTTTCTTTTGGGAAAATGTCATTTCACATTCTTCATTTCCACAAAAGCATAGATTTATCATATCTGTGTTATGTATCTATCAGTTACTTTCACCAAACATCAAATTGCTCCAATTAAATACATTTTTTGGATATTGAGAGACAAAGAATTTGTTTTTGAATTATAAGTGGTCAGAGAATGAAAATTAAAGTCAAAATAAAACAAATGCCTTTCTGTCTAGTGCTCTAGTGCTTTCAGTAAAAGCATGTTAAAGTTTTTCTCAGATGTGTCATAGAGACTGGTTTAAAATTATATAAGTTAATTACAAATATTGCAGAATAAGAGTGAGTGTAGCAATTTTTATAAAATTTTGTAAGATAGCAGTAAAAATTGAAATTCAACAATATTAATAATATTCATCAAAAAGTAGCATTTATTTTGAAGAAATAAGGACAGTCAATAATCAGTCCAGTCACCTACCTTTATCAAAACTCCATTCTCAACACAGAACAAGCCAATATAAATGGGCCATTACACCACTGTATTGACATAAATTTTATCATGAAATATGAAAACTTTCTTGCATTGAAGCTTAAATTTCATAAGTTCCATGCGCAGTTTTCATCTCACAAAGTTACTTTATGAGCAGACTGTGTATTGCCACAGCCTCACTTAATAAACAGAGAATATTATTGTAGCTTTACCTTGTTATTTTTATCATTTATTCGTGTCAGTTATTTCTACCAATTTTTATTAACATGGGATCCACTTCTTAACTAATTCCATTTGCTTAAAAATGTTATTTAAAAGCAAAACAGAAAGAAGACAGTGATTTGACTTTTCTGACCTTGAGGAAAGAAAAATCAACTAAAAGTCTGAATCTGTACTTGGCTTTATCAGGTTTCATCTAACTATAAAAATGACAAACCATAAAAATAAAATAAAATGCTTATTTCCCTCACAAATTAAAGTTTTCTTCAAATGGCTTGAAAGTACTTGCTCCTTGGCTCATAAAATGTGTATTTTCAACCTTGATATAGAGAAATATTTTTTTTATCTTTCTGGCAGATAAAGCTATATTACTTTGCTACAAATGGTTATAGACTATGATAACTGACAATCATAAACATGTATAGCAAATGTCCTTGCACCATCCTACATACATTTAAACTAGTTAAAGAGAAAAAAAGTAAAACTTCAGTAAATCATGTGCTGATTGTGGGCAGGCTGAAATTGGAAACTAGAGTCACAGAGATTATAGGAATATGCTATAGTAGAAACTATAAAGGCATTAATTCATTTATCTTGCCCTAGACACAGAAAAATGAGCCTTCTGAATCTATTACAATATAAAATGACTTCTACTAGTTTACTAAATTAGAGATGTAGTAATGTACTAATATTATTATAAAAGCCACAAGACAACTAATTTTAAATATGTTAAAATTATTTTAAACTCAAAATTTGCAGCTACAGGCTATTATTTAGCAACAATATCTTTTTGAAATTCTCTATATTGTAAACATTTTAAAAACTAATGCTTAACAAAAGCTCTTACATTATAGTGTTGACAACTTTGTAAATTTTATGTAGTCATCTATGTTGAGTTTATAGTTGAAATTTCAAAATATACCTAAATTATTCTCTAACACTGCCAATTTTTAGTAGTGTGAAGGTTAAAATTATTCTCTGCTTTATTTCTACAAATGACGTGCCTGATCAAGTTTTTTGATATCTTCTCATTACCATTGTAAGACTACTCATAAATTAAACTTGTAAATTAGAAGAAACTTTTCATTGTTACTGCCAGGGCCTGTCATAGGGCTTTAGCATGACTGACCTATAATAGACTCTAATACATGTGCGTAGGCATCATGCTATGAGGATAATCATAGAATTATTTGTACGTGATTTAAGGTTATGAGAAATGTTTACCCAAATAATAAAGGACATCCTCAATACAGTTGTCTTTATAGTAACTATTAAAATGAATCTTTATTATATCTTTTCTTTGTAACCACTATTAAACACTTTTTTATTCAAAAGTGCTTCTTTTGAATAAAAATTGTGTAGCGCTCAAATTTGAAATTCATGTTTTAAAAATATAGAGATGGTGTTGGGCCAAATTATTTTTGTAATAGTACTACATTATTTGGTTTATCATTGAAATATATCCTAGCAACCTATGCAAATTGACAAAAAAAGCCAGGGATGGTAGCACACGTTTATAATTCCAACATTTGGGAGGCTGAGTGAGACTGAAGAATTGTGGTTTGTGAACAGCCTCAAAAACTTAGCGAGGCCCTTCACAACTCAGTGAGACCCTGAGGACTGGGGATGTATCTCAAAAGTAGAATGTTCCTGGTATATATCCCCAGTATCGCAGAAAAAAAAAGAAAGAAAATTTTTGAGAAAACAAGAGATTTTCTCAAATGTTGAGACAGTATAATATATGAGAAACCTGCAAACTAAAACATTTTTAGTCTTCATTATATAATTATCTAATAACAATTCTTTATTCTCTGAATTAGTCACTTTTTTAGCACATGTGTAATGAGTGCCTATAAAGTGCCAGGTACACTACATAAAAATTTCATTTTAATAATATAAAATAATATTGTTAATATTTAGCACTAAATTCTATAAATCTCAAAATAAGTATATGTTTTTGAAACATTCTAGAATTTTATATGTTGAATTAGTGATAGGGTGTTAAAAAATGAGTTCCTCGATTCTACTTTGGAATCCTTGAATGAAGTCCAAGTAGAAACTGTAAAACTGAGAGGAGGCGGTTGCACACGCTTGTAAATCCCTGCACCTGGAAAGCAGAGACAGGAGGATCATGCAGGTTCGAAGCCACCCTCTCTGGCTTAAGAGATTCTGTTTCCAAATAAAAATATAAAGTAGTCTGGGAGTGTATCCCGGAGGTAGAAGGGTTTCCAGGAACTCCAGTACCACCAAAAAAAAAAAAAAAAAGAAGAAAGGCAAAAAACGTGATTGCAGTGTAAGTGCCATTGTTTGAATGGGACCTTTTTCAACATTCAAGTGTTATAAATGTAGTAGTTTAAAGTGCTGAAGCCTGAAGAAGTTATGAGGATTTCTCTGTTGCAAATACAATTAGCTGTTTTTGAAAGAAGAAAAAAGTCGATACAAGCAATTTGTCCCTTTTGGCCTTCTACTTTTAGCCAAATAATGAAGCTGTGTTCTCTTTTACATCTTCCTGGAAGCAGAAACCAGATCCTTACCAGGCAATGAACTGCCAAGTGCCTTTATCTCAGACCTCTCAGTCACAAGAATGTGAGAAATAACTATCTGTTCTTTTATATAAAATGTAAAATTAACCAGATGCAGATATTTTGTTATATCAACACAGGTAGCCTAAGACAGGAGTATAAAGGATTGAATAAAAAAAAAATGTCCCCTTAGCTCTCATGGAAACATGGTAGTGATTTTGGAAGTAGGCTTTTATTGCTAAGGAGGGGTTCCTGGGGGCGTGGACTTGAAAATTAGATATACTTTCTTGTCAAACCTGCTTGCTTTCTGCCTGGCACGTCTGATTTGAGAGTGGATGCCATATCTTGAATTCCTGTAGACAGCAAACACTGCCTCACATGATCTGAACCTCAAATCTCTAAAATTGGTGAGCAAATAAATCTTGCTTCTTATAAGTTTGGGGTCAGATATCTTATAACAATGAGAATGTGGACCAAGACAGAAATTGGAATCAGGTGTGAGGTTTATGCTTTATCTAAGTCTGAGGATGTGTTTTAATAAGTCTTTGGAACTGGTTTGTGAGAGGACATTGGAAAAACCAGAAGATGGCTAGATAGGTGATTGGTAGAGAATGTGCTCAGAAAACTTCAGAGGGCAAAAAAGACTGCATAAGGAAATTGAGTAAAGGCCACATGTGTAACAATCTGGAAAAGAACTTATCTGCATTTTGCCCGTGTCCTGAAACTTTGTGCTATGTCAAATTTAAAGATTTTGGACCGATTATGCAGGCATATAAAATTTCAAAACAGCAAAGTATCCAAAATGCATTAATAATGTTGTTTTTTACATTCAGTGAATTATACATTGATTTTCAGGAATGTAAGGTAAAGTGTAGAGATTTTGTAAACTTGCTGTTTGGCTAAAACGTTATGTGTCAAAGTAGAGCCCAGAGAGATGATGTTTTAGAACAAAGTAAGATAGATAAAAGGAAAGTGGAAGTAATAGCTGTAATGTAGGTGAGGGCAAGTGTGTCCATGACTGAGACAAAGCCAACAATATCCACGATGAGGACAGGGCCACAGTGGCCAGAAGGAGGCAGGCCCAGTGATGGGCAGGATGAAGGCAGCCACACAACTATAATTTAAAAAGTTTCAGAAACAATGATTAGGCAGGGTATGACTACCTTTCCTGCTGGCAAATCAATTTCAGTGCTCATGTAAACCTGGCTTTGCTGGAAAAAAAAAGGAAATTATGGATTTTTTTTTATATTTTACTGAAAGGACTGAAAACCCAAACAGCGTATAGTAGGGTAAAAAAATACCTGCAAGTAAGCTCAAATGGGGCAATTTGTGAAGCTGTTAGAATGAAGCCAAGATTACAATAAAAAACCCTAAGATGCCCAAAACATGAAAGAACCAGAAAAGGCTGCAAGCTGCAAGCCACAGAGATCAGCTAGAGGATCAAATATGCTGCTATTGCAAACAACCAGGCCACGGTGGTGGTGGTGAGGGGCTGCCAAGGCCTTATGGAAATTACACCTTACTACCAAGTCCCTTGAATGCCAGAAGTAAAGCTGTGGGATCCAATGCTTGCCCTGCTTGATTTCAAGGCTGCTTTGGTCCAATTTTTTCTTTCTATGGCCCTATTTTTTCTATTGAAATGCAAATGTTCTTTGCATCACTGTTCATTGGGTATGTGTAGCTTACTTTTTTTTTCAGAGTCTCACAGTCAAGAGTTTTTTACCTTAAGTCACAGAGAAGACTTCAGACTTCTAAGTCCAAAGTTAAAAGTATGGAAACTCTTGAAAATAGACTAAATACATTTTTTTTTTTTTTGCAGTACATGGGATATAACCCAGGGGCATTCTAACACTGAGCTACACTGCAAGCCCTATTTTTTTCTTTATTTTAAAACAGGGTCTCACTCAGTTGCAGAGAACCTCACTAAGTAGATGAGGGTATCTGCAAACTTGCAATTCTCCTGTTGCAGCCTTGCAAGTACTAGGATTACAAGCATGTGCCACCACATCTGGCTTTAAATTTATTCTTTATTGTGAGGTGGCAATGAAATCTATGGAGCCAGAGGTAGCATGTAGTATTTGAACTTAGAATATCCCACTACCCCTTACGATAACAAGATAGCAATATTGTATGCCAGGTTGGTTGGGGGTGTTTCCTTGGAGTGTTACCTTAGGCATTATATAGAGACTTCCTCCTCCCCCTGATATCTCTCTCTCTCTCTCTCTCTCTCTCTCTCTCTCTCTCTCTCTCTCTCTCTCTCTCTCTCTCTCTCCCCTCTCCCTCTCCCTCTATCCCTCTACTTTCTTTCTCTCTATTTTCTTCCACCATGCCTTGAGATATTAGACACTGGCCTTATATAGATTAAATCTTGAATTCAGTGTTTATATTGAAATATGATTTTTGTTTTCTGTCATTTTGTGTCCTATCTTCTGTATGGTATAATGTCATTTCTTCTTTACTTAGGTGCCTCACTGATCAACTTCACATCTTCTCTGGTTCTGAAGTCTGCTTCTTTTATCTTCTTTATGTTTTATTTAAGTATCTAGTGTATCTAGTGTTGGCTTTGTATTCATGAATTTTTTTAGATTATGCTTATCTTGAAACAATTTTTTTCTCCCTCAATTTTGACTAATAACTTTTCTGGATAGAGCAGTTTTGGTTAGAAGTTGTTTTTTTCTAGGGTCTGGATCACATCATACCAGTCTCTCCTGACATTCATGGCTTAGGTTGTATAGTCTGGGGTGATCTTTATTGTTTTGCCCCTATATGCTACCCATTTTTTTGTTCTCACTGCTTTTAAGATACTTTCCTTGGCCTCTATGTTGGTCATTTTGACTATTACATTGCATGGGGAGGTCCTTCTTTGATTAAAACCATTAAAACCATTAAGAAAACTTAATGGTTTTCTGTATATCTCCTGAACGTGTAAGTTCAAGTCTCTTTCCATATTTGAAAATTTCTCCAAAATTATATTTTTAAGTGATTATAAATACCCTTGGTCTGTACCTCTATCCCTTGTTCAATGCATTTTATCCATAGTTTAAGACATTTCATGTTGTCTTATAGTTGTTGAATGTTTAGGTCTTGTTGCTGTAATGACTTCTGTATGCTGTTGACTGTGCTTTCAATTTTAATAAACTGTCTTTTAACAGTTATATTCTATTTTCAATTTCATCTAATCTTCCAGAATTTTTTTTTATTGTTGTCTTCATTTCATTTGTTCTTTCATTTATTCCAGACCTCTTTCTGATTTTTTCTTACTGTCTCCATTTCCTCTTTCATTTATTGTCCACTTGCTCTGATGCCTTTCATTATATTAAAGATCAGAGTTCAGAACTCTTCTTTAATTTCTTGTATGTCAGTACTCATAATTTCCATTACTTCTTCACTGTTTCTAGTTCTCATATTTCAGTGTTCTCAGGCTTGTTTTTCTGATATTTTGGCATGTTGACTTTTGTGGGTATTCTGTCTGATTCAATCTTAGTAGTAGAAATTTAGAGGAGTAAACAAGTAAACAGAAGAGTTTCTGTTCTCCACTGTCGGGAATCCAGCCCGACAGCTGGTGGGGCATGGAGAGATGATGAGTACCAATGACTCTAACACAAACCCACGAGCCGGGAGTCAAGTCAAGCAAGATCTCATTTATTTCTCTCCAAGCAGTCCTTTATATAGCACCAAGCCACAAGGGGAATTTCCATGAGAAATAGCCTAGCCTATCTGGGATAAAGATCACTAGAATATAGTTTACAGCCAATCCCAGGCCAGTACATGAGCCATTCATGTGTGCAGAAAGCTCCTTTAAAGGTAGAAAGGGAAAAACCGCTCAGTATTCCCACCCATAATGAATGGGGAAACCACGCCTTCCTAGCTTCCTCCAGGTGCCATCTTTGCCCCTTTTTTGCTGAATCACTTTACTTAAAGTTTTGCCTTAGGCCGTAGGCTGCTTGCTCAGGCCAAATCTCCTTAGGCGCTATATAGACACACCCCATCATATCCCCCTTTTTCTTTTATTTTATCGGGACTGTGCCTGTCTTAGGTTGTCCCCATTGAGTACCAGGGATTACCCGTCATTGGATAGTACAGATCGATGCTGTACTTCCTGTCTTAGGTTTCCATGGCCCCTTGGAATCTTACCCGTCATTGGCTACCAGCCCTTCAACATGCTTTGATTTTTCCCATCTGGGGAAATCGTAAGGCGGGAGAGGGGTGGTCATATTCAGAGCGCCAATCCTAAGATTTATTTTCTGTGCTAGCAAGCCTTTGGTAATGCACTTCCATTTGGT
Source organism: Muscardinus avellanarius (assembly GCF_963383645.1). NCBI lineage: Eukaryota > Metazoa > Chordata > Mammalia > Rodentia > Gliridae > Muscardinus > Muscardinus avellanarius. The sequence continues at coordinate 178,817,809 of NC_137787.1, forward strand.
TGATTTTAACAGAAACTGGACTAATCTATTAAAATCACAGGGGTCTCCAATGACAAAACTATGATAAACAGCAAGGGGCCCAACAAAGGAAGAAAATAAGGCAAAAGTCCATGAAAGCCGGTCCAGAACGGATTCTCCTGAAGATCTCCTCGCCACCTCTCCAGATCATGTTGGAGCTGCTTAATCTTATCTTGTTCCTGCAAAAATAAGCAGATGCCTCCCTTTTCAGCTGTTAATAAATCCAATATCCATCTTTTTTGTGATACCACATAGGCTAGGGAATCTAATTGGGCTTGTAAGTCTCAGACAATTTCTGAGACAGACTTAACATCATCAATTATTGGGAGGGAGTCTCCTATGTAACTCAAAGGCCATCCCAAGGCCAGCCACACCCATGACAGTTCTGGCAGTAATCTCTAGGTCAATTAAGAGCAGAATGGCTTGTACTGCTCTCCTTTTTCGCCCTCCCCAATCAAAAAGGGGGGGATGGGCATTGATTTCTCCTCAAGGATAATATTTATATCGGAGAGCAGGGAGGCAAGGTTGCAAAGGCCTGCATTTAATATTTCCCTTGCTTTACCTGCGTCTCCAAAGTCTGGCATACTATACCGTATTTGCAGGGACAGGATGATGAACATTAGGGTTCTCATGACTATCTTCTTTTAAAATAAAAAACAAAGGACTAATTTCAGGGATTTCCTCTTCCCTGGAATCATAATTACCAGTTATTGTAGGCAGGTGTTTGATATCTCTTGCTGGGACCCAAAGTGGTCTTTTATCATCATAGGGGAAGGCACACCCAAAGCCCCTTCCTGCAGTTATGAGGGGATCTGGGCCCCTCCACATTCCCGTCAGGGGATCTCTCCATTTTACTTTGATGGAGGAAAAGGGAATCTCTGTGGTCCAATGCCTATGAAAAGGGGACAGGTTGGAGTCTTTTGAAAAATTTAAAATATTTAGGGTTAATAATGCTTTCCTTAATTGATCATGTAGGTGTAGCAACTCCCCCTTTTGTTTTTGTAATTGAACTTTTAGGGTATGATTATATTGTTCTATTAAAGCTTGTCCTTTTGGGTTATATGGAATGCCCATAGTATGAATAATTTTCCATAATTGAAGGAAGGAGGCGAAATGTTGACTAATAAAACAAGGGCCATTATCAGTTTTTATTTGTTCGGGAATACCAAGAATAGCAAAACATTGAAGAAGGTAACTTATAGCATGTTTTGTCTTTTCACCCAAATGAGCTGAGGCCCAAGCAGCCCTGGAATAGGTATCTATGGAAACAAAAATATACTTGAGTTTTCCAAATGGTTGAAAATGAGTTACATCCACTTGCCATAATCCATTGGGGCGTAGTCCTCTCGGGTTGACTCTGGGTGATTGAAAGGGGGGGTATTTGCAAGAAGGGTTGACACAATTTACAAGTGTGAACAATACCTTTTAAATCCTTAGTAGGGATTTGAGGATATTTGTATTTTAATCCTCTCTCCATGGCCTCTTCTACAGATAGGGCTTGAACTTTGTGCAGGCCATCGCCTGTCCCTTCTGAACGCCCGTCCCTTTTGAAGGGCACTCGCCCATCTCTTTAGGATCTATTGTCCCATGTGCAACTGCTGTTGTTCCAGCATGCCAGAGGCTGTTTACCTTGGAGACCTGCTCCGGCCCAGCATGAAATTTATACCCTTTTCCCCTGATTTTCAAGTGCCAGTGAGAGCTCACCGGACGCCGCTGGAACCACGACGCTTTCCAAGGCACAGGCCCCTCTTTTGGGAGGGGCCCATTCCCTGGCGCCCTGCCCTTCACTAAGAAAAGGAAACTCTCCCCCAGGCTTTCTCCGGCTTTTCCGGGATTGGTCGAGTTACCGTACTGGACACCTTGCGGCGACCATCTCCTCCACTTTGGACTTGGGGATCTGAACCCAACTCCCTTTCGATCGGCTCTAGTATAAATTAAATACTTAGAATTTTTATCTCCAATTGTGATGACCATTTTGGGTCTTAACCCGGTTACCAGAGGTACCGTCCAATGAATCTTGGTGGAACTGTTCCCCTTTTATAAGGGGGCTGGGGGAAGCCCCCTTGGGCGGTTAAAGGCTCCCCCATTTAAGTTAAATTTGGACTGGCAGTCCTGGGCCCAATGAAAGCCATTAAGGCATTTGGGGCAGGGCATCCAGGGAGTTTCCACTTTCTTTCCTCCTCCCATAGGAGGCGTGGCCTGGGACGCACATTTTCGGGGAAATGGCCCTCCTTTCTGCATCTGAAACACGTGGCGGGGGCAACCATTGATTGCTGCATTGCCTGTATCAGAGTCTGAATGCCCTCCTGTTACCCTTCCTTTACCGCAACTGCCATAGTTTGGAGTTGATGGCTCATAGAGCCAACGACCCGAGAGGCCACGATCCATCTCTCTAAAGTATGCCCCTTCAATCCCACGCAGGCCAGCTTATGATCAGCTGTCATCTCCTTCCACACTAGTTTTTTGACAAACTTGTCTCCCAGTGGACTGGCTGGAAACCTCCTCCCAAGGCTGTTATACACTCTCTACAAAAGTGGGATAAATAATCACGGAGGCCCCTTTGCGCCCTCGGAGCAGGGCTGAGCCTAGAAGAAACAGCCAACAGGCAGAGCCCAGGATCAGCAGCCACCAAGCTAGGGTGGCGGCAGGGCGCGCAGCCCTGTTCCGAGCTGGGGCTGGGGCTGGGGCTGGGGCTGGCAGGGAGGTGCAGCCACTAGGCAGCCTGGGAGGCGCAGCCTGCTGGGCCAGCCCTTCCACTAGGGTTCCTCCCGCTCCCGCTTCGCCTGCATATGGCGGCGGAGGGGAGGGTATGGAGAATGAATTGGCCAGGGAAAGGGGCTATGGGGAGTCCTTGGCGTCCCCAAAATGATTGGAAGGTTTTTTAGGGGCTTCAGGACCAGAGGGGGGTGTATGCTCGGCGGCCCCATTTTTCGCTGGCTTGGGGATATGTTCAGCGAGTTTATCTGGGAGTAGCGGGGGTAAACAACTTTTAAGCATGGAAACGGTGGGGAGAACGGCAAGGGGGGGGATCTCCCCCCTCTCTGTCTGGGCTCTCCTAACCAGCCCCTCAACTTGATTCCAGGTATCCCAATCATAAAGATTACTTTCAGGGAGCCATGGGGCAGTTTTTAGAAGGTACCCCCAGGCCTGGGTGGCTTGGTTATCAGCAAGATTAAGTCCTGGCTCTTGAGAAAGAGTCGGAGGGATTCTAGGGCAGGGTCAGGTTTAGAACTGGACTTCCCCATATTAATATCCACATTAATACATGGGGGGATACTCACCCGAAGACCGATTGCTCACCAGCGATTTCATTAGGGGGTGAAGAGGGGGGCCTCACACGGGGCACCAGACTGTAGGGAATCCAGCCTGACAGCTGGCGGGGTTTGGCGGGATGATGAGTACCGACGACTCGAACACAAACCCACGAGCCAGGAGTCAAGTCAAGCGAGATCTCATTTATTTCTCTCCAAGCAGTCCTTTATATAGCACCAAGCCATGAGGGGAATTTCCATGAGAAATAGCCTAGCCTATCCGGGATAAAGATCACTAGCATGTAGTTTACAGCCAATCCCAGGCCAGTACATGAGCCATTCATGTGTGTGGAAAGCTCCTTTAAAGGTAGAAAGGGAAAAACCACTCAGTCTCCCCACCCATAATGAATGGGGAAACCACGCCTTCCTAGCTTCCTCCAGGTGCCATCTTTGCCCCTTTTTTGCTGAATCACTTTACTTAAAGTTTTGCCTTAGGCCGTAGGCTGCTTGCTCAGGCCAAATCTCCTTAGGCGCTATATAGACACACCCCATCACTCCACAACTAGGATGGGACTTGTCTGACTTCTTCCCATTCACCATGATTGAGATGTCTGTGGTGATCCTGTAGATCCTACTAGCTGGATTGAGTGCTAAGCATAGGTCTTCCGCCACAATTTCCACTGATCAGAGCCTGAGTCTCTCTAAGCCTCTGCTATATCCAACAGCAGACCCTACTCCCACCTTCTCCAGATTGTGCCACAAAGTCTTAGACCTAGGAGTTTATCAAGACTGGACAAGTCTCTGGGGGCGCCAGGCTGGGCATTTTTCTGCAGGAACTGCAATCTCTCTTATGCTATATTAAAGCACTGCTCTGGATCTCTGGAGGCTGTGGCAATCTCAGCCGCCACTACTCCTTCACTGGATTGTACCATAAAGTCTCAGACCCAGGGAGTTTATCAGGGCTACAAAAGTCCCTTGGGATGCCAGCCTGGGAGTTTTCCCACAGAAACCATGACTTCACTTATGTTATTGAACACTGTTCTGGATCTCTGGAGGGTGTGGTAATCCCTGCCACAATTAATCCTTTACTTGGTTCAACTACTAAATCTCAGACCCAGGGAGTTTCTTGTGGCTATGCAAGTCCCTGGTGGCACAGCACTGGGAGTTTTCCTGAGGTGACCACAGTTTCACTTATGATTTTGATGCACACTGGTCTGGATCTCTGGAGAGAATGGTGAGCTCGGCCACCACTGGCAAAATGGCACTGCTGCAGCACCTTCAGCTGCAAGGGGTGCAGGTGTCTTTATGATGTTGAGCTCTGCTCTGTATCCCTGGAGTGCGTGGTGAGCTCATCTTCTGGAAGTTGTAGCTGGTGTTTGCACAGAAAAAAAAAAAAACTGATGTCTTATGACCTGTTGATCTGCTCACTTCAGGTCCTTGTTTTTTTTTTTTTTTTTTTTTTTTTTTTTTTTTTTGTCTCTGGATTCTAGTGCTGTGAGGCAAAATGGTGCTGGCATAGCATCCTCAGGCACAAAGTGGTCAGGTTTTACTTTTGCTCTCTAGGTGGTTTTCTAATCTTCTTATTCTCTGTCTCTTGTATTTATTACTTTTATTCCTCTACTCACAGTATTTTCTGGCTTTGTAGAATGCTGTTTTTGAGGCAATGGAGATTGACTGTCAGCAGGACTCATAAGTGCTGCTTCTCTCAGTCGCCATTTTCACAGAAGTTCCTAATGTATAGTTTTATAAAATTTATTATTTTTATTCAGATTTTAAAAGAAATTTATAATTGGAGCAAACAAAATTGTTGCTAATACACACACACACACACACACACACACACACACACACACACACACATATATATATATATATATATATATATATTTTTTTTTTTTTTTTTTTTGCGGTACTGTGTGTGGAACCCAGAGGCATTCTATCTCTGAGATATACCCCTAGCCCTAGTTTCTAATTTTATTTTAAAACAGGGTTTTCCTGAGTTGCAAAGGGCCTTGCTAAGTAGCTGAGCCTGTCCAGGAACCAAGATCCTCCTGTCTTAGCCTCCTAAATGCTGGGATTACAAGCATTCACCATCATGATGAGCAATTTTAAAAATTTTGTCTTTTTATTAACATGAATCTATTGAAACTTTTTTAAAGATTCATTTGTATGTATATAAAATAATTTCTGCAAAGTTTTTTAGAATTGTTTTGTAGTTTTTTAATGTTTTATTAATGTGTTTTGAGACATTTAATTTTGGGTTAAGAAAGAAAAAGCTTCCAAAAATTATGAAAAAGCTGGATTTTAAGGTTTCTCTTTTGTAAATACAGGTTTTTTTACATTATTAAAATTTGAGATAGAATTAAAAGTTAATATTTTAATCATTTTCTTTTTAATTGACTTAATGATTATGTTTATATTTGTTTTTATGATATCTTGAATCTTAGTTACAAGTGCCATGAAAATGAGTCAGATTTATTTGGCTAAGTACAAGAAAAACTAATAAAAATATAAAAACTATAAAATACTCACACAAGTAAATATTAAATAAAACAAATGTGTATTATTAATCAATAAATCTTTCAAATTATTACTAAAATTGTTTAATCTTCTTACTTAAATATTCTAATATTAAAACAAAGAATAAATTTAGAAGTAATGGGCAAAATGTTCAATTAATGAAATCTGTATTGCAAAGCCAGATGTGACGATGCACCCCTGGAATCCCAGTATTTAGAAGGCTGAGACATGAGAATTGTTCTTGTTCAGCCTCAGCAACATCATGAGACCCTCTACAACTTAATGAGGCTCTGTTTCTAAGTAAAAAATAAAATAGGGCTGAAGTGTAGCTTGGAGGTAGAATGTCTCTGGGTTCAATCTCTAAAACTACAAAAATAAATATTCTTATTGCAGAATTTCAAAGTTAAACTATATTTAGAAATTGTTAATTAGTTTTTATATGACTGCATGATGAGCTAAATTTTTTGTTTTTTTTTTTCAGCTAAATCTGTAGATTTCTGAATTTAATAAAAAATCCAGAAGAGGGAGATGTTTACTCTCAAATGAAAAATATTTTGTTCAGTGGATCTGAATTGGATTCTATAAAATGAAAATAAAAGCTTTATAAATTATCTTTAATAAATTAAAATATAGGTGCTAAGTCCATATTTTATTTAAAATTTTATCTTTTTCTTTTATTTGTTATAGGTACTTTTTTGTTTGTGAACAAGTACTAGTACACATTGGTTTTCATAATTAAAATAATTTTTCTAAAATGCCTTCTGAATTATTCAAAGTGTAATAATTTTATCTTAACATTCTAAATAAAATTTAGTGTTGAATACTAAAAATATCTTTATAGAGGTATATTTATTTACTGTAAGTAATTAATTATTTGTTAAAATTTTAGAAGAATAATATAAATGCAATTATATTGCTATCCTAAAATACTTTTCAATCTATCACTTATCTTTTTTAGGTATACATCAGTATATAAAGAGATATACAGCTTGTTTTTGGTTCTTTTTATTTTCTAAAGCAACTTGAATCATTAAATAATTAAAGATGGAAATTTTTCATCTTCTCTGATGAGAATAAAGAAATAACAATAGATATAATACTATTATTATAATACTATAATATTATATAATACTATAGTATATAGTGGTAGTTTGTTGAATTGTGAAGATATTACAGCAAAGCACATTTATGGTTTACAAAGATGTTTGGCTTATGAAGCTTAACATTGTCAGTCTGTATTTTGCATAGAGCACATGTGTGTGCACATGCACACACACACACACACACACACACACACACACACACACACACGGCCCTGTGTTTTGTTTTTCCTCAAACCATCCTGATAAGTGAGCTCTGAATCTGTACTTCTCCTCTGCAGTTCCCCCCCCCCACAGGTATTATATATGATGTATATAAAGAGTTAATGCTAATTTGCACTATTGTATTTTTTGGTCAACATTTTTACTTTCCTGAGGCAATGTGAGCCTTGCATTGTATATTTAACCTGTTGTATTTGAGCTTCTAAAAATATTAAAAGGGTTGTTCAGATGCTATTTTCATATTTATGCATCACCTTTTTCTTCTTTCTGTTACATAGCATCATAACTATGTAGAAATTATGGCTAAAATATCAATATTATAACTTGAAAAACAAGTAACTTTTTTTGGGAAAAATATCAAATCAAAGCTGATAAAAAAAATGTTTCATTTTTGTGAATTCCTGTTAGTATTCCAGAAACTCAATGATGTGCATCAATTAATTTATAATTGTTTTTTTAGAAAATTTGTTAAATATACTATGTTGATTTAAATGTGCTTAAAATGGGACTTTTTAAAAAAATTATCTACATGGTGTAAAAGGATTATGTGACTAAAAGTAGTGATTGGCTCAATATTAGTGAACTTCTGTATATGGCAGAATTTATAAAATTTATGAATAAGTGATAGCTCTAAAAGTTTTTCTCTATTCTTTTTTATGTCATTCTTTGCACTTTTATAAAATATAGAACAATGTCTCATCTTTCTCTTACCTCATTTTAAACATTCTTTAATTCTTCCTCTTCACCATTTATTTCTCTCAATTGTTTTCTTTTTAAAGTAAAAGTTAAAATATATCCTTCCTTTTAATTTTGTGTTTGTCTGTTGTCATAATCACCAAACAATATCACAGTGTTAATTTTACATAAATATCTACTCAGAATATACAATTTTTACTTGTTCAACATGAAGATATTACTCCTGTCATAAAAAAGAACCTCCAAGATTCTCAAATGTATTGAAAATGAAATTGAAATAGTTTAGGATGACACTAAATAATTGCATCACTTCATTACTACCTCCTCCCTGTCATTGCTTACTCTATTATCTGTTATACCCTAAGATCCTTTTTTTAACCAATGTCATTATGGCTATCACATTGGCATATCACTTTACCGCTATAATTTTGTTTACTGCCTGGAACTAAAATCAACAATTGTCTGAGTAAACATGAAAGTCATTCTATGAATATATTTTTTCACTCTTTAGAAAGTATTTGCTGTCGTTTTTCCACTGTTAATCCTCATATTGTGTGTTTTATAGTTCATTTTACTTGCTTACCTATAATGCATTTATTACATTAAATATTTTCCAGGCTATTGTCACTACCTAAGAACCACGCCTCTATTTGTTGACACTTGGAACCATCACATAGTATTTGTCAAGTAAGTAATTATTTTCTTATTTTTTACTAACCTTCTTGTTTCTCACTTTTTCAAAACCTAAAATATCTACCCATATATATGTTCTTATTTAAATCAGATCTATTTTCAAATTCATGCTCTAAATTTTTGCTGTCATTCACCATTCCAATATTTACTTTCAGACTGTGTTGCTTCTTCTCCATGAAGAGTCTTAGATATAGTTCTACTAAGCATTTGAATGCTTAGCTAACAGTACCTTCTATTTCTTGATCATCTGTGTTGTCTTTACTATGACATTTAAGATTTTAAATCAGAAACATTATTTTGTTTCTTATAAATCTGTAGTTATTTTCAGTCAGAAATAGGCTAATACTCTAGGCTGAATAAATGCTGATGAGTTTACTAATAGAATCCTAAAGAATTAACAAATGATAATATAATATGATTTTTTAGATGTTCTTACACACCCAGGAACAAAATTTCAGAAGTTTCTTTAAAAGATTCAAATGTGAAGATACAAAAATAGTGCCCCTGAACATAAGTGATAGACAGCTGGCTGATAATGTGGTGATGAATCACTTGACATTCTTTTCAGTTCTTCCTTCAGAACCCTTAATAAGAATGTGCACTATTAATCATCAACAAAGCACCCTGCCTAGTTTGTGGGTGGATCTCTGAAGTATCAAAACTAAAAGAGGTCAGAATAATCAAATAGTAACCTTGTCCATCTATAAAAGCTATAATGTGACAGAGAGATCTAGTATTTTTGATGCAGAAAAATAAAATATTGAGAAGAGTGTGTGGAATATACTATAGCTTTGAATGTCCCCTCTACAAAATTTAGTTGTAGGAAGGTAAGCTCTTTCCTATCTACTACCTGGAATCTTTTATCCCAGTGCATTCTCAAACAACAGCCTACAATTGGCAGTGGGATTTAAGCTTCAAGACTACGACATGCTTTTTCCCAGCAGTAGCTATTCATTGCAAGCAGAGCTATCAGCTGTGTGAGCAGAGATAACAGTCCCATGCTGAAAGGCTTGCTCATTGCTGGAACAGCTCTCAGGATATGGATTTTTTGAAGGTTGTCAAAGCAGAACAAACTTCTAAAGAGATTTTTACCATATAAGAATGGGCATTCTTACAAAAAAAGATGTGTTCCTTTTGTCAATCCACATTATCATCTTTATGCAAAAATATTTCACGAGAAATATAATTTCCTAAGTTCTACCACTTGAAAATAAAAATATACCTTATATAATAGGTTGATTCTCTACTGAATCATGTTCATAAACTTTCTCTAATACAAATAATTCATCACCGTTTTTAGTATTTATCTGAGTCTCTTTATTCTTGCCCTAATATATGAACATCGTGTGTCTTGCTTTTACTCTTGTTAATGAAACCTAGTGGAGCTACATTTAATTTTGATATTTAAACTTTTCAGGGTGTTTTATAATTCACAATATCTAAAGTTTAAAAGATTTTTCTAATATATTCCACATGAGACACACAAACATTTTGAGCTACTGATAGCAAGCAGAATAATGCAACTAACAATAGTGTTTACAATGATCTCTCTGTACTGTTAAACAGAGGGACACCTGCTAGATGGTATACATTAGGACTTATATATCTAGGACATGTTAAGTAGAATTCTCTCTGATGATAGGAAGAAGTTTGATACCCATTTAAGCAATGAAAATATTAAATAATATTCCAGATGCTTGCTTTCAAATAATTATACATTATGTAAGAATGCCAAGCAATTGAGGAAGATTAAACCACTAGGAACATAGATTACAAAGTTTATAAGATTATATCTCTGATATGCCTGTTATATTTTCTTGCTCTATGTTAAAATCTATACTCTGAAAGAAATTACACTTTTGAAAAATATATTAATATCTTTCCATATCAAGTCCTTTTATAAAACAACAACAAAAATCCTTTGCTTAGGAGTCATCAAGGCATTATGCTCAAATTGTTTCCATGAAATAAACAGAAATAAGGGTGTTAGGTTACCTAAAATTCATGTTTTGATTATATTTAATAAAGATTTATATTTTAATTCATTGATAATATGTCAATTACAATTCTATAGTAAGTAAAAAGCATAATAAATTTGTTTTAGCTATAAAATTAAACATTTAAGTATATTTAAGTAGCATAATGTTAGAGAGATTAGTATGACTTATTGAATGATCTGATTAAAAGTTGATTATACCTGATCTAGTGCATGAATTGCAGTAATCAGAAAAATGCATGGATAAAGAAAAATTTAAAATAGAAGGTTTTCTGGGATACAATGTAGAGATATAAACTTAGCAACTTAAAAGCTTGGCAACTGTGAAGAAAAAATTGAAAAGTAACAAGATTGATTAATGTGAATATTTCAAGTGAGAAGTAGTAGAACACAAAAACTAGGAAGGGGTACTAAAATTTTTAAATGTAAAGAAAAGGAGACACCAAGCATAGACTAAGAATAATTAAACATTTCTAAAAAAAAAAAGGAGTATTTTTTCAGATATAATGTAGAAAGTACTTTAGTAAAGAAAGATCAGTATTGTAATAATCTACATATAGGACAGAAACTGAAAAATATATCCTATATTTTAGTGTCATAAAAATGTTAGCGGAGCTGGCATGGTGGTGCATGCTTGTAATCCCCAGGCTTGGGAGGCTGAGACAGGAGGATCACGCAGGTTTGAAGCCAGTCTCAGCTGGCTTAAGAGACCCTGTTTCCATATAAAATATAAAATAATTCTGAAAGTGTAGCCTGGGGGTAAAAGGCCCCCAGGTTCTATTTATAGTCCTACCACCAAAAAAAAAAGTTGGTGGAGAGATATATGTGAAATGTTGAATAGTAAATAAATGTATGCAATAGAAGATCACATATGCAAATAGCTGTTTTGAAAATTATTTGAGGGAAAGTTCAAATGATGGAGTAAAAGTAATATCAAGGCAAGATATAGGCATGGCCTGGAGGAATTTGTTATTTGGTCAACATTATGATTAAGAAAAAAGAGAGGTCCAGGGTCTTAATGATAAAAAATATAATAAGAAGGAAGCTTTGAGGAACTGAAATGGAAATGAGAAGTGATACCAAATGTAGCAAACGTCACTAATCATAGAAAATGTTTTCAGACACACCAATTTTGATTCAAGAAAGAGAAAGGAAGGAGCAATACTAATAGCAGTTAAATTGAGTTTTTTTTTAATATAGGAAACCTTTAAAGTTTAATTCCTTTCTTCATTTCCCACCCTATTTACTCCCATCATCCTCATTATTATTATGCATGGCTTAGTGATTGATATTGATATTTCTGTGAATGTGGATTATGTACTTTAGAAAATTTCTCTTTCCCCCTCTCATCACCCTCAATTAGGTTTCCTTATTTGCTCACTTATGATTTCTCCTTTGTCTAAAGTTCTTCTCTTGACCCATTTTCTCCCTAGCTTTCACATATTAGGAAGAACATCTGATTTTTTAACTTTTTGTGACTAATTTCATTTAGCATAATGTTCTCTGGTTTTATCTATTTTTCTGCAAATGACATAATTTTGTTCCTTTTAATGGCTAAAATTGCATTTTGTACATATTCCACAGTTTTGTAATCCACTCATCTGTTGATGGACATCTTGGCTGATTTCATAGTTTGACAATTGTGAATTGTGAGGGGATGGACATAGATGTGCATGCATTAGTTTGGTAGTTTGGTTTCCATTTTTTTAATAGATGCCCAGAAGTGATATTGCTGAATCATATGGTAGGTTCATTTCCATTCTTCTGATAATCCTCCATACTGTTTTTCAAAGTGGATTTGCTAATTTGCAATTTCACCTACTATACACTAGAGTTCCAATTTCTCTACACCCTTGCCAGAATTTGTTGTTGTTTGTGTTTTTAATGATTGACATTCTAATTGGAATTAGGTAAAATATCAGCTTAGTTACAATTTGTATCTCTCTGCTAATTATGCTAAAGAGTTTTTTTATACATTTATTGGCCAGTTGAATTTCTTCTTTCATAAAGTATTATTTAGTTGACAAGTTTTTTGTTGAATTGTTTTCTTAAAGTCAAGTTTCTTGAGTTCTCTGTAAATTCTAGATATTAGTACTTTGAGAAATAGTTGGCAAAATTTTTCTCCCATTCTCTTGGCTCTATGTTGCATTTCTTGATTTTTTTTCTTTACAAAAGCTCTTCAGCTTAATGCAATATTAATTATTGATCATCCTTTTATCTTCTTTCCAATTTACTATGAAGATGTAATTTTATCTATGGAGAATTATTACATTCATGAAAAAATATGGTTTTGCCAGGTGTGTTATAGCACGCTTGTAATCCCAGCATTTGGGAGACTGAGACCAGAGGGTCACGGTTCACAGACAACCTCAGCTACTTGATGAGGCCCTCCACAACTCAGTGAGACCCTGTTTCAAAATAAAGAATAAAAAAATTGGGCAGGGGGTGTAGATCAGAGGTCAAATGCCTCTGAGTTCCCTCCCCAGACGTGCAAAAAAAAAAAAAAGGCTTTAAAGATAATGGGAAAAATTTGAAGTGCTTATTTTGTATAAATAGAAAAAATTGGGTATAGAAGTTGTAGAATTTGAGGTATATTTTTGACTAGCATTTAGTGAATGCTCATTGGACAGAACATTGCTTAAATAACTGAAGTGATATAAGAATGCACAGCATAGAAGGAAGAGCATTTGACCATGCTAACTGTAAAATTTGAGTCCTGGAATGGATTTTAAATAAGGATGTTTCTAGTATCTGGAAATGTAAATGTCATTTGCTTTATTATTACTGTTATTTTTTTTTTTATCTTGACAGTGGATACATTTTTATTGAGCCTTTTAGTTTGTAACATGAGGTAAAAGGAAAACAGTTCTCCTTACCCAATATTTTACAGCTAGAGCAAAATATTTTCAACTTCAGGGACTTATAAAGGATTATATTTCTCAAAAGTTGGGATGAAGTACACAAATTTTCACTCCTTGAATTTTCCAGTTGGATCTTGTAATAGCAACAAGCTCTAGTAAATTTCAAGGCCAGGTTTCTATCATTGTTGCTGATGTCTATAGATCTGAAGCACTGGTGTTTCAATCAATATCCACTAATTCCACTTCAAAAATGAGTTTTGCGTTTGGTGGATTTTGGCATCAGGCTGCCCTTTCTTTCCATAAGCTCACTGTGGTTCAATCTCCAGTCCATCCTTTTCTCCTTTACTCATAGTCAGGAGTGCTTCATCCCATCCTCTGATAACCTTGCCTACTCCAACCCTAAAGCTTAAAGGCTTGGCATTTTTCTTACTCTTTGAATGCATTTGAATATTAGTATCAAAAACTGTCCCATCTTGAAGTGTTCCTGTATACCAGCAGTGGACAACATCTCCCTTCTTGGGAAAGTTTGTTTTTATCTCCCTTTTTTAGAATAGACTGTATATTTTGGTGGACCCTCCTCTGGAGCCTCTTCGGACTTGGTTTCTTTGAGTTTATCTTCATTAAGCTTCACATTTTCATTTGCTCAGACACTTTATTTATACTTTCAGGACCCTTAAAATGTTTACTTTCAAAAAGATGATTATAGGCTCTAACCAAATGGTCCTTATTAGCTGTCTTGGCCACATTCTTAATAGTTCCTAATCATCTGTGTTCTGCAAGAAACGAGTCTGAACTATGGTCCTGAAGAAACTTGATAATGTCCTTCTTAAGCAGCTGCTGGGGGCCAGCTGCTCCATGGTCCAAGCCTGCTGCAACGACCGCCACCATCTTCCCCCACCACCTGTGCTCTATCATTTGCTATATTAAAAAAAAAAAAAGGCTCAAAACTTTCATTGGAGAGTCTGCAGCCTAAGTAGGTGAATTATGAACATTAAAAAATAAGAAACAGTAATCCAAACTCCCAGCAATAACTGTAGAAGTTTAGCAAGATACAAGACTAACAAGAAAAAGAGGAAAGAAGGTGGGAGCAAAAATGATGTGCATGCAGAGCTGTTTTGAGATACCTTGAACCATGGCTTAAATTATAATCAAGTAAAAACTCTTACCCATTGTTTTTTTGTTTTTTTTTTTTTTTTTTTTTTTGGTGGTACTGGGGTTCCTGGAAGCCCTTCTATCTCCGGACTACACTCCCAGACCTATTTTTACATTTTTATTTGGAAACAGGGTCTCCTAAGCCAGCGCGCGCGGCTGGCTTCGAACCTGCGCGATCCTCCTGTCTCTACCTCCCAAGCGCGGGGATTACAAGCGTGCGCCACCACGCCCGGCTTACCCATTGTTTTAACAGTTAAAAAAAAAAGAAGGAACCAGAATTATGTTTCTTGTATAGTGAGTCAAGATACTAGATTTGATTAAATCCCACCAGACTTTGATGAATTGATTAAAGTGGAACATTATAAAAAAAATTAAAAAAAAAAAAAAACAGGAGACTGGTCATACAGCTTTGCAGTATCATAGTGACCTTAATTTAAAAAGATGTGGGCAGAGAAAAAGAGAGCCTTTGGAGATTGTTTTAGGAGGACTTGGTAATGTAAAATGTTGGTGGTATATAGTAATATAGCATCAAGGATGAAAGTAACAAATTTTTAGTTACTAAACAAAAGCTTTTGTTTTTTCTAAGGCAGACGGACATGCAAGATTCCATTTTGAAAGATAATTATGAGCCATATTTTAATTGAACTATAACTGATTATTTTTGGTTGAATTTTTATCTTATTTTAATAGATTGTTGGTTAATTTATTTTTTACCCAAATAATATGTTTTATTTGGTTGGGAGACTGGCTATTAAAATTACAAAATTATTTTATCTAACTCAGTTAATTTTTAATAATTTTATAGTGTTATTTTATTTACATATTTTTGAAGCTGAGAATTAAGCCCAACGGCATTTTACCTCTTAGCTAGGCTCCTATTACTTTTTATTTCTTTTTTTTTTTTTTTAAGAAAGGTCTTCTTAGGTTGCTAAGAGTTTCACTAAATTGCTGAAGATCTTGTATCCTCCTTCTTCCTATTTCAGTCTCTGAGGTACTGAAATTATAGGCAAGTGCCAACATACCCATGCAATAACATAAATAAATTTTGTTTATCAAATAAGTGGTAATGACCAATATCCATTTTCCATTTTATTAGGGGAAAGTCCATGACTAAGAGTTCCATAAGAAGGGGGGGTATGATGTAAAATAGGCACTAGTAGAACAAGTACAAATGGAGTTTCTGGCTTGTGAGTAAGTAAGGAAAGGAAATAAATGAAGAAAAGAATGAGCATTTTGGTGCAACAAGTGCATGTAAATTTTGGGGAGATTTAAATTTAGTGGCCACAAATTGATCAGTTTCTGCATTTATATAAAAAATCAAGTAGATTTTAATATGATATAATATGACTAATATAAAAGAAATGAACATATATTCTAATTACCTGTTTTATTTTATGAGAATAATTAGAGATAAGCTCATTATTGAACTTTTAAATTTGAGCCATCTCTAATAGAGATTCAACTCCTAAACATATTTTGAGTCTGAAATAATATTAAGATGAGAAGAGGTTTGGAAAACTGCAGAAACATCAGCCAATTCTGCAACTTAAGGAGAAGTTTTAGGAAAGAAAAAAATATTATTTTTTTGCTGTGAAGTACAAAAGCTTGCTATTCCATTTAAACTACCATCAGTGAAAAGAGCAAGTTCCCCACATTGGGCGCCACTTGTAGCAGTTTGCTGCTAACACAGATGTTGCGGATGTTGTTAGAAGTGCTCTTCCATGATTATCCTTCTGATTTAATCCAATAATACCATTACTGGGTATCTTTCAAAAATGCATTGAAACCAGAGAAATGCAGTAATATATACCCATGTTCATACAATTTACAATAGTCAAATATGGAACAAACCTAGGTGTCCATTAACAGATGAGTAAATAACAAAATTATAGAAAATATACTCAATAAAATTCTACTCAGCAACAAAGAAGAACAAAATGACATCATTTGCAGGAAGATGAAAAAGTTTGGAGAACATTGTGCTAAGTGAGATTAGCCAATCACAAAAAGTGAAGGGTCATATCTTTTCTTTAATCTGTGAAGAATATGGAGTAATTGGAATAGGGAGAGACTCCAGATAATAAAGGAGAAATCTCAGTGCCACCAGGGAGGAAATATAAAGGTAGGGGAGGAGGAAGATGAGGTTGATAAATGGAAATAATACCATTAACCATGTGTATACATGTAAATGTAGCAATTTAAATCTTGGTACTCTGTTCTGGGAGGTAGAAAAATGGAGAGGTGAGAGTCACAAAGTGCTGTGTGCTTATATGTCATTTTCAAAGTGATTTACATTGTAATGTGAGTCTGTAATGCACCAATTAATGCACAAAAATAAAACAAAATTTACAATACTTAAAAATATATACTCTCTCATTAATGACATAAAGTCAGAATAATTGGAGAAACAGGATGGCTGGGGAAGAGAGAAATTGTCTTCTTTTTTCCAACCAGTGCCTTAGCTTTTTGATATTTTAAATCAAAACTTTAATCACTGGAACCAGTAAATCAATCATAGAGTGAATAAAGGATAAACAACAAGACAATCAGGATGATTCAGGGAAAGACAGTAAAGCAATCACAGCTGAGTAGGGGAAGAAAAAGAGAAACAAGATTGAGAAAGATAAAACAAGGTTTCTTCCTATCTGTCAGAGTCTTATGAGTCCCATTTGGTCCTTGGAAACTTGCTTGCATGCAAACAATCTCCACTTGAGTGGAAAGTTTTTTTCTTTCCAATCTAGACCAAGGTGACCTTAGAGATGATGAACAAAAAGACTTTCAACAGGAACTAAAATCAGAATATTTTAGTGACACATACATATTCACATTTATAGTAGCACTAATCACAATAGCCAAATTATTGAATCAACTTAGGTGTCCATTAAAGAATAAATAGATTACAAAATTATGGACTATATACACAATATAATTCTACTCAGCAACAAAGAAAAACAAAATTATGTAATTTGCAAGAAAATGGCTGGAGATGGAAAATGTTAAGAGAAAATGGCCATTCACAAAAAGTGAAGGTGTGTATGTTTTTTTTTTCTCATATTCTGAAGATAGGTAATAGTCCAGACAAAAAATACTGAACAACATTATGATAGGAGACTAACAATGCACCATAAAAGTGATAACAGTCATACTCTTTATTTCTTTCAAATTTCCATTTTAAGAAGAAAACTATTGACCCACTATTAAAATTTTTAAAAAAATCTTAGTATTAATTATGTTTGAATAAATGTACTTTGGGCTAATGAGGTTAGGTAAAAAGAAGCCAAACACTCCCAAAAAATATTGTTTGAGTATAGAATCATAAAATATTCAGAATTGGCAAATTCATATAAACAGACAACAGATTGGTAGTTATGTGATGCAAAGAAGCAGGAGAAACTGGAAAGTAACAGAATATTAAAAATGTTTATTTTGGGGGGTGATATAAATACTGTAAATTAGGTAATGGTGATGTCAGCACTATTATGAAAACATAGTAAAGATTTTGAATTGTAAACTTTGGAAGGGAATAATCAAGATATATGGATTGCCGTCAGTAAAAGAAAAGTTATTGTGAACAATATAAGAGCCATTAAAGATATATTTGACAAATACTTTGTAGACATCTATCTCTCTGTTACTAAACTCTCATAGATTTATGAAAAAGGTTCTATCATGTTTCTGATGTTCAAAATTATTGTAATCTGCCTCTTGGGTTAAGGTTTTCTCTTTCCCTTTCTTTCTTTCTTTCTTTCTTTCTTTCTTTCTTTCTTTCTTTCTTTCTTTCTTTCTTTCTTCTTTCTCTTTCTTGTACTTAACAGTATCCCAGAATTTCATTGAGACATAAAAGGTGTATTATGATTAGGTATTTACTTATACTAAATTATATGTCTTTTTCTTTTGCCAATATTTTTTACAGACTTCCAGGAAGATGGTGACCAAGAAAAGCAGCATTTATGAGCCCTGCTAAAACTGATCTCTATTGCCACAAAATCAGCACTTTTCATAGCCAGAAAACACCATCAGCAGAGAAATAAAAAGTGTAAACAGAAGGAACATAGGAAAAGAAGACTGTAAGAACAACCAGAGACCAGAAATCAAGCCCACAATGCACCAGTGGGGCCGCGCTGGTGCCATCTTCCCCCACAGCACCAGGATCCAGAGAGGAAAGGTTAACAAGGAGCTAAAGTGAGCAGCTGCGGATTATTCAGGTGCAATTCAGCAGTTCTTTCGGAAAGAACATCTAAAACTCCCAGTGGTCAAGCTCATCACGCCTCTAGGGACTCAGAACAGAGCTCAAAACCAGAAAAGAAATATGCCAGCCTCACAGCCGAGGGCATGGCAGCGGCAGCATATTGCCAGCAGCGACAGCGAGTTCACCGCACCCTTGTCAGCTCCTGATCAACACGCACAATAACAGTTAGTGAAATTGCGGCCCCTAAAGGAGAAATACCTGTACTGCATGCCCAGGGACTTTGATAATCTCCCTGGGTCTGAGATTTTGCAGTCCAACTCTGTGAAGGAGTAGCGGTGGCAGAGATTACCACAGACTCGAGATACAGAGCACCCTAAGTGAAGTCGTAGTGATCCAGGGAAGGCACAAACTTCTGAAATCATGGGAAAGAAGAACAACAATAGAGCAATGAATGCCCACATCCCCATATTATCAGAACCTGATAACACAGAAATTCAGAGATCTCCAGAAGGTCAAATCAGGAATATAACTGTTGAAATAATACAGGACCTTTGAAAAGAATTTAGAGAGAGTCTAAAAGGCATAAAGGATGCAATCATTGAGGTAAAGTCCTCAATTCAAAGTATAAACAATCGATTATGCCACATGGAGAATATAAACTCGCTCCTAGAAGAGGATCACTCCAAAAACAAATGTGCAATTTATAACTTAGAAAAGAAATATCAGACAGCAGGAATCTTACATTGAAGAAATATGGCCCATTTTAAAAGAGCTAACCTAAGAATAATCTGAATAGAGGAGGGAAAAGAAGGTGAAACCAAAGGGATCGATAATATCTTCAAATAAATAATAGCAGAAAATTTTCCAAACATAGAGCAAGAGATCGATACACAGGTCCAAGAAACTTATAGAACTCCCTTTAGACAGGATTAGAGACGAGGTTCCCCATGTCACATAATTCTCAAAATGACCAATGTAAAACCCAAGCAGAGAATTTTAAAGGCAACAAAAACAAAAGGCCAAGTGACATTCAGAGGCAAACCATTTAGAATCACTCCAGAATTCCCAAACCAAGTCATGAGAGACAGAAAGTTTTGGAGTAACATATTCCAAACTCTGAAAGAAAACAACTTCCAGCCGAAAACGTCCTACCCAGCAAAACTATCTACCAAATTAGATGGGGAAATTAGAAGCTTCCATGATAAACAGAAACTGAAAGAATTTATATCTTCAAAACCAGCGCTAGAGAAAATACTCAGAGATTAACTACAAAGAAGAAATAGGTAATACAGACCAGAACCAGAGAAATAAGATTTTTCACCCAACAGACAACTAAGCAAAAAAGAATATATTCATGTGTTTATTGGTTAAAATCTTTGGAGATTATTTATTTATTTTAGTCCTTTACCTATTTCTAAATTGTATTGTTTGCTTTTATTGTTGCTAATTTTTAGAATTTCTATTTAGAATATTAATATACCTTCAGATATAGCATTTGGAAATATTTTATCCCATTCTATCAGTAACTTTTAACTCTATTTACATTCTTTGGATGTACAATATTTTCTTTTAGGAAGTTTGTTTATTCTGTTGTTGCCTGTGCCTTTGAAATTATATCCAATAAATCAATGCCAATTTCAATGTTGTGAAGTCTTATGACCCAGGTTTTCTTATAAAAGGTTATAATCTTAATATTTACATTTAGGTCTTTTATCTATTTTGAGTCAATATTTGTATATGGTATTAGATAAGGGTCCAAATTTATTTTTTTCATGTAATTATTATTTTTCAAGAATATTTAGTGAAAAGGATCATTATTTCCTTCACCAAATGTTCTTGGAAACCTTGTCAAAATAATTTGACCATATATGGAAGAATTTATTTCTAGGCTTTTAATTTTACTCCATTGGTTTATATATATCTGCCTTTATAGCAGCACTACACTGTTTCAATTAATGTAGCTTTATAAGGTTTGAAATCAGAAAATCTACATCTTCTAGCTTTGTTCTTTTTTGAGATTGTTTTGGGTATTTAGAGTTCATATTTCGTATTAGGATGGATTTTTTTCTGGAAAAATGTATGATAGTTTCACCTTAAAAAAAAGAAAAAAATATCCTCTGGTAAGAAAGAAAGCAAAAAGAAATATTGAAATGTTATCTCTAAGTGATCAAAAGTTTGGTATCAGACAAATGAATCTGTTATGTAAGATTATCATTGTTTATTTTGGATAAATTGCTATAATACTAGATGTCAACCACTAAGCCAAGAATGGGAAGGAGGGAGGGGGAGAGAATGATGTGGGGTAGGGGCTAACTGGGCAATGTGTGCACATATGTCTACACAAGTATTTTATCCCATTTTGATGTATGAATACAGTGCACTAATAAAAAATTAAATGTAAATTAAAAAAATATTTTTTACAACTACACAAATATTTTATTTTCTCACTTTTTCCTAAAGGGCCTTTAGTCATATTTTATTACATATTATCATAGCTACTTCTTGACTGATAACATTTAATAGTGAAATGAGGATGTTTCCTCTTATCTGGTTTCTTGTCCAATGAATTTCAATGAATGAAGTTCAAGAACTAGCAAAGGGTTTAGAAATATGAAAGTTTATTTTTAAGTTAGGAAAAAATAGAGGACAAAGCAGCCCCCCCCACCCCAAAACATTGGGTTTTGGAAAGAGGGTGACCATGAAACTCTTGGGGCTATAGGCTTTTAAACATTTTTGAGGTTTTCTATTTCTTTGTTTATGATGGTTAGAATTGAGTTTGGGGTACCAATGACTTTTGCAATTTCAGTCCATAATTTGAATGATTATCCATAGACCAGTCAGGACCTAATTCCCTGGCACCCATCAGTCTCCCACCTCCCTCCTTACCTATGCCAACCTCATAGAAAGGGGATGCAGATGGTTTATTCAGTTCTTCCTATTCCCAGGTCCTCTGCCCTGCCTCATGTCCCCCTTCTGATGATGTGCCCCTAACTGCTGCTAGGAAAATGGGATGATGACAGCTCTAATTGCTTTGTTCTGGTAGGGAGCACTGTCAGGGTGTTGCAGTTTAAGATCTCAGGAAATGGATGATCTGGAGGACTGTAGAAGAGGGAATTATTTATATGACAAATTGTTTTCATAATCATTTGGAGCTGTAAAGCTAAAGGAGACTGGTTATCTTAGCTCAAAGTCATTCGTGGTGATTCAGTGGTTATCCACATGAAAAATGGTTATATTAGTACATTATACAATAATCAAGATATCTCAGCATAATTGCTTCTTTTATAGCCCATTAGTTTGGGCCATTCAACTGTTACCATTTTAAATCGGGAGCAGGTAGCCAACCCATTGTCTGAAAAACAAACAAGTATTTTGTTTTTCACATAGTTGAAATAAGTTTTGTTGTCTATAGGAATTTGATTTGGACTTAGATTCTCTAGGCACTTAAAGAAATAGAATTTTCACATTTTTAGTGTCTTGTGGTACAAGACCTGTAAAATCTAAAAAATGGCAAGTTTAACTTTACAGCATCTTATAAAGACTTAACTGGAGAGAAGTTTTGGACATTTGAATCATGTTTCTACCTCCCTGCTTACTTCCCCAATTTCAAAGAAAGGGGATGCAGATGTCTTATTTAATTCTTTCTGTTCCCAAGTCCTCTGTCCTGCCTCATTAACATATACATATCTATAGATTATTTATCTAAGGACTGTGGTAGAAGGTTTATCAATCTCTATAGAATCGCTGACAGTTACTCTCATTATAAATATTTTAAAATATTCTATATTTCAGATTGTCTTGTTTAAGGAAAATTGAAAATTTTTTCCTGTGGCAATTTCACATTCATAACATCTGATTGTATCCATTCACCTTTATTAAAATTTTACTTTTTAAAGACATAATTCTAAAATGGATATACAAATATATAAGAATGAGAATAGTAAAATATATAGGCTAATTCAGAACAAAAAGGTGATCAGAACTTTAATTTTGAAACATTTTCTTTATTTAGTTGAATTTTAGAGTGATAGGTAGATGATAATATTGTAATTTTTTTTATTATTGATGATTTCTGTATTCATAGTATTTGAATTTTTATCACTTTATTTTATCAGAAGGTTTCTATAATTAGTAAGATTAATAAGTAAAATATTTACTTCAAATTTTATATTTTTGAGGTTTTAAAAAATATTCATTTTTATTTTTATGTGGATCATATTGAAAAGGGTTATTTCATATTTTAAATATCATGTTTTTATTTTCTAAAAATAATGGATGTCAGAATAACATGGATTGTAATTGGTTTGTCTAAAAATCTGAACTCACTACTCAGTTTCTTTTGATAATGTTTTTAATTGTGCTTGTCTTATTCTAACAGATATAACATTATATTTTAAGTAGGAATCTCATTTGTGACAATGTTTCCTTCAAAAGCCTCATAATACTTGTTTTCTTTCCTAGGCTGTACTGAGGGAGTTGAAAAAGCATACTTTAGAAAATGAGATTTTGATATATTTGCAAATTATGTTAGATGTGTTCCTGTCAAACACTGCTAAAAATTCCTGAAGAGATTATTACTTGGGTCGCTTGTGTCTTCTAAACACACAATAAGGCTTATTATGTACTTGCTGATAAAATATTTTTTATAAAGGACTGCTTTTACAATTGCAATACCTTTTAGTTTATAAAAAAAGAAATTAAAGTACCTAGAAAACAAAATTATTATATTTTTAAAAACATTGTTTTAAGTTATTACAAATAAAAACCTAAATATTAAGTAAAATGTTATTTATGTATGTAAAAAGATAAACATGATTGTACTAAATTTATCAGCATAGTTCTTATTTTTAACAATATGATTCAACTTAAACTAAAAGTTCTTTGGATACACATAGGATATAATAATTAAAAAACTAATTGTACAAATATGAAGGAAATAATGCAGATAGAGGATGAGAGATTTATCTATGAAAGACTTTGTGAAAATCCACTAAATCTTTGTTCAAAGACTTAAGCTTCTGCTCAAGAATTATGTTCTATTTAAAGACTATAGTCACCAAGGGAAACCAAAGTCTGGTACTTAAAGAAAGCTGATGATGTGTTTACTGCTAGACTGTTGTTAGCAGAGACTTTGTCTAGCAAAATAAGTAATTTCAATTCAATAATTTGCTTCAGATTCAAAACAGCTTTTTACATATGCTTTATCCATTTTATTGTTTTATCATTATGCATGGTTTTGTGAACTTACCATTCAGAGATAGCTTTAATTTATTTAATAAATTGATAATGGTCCAATTCATTCTTGACAATGGTTTTATAAATCCATTGATCAATTGAATTTCTCTATAGACATTTTACCATTGCAAAGTACATGGAAATTAACATCTTTAAACTTCTATTCTCATGCACAAGTGCATATTTTTTTTTTTTTTACTCAGAAGAATAGATTTCCAGAAATGGAATTGTTGGAACAAAGTGTAAATGTATTTTTAATTTTGTAGCAGTTGCCAGATGGCTTTCTAAGATGTTTTTTAACAATTCTCATTTCTTCCAGCTATGTAGGAGAGTATTTTTTTTCTGCATTCAAGCTGACAATAGATGTTATCACTCATTTTAATTTTGTCAGTCTGATAGGTATAATGTGATATCTCATTCTGACTTTAACTTGCATTTCCCTGACTAGCCATGAATTTAAGTATCCTTTCACACATTTATGCTGGTCATTTGAATTTTCTTTTATATAACTTGAATTTTTAAATTTCTACCTATTTTTCTTTTGAAGACTTATCTCCTTTTGAAACACTCTGTCATTGTATTGCAAATACTTTTTTTTAATTTAAAATTTTCTACTAATCTTATTCTTTGTAATAATTATCATGAGAAAAGACTTTTAAATTTGTCATTATGTTTTTTTTTTATTTTGGCTCAGAGTATATTATCTTTTGTATATTGTATTTAGGGCTTTTTTTTGGAAATTTTAAGACCTTATTTTTATGACACCTGTAATTTACTTTTTATACTTGAAAATATATGGCCAATTTTATACTATCAAAATTTCTTAAATTTTAGTTTGTGGTATCACTTGCAGTGTGTGTTACTTTCTTCAGAACAAATTTGTATATTTATTTTTTCTGGAAGATAAAGTTCTGGAAAAATATTTTAATTATAAGGCCAATTATCTTCATAGTAAATAATTTATTCTGAGTCCGGGCAGAGTGACTTGGAACACAAAATGTTAAAAGAGTCCATGTGTATAAAGATAAAAAGAAGACACATTAATAAAATATAAGAGTAATAAAAACCAGGCAAGGACTATAAATATTCAATCAAAATTTCCCTTCTATGTGATTTCCCAAAATTCCCTTGTATGTGATGCATTCTGATAACAACCTGCATAAGGAAAAATACTGGGGAAAAAAGTCTCAAGTGTTGGGGAAGAGACGAACAGCCAAGTAATACCAGATTAGAGCCCATAAAACTACAAGATAACAATTTAAATCAAATGTTGAAGTTGTTTAAAAGATATTAGATCCCCAATACCTAATTGTGATTGTCTCAATCAACATTCTCACTTCTATAATCTAAAACCACTGACCACACAATGTAGAGTAAGAAAGATTTATTTGCTCACATATTTACAGATTTTAGTTTAATCCACAAGATGCTGGGGTCTAGGAATCTCAGAGCATGACAATGGGAAACAGACAAAGAGGGGGGGGGGAAGGGTGTGCTCTTCACATCATGGAGTTCAGAAACCAAAGAGATCAAGTAAAGGCATTCAAAGCTAAAAGCACAATCCCTAAGGCCACACCCACAAAAATCCCACCTTCTCCAGCCAGAGCCCATGGCCTAGATTTTCTTCTAAAAATATCCATCATAATGGATTTATCTACTGATGAGATCACAATCCTCATGAGTTCTTAATTATATCAACTCTGACCCTTATACATGAGCTCTTCAGGAAACATTTTATAACCATAACACTGACAAATCATAAAAGAGAAAATGCAGGATTGAAAGGAGTAAAGGCTCACATGTCAAGAACTTCATTGGTTACTATTGTTTGGCAACCCTCTCCTCCCTCCGTGAAGAATGAGTTTGTCTTCTATCTTTTCTTGAATCATATGCTTTCAAATATCATATGCTTTAAAAAATTAAGCTAAAATTAAAATTAAGCCGGTTCTTTAAATTTTGTCATGTAAATATTTTCAACATTCTTTAGAGTACAATATTGTACACATTTTAAAAACTATGCCAGAAAAATTATAAAAAAAAATTGAAAGTATTGTCAATTCAAAATAAATGTTTTATAATATTTAGAGTTTTATTCTTGTTGAAATTACCAAAATATAAATATTTGACTATTATTGTCAAAATGTACCTGCAATTTCTTCACTCTATAACATCTTCCCATTTTGTAAATATGACTAATATAATAGTTTATAGTTTGTATAACAGATGCTATAATTTGTTTTTTGCTATTAGGGTTATTTTCCCAAGTTAAGGCAGCATTAGTTTTATAAAACTGAAACTGAATATTAGTGTGACAGTATTGGAAAGTCATGATAGGATGATTATGTCATCTTAATTATCATATAGCAATTCAGAAACATATATTCAGCATATTGCTATTATTGATTTTAGATATGAAAAAAACAAACATCACTTTAGTTTAATTGGAGCTTCTCTCTGTCTCAAAAAATATCATGATCATTTTGTACTCACACTTATTGTTGACTAAGGGTAATAGAAAGAAGTGAAAAGTACAGTTTTGAATGAGTGGAGACTATTACAGAACAAAAAGTTGAAGGAAGTGAATTAACTCTGCCTGATTGTTTGAGCTCGTATGCATATTTCTCCTTCCACTCCTGTTTTTTTAGAAATTAAGAGAAAGAATGGAGCCTATACTATTGGTGCTACAGCTCTAAGGTTTTGAACTATACTACTGATTTTTCTGGGGCTCCATTTACAGCAAGCAGATCATGGAATTTCTCAGGATTTATAATCACACAAATCAATCAAAAAATTCTATAGAAAACTCTTAAAATGCAGACAAATTCTGAGGATAAATATTATGTCTATTACTATGCATATATAATTTCATATATAATATATTTAGCATATATGAATATATATAATTCATAACATATATGAATACATACATATGTATACTATATATACTATATGTAGTACATATGCTATGTATACTATATATACATTTATATATATTGTATAATATATACTTTGCATATAGTGCATAATATATACTATACATATATATATGAGAGGCATAAAAAAAAGTAAAAATCAGTATTCCCAAGCAGTATATATCAAATGTTAGAAAATATATGAAGTAAGACAAAATAATTAAACATTGTCAACAACTTTTCATTTTATACAGTGTTGAAAATCTCTAATCAGATCTAATTACTTTCCAGAAGCTGGTGTATATATTTCTAATATGTACCATATATGCTTACTATATATATAATAATAATCTTAATCATGTTTAATTATAATTTTTATTGATTCTAGAGCTAGAACTCAAAAGAATTTTACCTCCATCTATCATCCTCATTTCTATTTTGTTGTTTATTTTGAAATAGTGTCAGAGCTAAGGTGCTAAGGCTGACCTAGAACCTGTGGTTCTCCTGTGTCAGCTTCCCGAGTATTGGGATGATAGGTATGTCCCACAGTGCACAATCTTAATGTTTTTAATGTGTTATAGTATCTTTCCTTGTGTAATTTGTTAAATATCATTTATGTGGTGATTCTAAAATTTGTCAGAAGTTTAGCATATGGGTAAACTCCATTTATTTTAAGCAGTATAATTTGTTTAAACAATATTTAATATTTTATCTCTTAGTGAACATTTAATTTTTACTTATGAAATTATTGCCGTCATTACTAATCATTTACCTATGTGTAGGTCTTTCTTTCATACTGCAAGAGTTGCTTTGCTTTTTTCCTAGAGCCAAAGACTGAACCAAGGGCACTGCATATAGTAAGCAAGTGCTCTGAAACCGAGCTAAATCCTCAACCCCAGTAAGACTTTTAACTACAGATTGTAAGTGTATGTGGAAATTGAGTCCTGTTTAGTATGCTCAATTGTAATGCTTCTTATCAACTCAAAATTTTGCAGTATATGCATTGCTTGTAAAAATATTCTTTTATAATTTTACTAAATAATTACTATTTAATGATGGGGTGTGTCCATACAGTGCCTAAAGAGATGCAGCCTCCCTCAGCCTGACCAGCCTGCAGCCTAAGGCAAAGCTTTAGGTAAAGTTTAAGAACTTCCGCAGTAAAATGATTCAGCAGAAAAGGGGCTATGATGGTGCCTGGAGAAAGCTATGAAGGCGTAGTTTCCCCATTCATTATGAGCAGTTTTTCCTTTTTTACCTTTAAAGGAGCTTCCACACACATGAATGGCTTATGTACTGCCCTGGGATTGGCTGTGAACTACGTGCTAGTGATCTTTATTCCAATAGGCTAGGCTATTTCCCATGGGAATTCCCCTTGTGGTTTTCTGATATATATATAATTGCTTGGAGAGGAATAAACGAGACCTTGCTTGACATATCTTCTGGCTCCGTGTGGTGATCGGACCGTTGGTATTCATCATCTCTTCAAGCCCCGCCGCTGTCGGGCTGGATCCTGACAATTTAAATGAAAAATTGAGCCATTTTAAACTAGGAACAATCAAAAGAAAAAGAAAAGACTATATGATAATATTTAATTCATATCTAAACATGAAAATCACTATATTTTAGTTTTTTAAGTCAGTAACTTCAAGTTATATTTAAACCATAGTAATTTTAAATATTCAGAGTAATTAAAAGTTTTACTTTGCACCATTTAGTAAATTTGCATTGTAAAATTATAGATGAAGTACAAAATATGTTTTAGTGTACTAGAAGAAGATGGAGCAAATTAAAGCAAAAATTAAAAAAAGATGAAAGACGACTTGAATTGTTATGATGACAGAAAGATATAAAATATAAAGAAAAATGTGATATTTTAATTTATGAAATAAAAATTAAAAACCTGAAATTAAGAAGTATTCTAAAAGAAGATAAGCTTGCCATATATGAACATCTTTACTAATGAGAGGACTTTGTGTTTATCCTTTCTAGACTGATACTGATAAATAGCCTTTGAAATTTCTAGTTCAGACACCATTTTATTACACATATTGGAGAGTATAATAAAGATTTATATAGGTTACTAAAATATTAACTATATGCTATGTGATTAAATTGAGAAAATTACAGTTCTGAAAAATTAATTTTGCTGATTAAAGACAGTATATTTTTGGAACTTAGGTCTACTTTAAAGCATGTTTTAAAATTTAAATTTTTGAAAAAGTGAATATTTAAGTAATATTAAGAAGATGTGTAGGTGTGAATTAAGTATCATAAATATATAACAGGAAAGGTAAAATATTCCTAATAGTAATATATTAATTAAGCATTTTTAATAAGTCCAATACCCAAAAGAGTAACAATTTTAATAAAAAATGAAATAAGAAGACATTTTTGTCTTTCATTAAATGTTGTAATTTTATATAAGAAAAATGGAATGGGAAATAAGTAAGAAAAGTGGGTTCCTTGACAAAATCAAAATACTATATAAGCAATCTATTTAAATTTTTCTTTGTAATATATTTGAAAAGAGAAAAGCACAGAAATAAAATAATTATGTTTCAGTTAACAAAAAATTTATAAAATATTCCTATAATATACACTAATACTGTGATTATTAATTCAAAAGTTTAGAAAATAAGATATGCAGATGACATTATGTTAAACTTGAAAGAAAAATTAAAGGTAGCCAAATACAGGAATATGAATACTTATCCAGAACATTTTGTCTAAAAAATATCATAGAAAAAAAATAAATAATTTTTCTCTAAGAACTCATGAAATGATGAATTTGAAATATTGTGCCAATTTTAAAGCTTTATTACTGTTAGTAGACACTAGCTTTACCAAATATGAATAAAGGAGAAAACAAATTAGTCCCAAGTAAGATGTATTTGTTAGTTTATATATGATGTAACCAAAATATCTGTCAAGAGCAACTTAGAGGTGGGTTTGAGTTAGCGTGCTCACTGCTGTGACCCAAAATATCTTGTGACTACTACAACATAAGGAAAGAAAGATTTATTTGCTCACAATTTTGGAGATTCAGAAGTTTTAGCCCATGTGATGTTGCTTCAAATCTCCAGAGCTCAGGGTATGGCAGGTGGAAACAAAGAGACCAAGAAAAGGGAATGAGAGACATGAAAAATTCTTTGAGCAATACACACCCCCATGACCTGCCTCCTCAAACCATAAGCTTCTTGCCTATTTTATCATCCAATAAATCCAGTAATGGATTTATTCACTGATAAAATTGGACCATGATGATCCAATTATTTTACCTTTGAACATTTTTACATTATCATATATGAACTTTTTCTGGGGATACTTTCTGTCTAACCCTAATAAGGAGAACATTTTGTTTGACTTAGAGTTTCATTCTTATTATAGTCATTGCACTCCAAAGCAGACATATCACACAGGCAAGGTTTTGTGAAGGTCAGCTGCTTAAAGCAGTTGGAAAGCAGAGAAAGCAAGAGGAAGGGACCAGAGTAAAAGATAATCTTCAAAGCCATGTCCAAATGAACAACCCCCTTTGGTCACATTCTACACATTTATAGTCACTACCCAGTTAAGTACATTGTCTTTATTAATCTGTCAATGTATTCACCCTCTAATGAGGCTGGAATCCTGATTCAATTATTTGATTTCTAAATATTTCTGTATTGCCAAATCCTGAGTGTTTTTGGTGGACATTCTATTTCCAACAAATTATGTAGATTAAATAAATTTAAAAAAAAGAAGGTTTTCTTGGCATGTCTTCTTTTTATAGACTTTTAAAAATGTAGCATTCAGTAAAATCTGACAAATTTGGCACCCTAATTTCTTTGAATTAATTAGCATCGGAAATACAACCAAAAAATCAGTTATAGAAAGTATTAAATTATATTAATTTTTATTGTCAATTTGTAAAATATACATTGAACCATAATGAGGTGAGAGACAAACTTTAAAAATATATTTAACAATATCACAGCACTTATTAAAGGCAGTTTAATATTTAAGCCTGATAAGCATGTAAAATGAATATAACTTTGTTTTATATTTTACAATAAAAATAAAACAACACTTTTTTCAGAAGTAATGCCAAAGATATTTCTAAAATAAAAGTATAGAATATATTTTAAAACAGCCTATTCTACTTGGCACAGCTGTTTTAAAACACATTGGATTTTAGAGCTTTTTTTATTATTTAGGCAGACTAAAGCTTAATTTACATTAGCTTTATGTTCTTATACGAGAGTGGTTATTTGTGACCATGGAATCCATTTATAACTGATTCTCATTGATTTATTGTGTGTCCCTGAGCAAGGCAATTAACTTTTTTCTGACTCTGTTTCTTAATTTATATAGAACAGGTGCCATTATAATGCAGGAATAGTGAAATAAATTTTAAATTTCCAATGAAGGAGGAACTAACGCAGGACAGAGGGCACAATATGATGGAAATTTGGTCATCTATTTTAAAAGACTAGCTCTTAAACTTTATGAAAGCCACTTAACCTTACCAGTTGACTCAATCTATACAATAGAATAATGCAATAGACAAATTGGGTAATATATCTACTTTTTCCAACAAGAAAAAATTTCATTTTGTATCTGAAGCTTTATGAACATTAGCTGGATTCCACAGGTTAGTAAGAATACAATATAATACCAATCAGACAAAAATAAATTAGAAATAATTTATTCTGTCTTTGTCATAAAAACCTACAAAGAAACATTGCTGATGGTAGTTATATCTGTAAGTGTTCACATTAGACATGATTTTCAGTGTATTATGTAAAAGTAGTTAGTCTTAAAGAATTATTCAGACCAACAAAATTTCATAATTAGAAAAAAGTTTTTCTTAGGAATTAATGACTTTTTCTTTATTCAATAATAATATGAAATGATACCAGATTAAAAAAATATGCTGAGTTAAATATAGCAAACATTCTCTAAAATTTTTGTGGTAATGGACACAGTCAAATGACTAGGAGGATAATAAAATCTAAGATGTATGACTACAATGTACAATGTATTAAGTGGTAATCATGAACTGAAATAATGGCTGCCCTAAAAACTGAGATGGACTGGGTTGAGGTGGGGAGGGTATGTTGGGAGAGAAAGAAACAATACAAACTTTCATCCAGGAAGAAAAATTCACTTTTCTTGAAAGTCTGGTTGTGAAGAAACAAATAAAACCAGAGTGATATATACAAAGAACATGTAGAAGAAGAAAAGAGGAGGGAAAAAGAGAAAAGGAAAAGTTAAAAAAATGATTTGGAATTTGGTTAATGGAAATATTTGCCCCATAAATTTTAGCAACTCAAATGACCTTCAATGATATTATGTTTATTCAATCCCAGTTTATTAAATATATAGGGCTAAAAATTCTGAAACTCAAAACATAATTATGATGTTTAATTTTTTTTAGTGTCTGGGCTATCCAGAAAATTCAAAAAAAATCTATCGAGAACATTATGTTAAGTGAGATTAGTCAGTCACAAAAATTAAGAAACTGGATGCTCTTAATAATATTTGGAAGCTAGAGAGAAAATAGGTCATAGAATGAACTTATAAGGTTGAACTATAAATAAAGAAAAAAAGCTATAGATGAACAAATAAGGTGACCTAACTTAGGGGAATGGGAGGGAGGAAGAGGAAAAGTTCCTAATGTACATGGTGTACATTAACAAACATATCAAAGTCAAGCACTAAGCCAAACATGAGAAGGATGGAGTGGGGAGGAAATAGGGTAGAAATTGGGTAAGGGCTAATTGGGTGATATGTGCATGTATATCTCTATTATCTTGTACTTCATGTATGACTACAATGTACAAATAAAAAATTTAAAAACTAAATATAATATCCTATTTTAGCATCATTAGAACATAACAACATAAATTTTATTTTGAGTATTCTCTTACTCATTATGTACCACATAATTCTGAGGAAATCATTAAGTACATAATTTAAATAAATATAATAAAAACAATAGTTAATATTTTAAAATAATAGGCAAATTTAAGAATGATTGATTATTTAAATGTTTATATATGGAACAATAAACATTACAACTATAAGCTTGAGACATAAGTAAACTTAAAAAATGAATTAAAAATATAACTAGTAAATTGAAAGATGGAACTAAAGATACAGTGAAAATAGGAATATAGAGCAATAAAAGTATAAAACACCTTAATAAGAAATAAAGAAATATAGAAAATAAATTAATAATGTATAGCTGAAGGGAGCTCAAAATAAAAGTGAATATAAATATATAAAACTATATATGAATGTAAAATATGTACCCAGAAATCTCAAAAATTACAAAGCAATATGCATATAAAAATCATGCAAGGCCTAATGGTTTTAAAGTTTCAGAATGCCAAATAATAATATATCTAAAATGTAAACATAACAAACAAGAAACAAACTAACAGAAAGAAAATCAGAAGACTTTTAGAGAAATGATGATTGGAATATTTTTAATTAATAAAGGCAAAATAAATAATAATAATCTACAAAATAATGAATTTAAAATTTTTTAAAAGCTCAGCTTTTTCCAGCACCATTTGTTGAAAAGGCTGTTTCTCCTCCAGCATATGTATGTGGCACCTTTATTAAAGATCAATTGACTATAAGTGTATGGTTTAGTTTTGTTTATTCTATTCTTTCATTGGTCTGTGTGCCTGTTTTTGTGCCAGTACACCATGCTGTTTTAATTACTATAACTCTGTAGTATAATTCAAAGTCAGGAATTGTGATGCTTTCTGCATGGTTCTTGTTGCTGAGAATTGCTTTGGCTACTCTAAGTCTTTACATCCACAAAGAATAACATTGGTATTTTATTAGATACATTGATTTTGTAGATCACTTGTGGTAGAATGATCATTTTGATGATATTTATTCTGCCAATCCATGAGCAAATGAGATCTTTTCATATTCCAAGGTCTTTGTCAATTTCTTTCCTTTCTTTCTTTCTTTCTTTCTTTCTTTCTTTCTTTCTTTCTTTCTTTTTCTTTCTTTCTGTAGTACTGGGATTGCTGGAAACCATTCTACCTCTGGGCTACACTCCCAGACCTATTTTTTAAATACTTTATTATTTTTTTTTAAATTTGGAAGCAGGGTCTCTTAAGCCAGTGAGGCTGGCTTCGAACCAGCAAGATCCTCCTGTCTCAGTAAGTGCAGGGATTACAGGTGTGCACCACCATGCCCATGATGGGTCCAGCCCGTTAGTGGTGGGGCTGAGAAGGAAGGAAAGTGCCAACGGCCCGAACAGAAGCACACAGCCGGGAGTCGAGTCAGGCAGGATCTCGTTTATTTTTCTCAGGCAACCCAATTTAAAGCAAAAAACCACAAGGGGGATTTCCAACAGGAAACTATTCTAACCTATCAAGCTAAAGGTCACTCTTGCATGTGCAAAGTACATAACTTGCAGCCAATCATTATCCAATGCACGAGGGTTTCATGAGCACGGAAGCTTTATATGAGCCAATAAGGCTCATCATTACCAAATTGGGCTAGCGGGGGCAAGGAGAGTAGTTACGCCCTCCATATCCACTGGGCACTACATGTTGCTGATTCATCAGAAGTTCTGTCAGGCGGTTGTGAAGACCTCAACACACCCGGCTCTTTATTGTTTTAAAATTTTAATTGGAGAGGTCTTTTACACCTTTTGTTAGGTGTATTCTAGGGATTTTATTGGTTTAGAGGTTACTGTGAATGGAATTGTTTTCTGTATTTCTTTCTCTGTGGATTCATGTTTGGCAAATAGAAATTTATTGATTTCTTTAAGTTGATTTTGTATCCTGCTATTTGGCTGAATTGGTCAATCAACTCTAGTAAAATTTGGTTAAGCTTTTGGGGTCTTCTAAATATAGAATCATATCTGCAAAAAAGATACTGAGATTCTATTTAAACCTAAACAAAAGGGCAAATATAAAGAAGTCAAATACCAATAAATGTTGGCAAGGCTATGGAAAAAGAGAAACTCTTCTATACTCTTGGTGGGATTGCAAACAAATTTAGCCACTATGGAGATCATTGTGAAGATTCCCTCAAAACTAGGAATGGATCCATCTTCTGATCTAGCCCTACCACAACTGGATATCTTTCCAAAGAGGTTGAAACCAGAGATATACAGTAATGTATAATACCCATGTTTACAGCAGCACAATTCACAATAGCCAAATTATGGAACCAACCTAGGTGTCCATCAACAAATTCATGGATTAAAAAAAACTATGGAAAATACACAGAGTTGAGTTCTACTCACCAATAAAGAAAAAAAAATTATGTCATTTGCAAGAAAATGTAATGACCTGGAGAACAGTATGTTGATTTAGATTAGCCAATCACAGAGAGTGAAGGGTCATATGTTTTCTTTAATATGTGCAAGATACAGAGTAACTGGGATACAAAAGAGATTATAAATAATAGAGGAGAAACCTGAGTGGAGCTAGGGAGGAGCCAGAAGGGAAGCGGCAGAGCAAGACTGATATTAATTAATGGAAATTCTACCATAGACTATGTATATGCACATGAACATATACCAACAAAAATCTCGGTACTTTTTATTGGGAGGAAGGAAATAGGGATGAGGGTGCTAAGAACCATGTGAATGTATGTTATTGTCAACATAATTTACATCATGATGTGAGAATATAATGCACCAATATATGCACTAATATAGTGCACCAAAATATGCACTGATATAATGCACACACACACACACACACACACACACACACACACACACACACACACACAGAAAGCTCAGAAATGTTTCTTGTCCAATGACCTAGTCACTTAATGAAGAAGTTTGAATGCAAACTCATGCTTTTTAGATTTACAAAGTGTAATGTGGTCCACAATAAAATACCATCCAATGTCCATTCAAATTTTAAAATGGTGAAATATAAGAATAAAACACACATTTTATTATATAAAATATTATATAATATACAATATATAATATAAATATTATAAAGTTGTAACTTAGTTCATTTAGTTTTATTTATCTTAATTTTCTGCTTTCTAAAATTATTTTCCATAATTATCAAATGTCTACAAGATTAAATTACTCTTTTACTTTTCCAAAAATTATAGTTTTATTTTCTACTTATTAATTTGCCATACACATACAATATTTTACCTTTATTATTATTTGCATTTTGTTGAATAAGACATAATAAAGTATAAATATTGATAAACATACTATATGTATAATATATTTATATATCATATATAGGTAAACTCATTAAAACTTGCTGAATATGTAAAGAGATATAACACAATATGAAACCTGTGAAGGGGATTTAGCTCAGAGGTAGAACGCCCCTGATTTCTATCCCCAGTACCACACACACAAAAAGAACACAATATGGAAAGAAAGAATATTTACCAAACCAAACTATCATAGGAAGTATGTGAAGAGAAAGACTAATAGAGGAATGAGTTATCAAGAGTTGACTGCGAATAAATGGATGAAGAAGTAAAGACTTGTAAGAAGACCATGTTCAAAGGCCTGGGAGAAACAAAAGGTCAATGTGTATAATGAAATTAAAGATCACAATATTGAGGTAAACAAAAAACATACGTAAATGTAGGCAGAGATGTAGAATTTAGAGTTTGTTATGATTTGTGTCTAGAATGATTCTTAAAAGTTCAGGTGATCATAGCATGTACCCAATGTAGAAAGGTTTGGTGGTGGGTCATGGCCAGAGAAGGTGGGTCACTGGGAGTGGGACCCTGAGAACTATATATATAGAGAGAAGTGCCTTGGTTTAGAGCATCATTTTCCACCACCTCCCCTACTGTCACACAGCAGATTGACTTTAGCGTGAACCTCTGAAACAGTGAGCCTGAATCAATCTTTCCTCCTCCAAGTTGTCTTTTTCAGGTGTTTTGGTCGGAGCATCTGAAAAGCTAACTAAAACAGAAGCCATCACAATAATGGCCCTAGCGGTTTGTGTTGGTTGAAATACTTATTAAAAAAAAAGTAACTAAAATTAATAATCCTATTAATTTTTAAAATAAAAATTTTTGAAGTACTGGAGATGGAAACCAGGGGCGTTCTACCTTTGAGCTATACCTCTCAACCCTAGTTTTTATTCTTTATTTTGAAACAGGGTCTCACTCAGTTGTGAGGGGCCTCAGTAGTAGCTGAGGCTGTCCTCAAACTGCCATCCTCCTGTCTCACCCTCCAAAATGCTGGGATTACTAGTGTTGGGCCACCAGGCCAGGCTAGTAACTAACAATTTTAAAAGGTTAAACTACACTTTCACAAACCCTATTTAATTACACATCACATAACTTAAAAATACATGCACTTAAAAACATAAACAGCATTACTCTTGTAAACGTTGAAAAGAAGGGAGTTAATTAACCTGCTTTTTTATTTATTTCTGCTTCAATCACCAGGAACAGGCTCCAGAAAGAAAAAAGTGAAGACAATTGGTCCATCAATATATATATGTCAACATAGTCACTGAAACTCTGTGTAGATAGACTAAACACTAAAATTACCAGTAGAGTCCTTACTTAAAGAACACTCTTAATAAGATGTAGCCACACAAAAATGTTCTAATAAATAATTCAGAATCTTCACATATGTGAGATATGGTCTTCAAGGGTTTAT
This sequence comes from Muscardinus avellanarius, assembly GCF_963383645.1. Lineage (NCBI taxonomy): Eukaryota > Metazoa > Chordata > Mammalia > Rodentia > Gliridae > Muscardinus > Muscardinus avellanarius. The sequence continues at coordinate 178,855,278 of NC_137787.1, forward strand.
AAAATGGAAACTGGCCACAAGTTGACAATTTTGACAAGTGGTATGGAAATCTTGGAGGTGATGCTAAGTGGGAAATTACTAGATGAATGGGATGCATGAACACAAAAGATGTGGGATTCTAGCTTTTATTTTGTTCTTTGTATAGTTATATAATTTTATTCTCCCTAATGTGCTTCTACCATTAAGATACCATCCACCTTGAGGCCTTCACCAAAGCCAAACTGATGTAGGCACCATAACTTTGAACCTTCAGACTATGCTCTAAATAACCTACTTTTCTGTATAAAATAACTTACCCCAGGTATTTCATTATAGTAACAGAAAATGTGCTAATACAGAGTTGAAACATTCACAACATGGGACAATTCCTCGTATAATGAATGTAATATAAGTCCCTCTTATTATTATGGTCTAAAATACATGGGAAGAAACACATTTAGAAAAGTGACCTTGAAGTCATTGACCATTATTTTCTTTTACTAAGTCTCTTTCTTCTCTGTATTTCTAAAATTATTAGTAAAATAAGATCTCTATTAAAGTCTGCACTGACATTCTCTTTTCTGTGTTGATTTAACCTATTATGTTTTAAATTTTCTTTTCATTGTTAATTATAAATACTTCACATAAGCTTGGGAAATAGACTATTTTACATTTTTACCCCTCTTTTTTATAAAATATAAATATAAAATATGCATTTAGGAGTTTAAGACATTTGAAGATGAGATTTAGTCCATGGCATTCTGGAGTAAAATTTGCAAAGTACATATTCAAGAAAACTTAACTTTTTCTGTTCAAAATCAATTTCATTAGCTAAATAAGTCATTTTTGACATTTGAGATCAGTATATTAATCTTCCATCTAGCCATTATTTCTTCAACTTAAGGGATCAAGAGAGCAATCTTAAATGTAAGTAAATGGTTCTTAAAAGCACAAGTACAGAATCCAGTGTCCTTTGGGCAGACATTCACTAAATTCAAATCCACTCTAGTTTTGATTTCCTTTGACATAATACTATTATTTCTGTGACATATTTTTATTACTCAAAATTAAAATTGTAAAGATATGCCCTTAAAATTGTCCTTGAAATATGCAATCATTTCTCAAGAGTTTAAAGATACTTTAAAGAAAATAAGTTATAGAGATAGAAAATAGAAAAGTAGTCTAGACTATATGAGATTATGTTTGCAGAAATATTATTATTTTTGAAAACATTTTTCATAGTAATATGATATTTATTATCACAATAATTAAAATATTTGATCATTGTCTATATAACACATGTTAAAAATTTTCAGCAAAAGTCTATAAAATATTAAAGGCATATTTAATGTTATTGATACAGGAATTCTTTTTCTGAATTCTGAAGTTCAATGTGAAAACTAAAACACTTAAAGTTTGCAAAATTAAATGTAATATTTAAATTAAGAAGCCATAATATCCCAAAGAAAGAGATTATATACTGAAAATATTTTAAGTGACTGATTTTAAGCATATTATGGTTAGTAAAATTAGTAGTTAATATGATGTAATATTTATAATAAAATACATAACAAATTGGATTTTTGTGTAAATAAGGCCATTTACACAATATATTTATAGTATTTGCTTGGGTTTCTGTGTGCTAACATGTAGAAAGTATATCTCTGTTGAGTAGTTATAATTATATTTGACATTCATAATTGTAAAGGTATATTTTCAGTACTGGGGATTGAGCCCAGGAGCATTCTACCTCCAAGGTACATCCCTAACCTTATTTTTGCATTCTTGATTTTTAAAGAGTCTCACTTGTTTGTGTGAGAACCTCACTAAGTAGCTAAGCCTGGCCAAGAAGCGTGATTCTCCTATCTCAGCCATCTAAGTACTGGGATTACAAGTATGTGACACTACTCCCAACACAAGGTTCTAATAAATTATTAAACCACAGAAAGTATAGCTGGTAGGACTATATTCTTGTAATGTGTTATTTAATTATGGAAATATAATTAAATGGTGGCTATTTGGATTTCTATTAATAAGTAAAATGATACTGCAACCAGTTTAAAAGTATTATAATTCATCTGTACAGTTTATTATATTTATAGCTACATCTTCTTCCATGTCACCATGGTATCTATTGTTCTTCATCTCTGATTTTGAGGGAAAGATAGAGATTTCACATACTCTTCCATGGACTCAAAAATATATGTATTTCACAAGTCTTATTATTTTTAGGTAAAATGATTTGTCTAGCCAGACATGTGATTAATTTGAATTATGAAATCATCTTTGTTCCATAAAAAGGTTTGAAATCTTTAGCAATTTCTGAGCTTTTTAATGTGCTTAATTGACTCATTTCAATTCTGAATAGACTCAATTTGATGGCTCAGAAAAAGATTTCAGTGATGAATTTATTTGTGACAGGTCTGAGACTTTTTGCAACTCACATTGACTGAGTCATTTTTCTTTCCCCAGAACAGACACTCAGATACCAATCTGACGGAAAAAAGAGGTTGGATCTCAACCATAAGAAATACAGAGGATTTTGTTCTGTGATGGAGGTTATACCTACAAAACACCTCTGGCATATATTATGCACCTATGCATAAAGTTCTTGCCAGAGCTGAACTTAAGAAACAGGGGAAAAGAACATAAAATAGAAAAAGAAATGGAAAAAAATACCTAAGAATGACACAAGCAATCATACTTGAAATTTATAATAAAAATGTCTTATCCCACAAGTAATATGTAATATATCTATTAAAATGATAAAAATGAGCTAACTGTAAGAAAAAATAAAGTTCAGTATTTAAGCAAACTGGCGATTTATGATCTTTCTTATCGTTGATTTAAAATACAGAGTAAGAAAAGTGGTGTGTGTGTGTGTGTGTGTGTGTGTGTGTGTGCGTGTGTGTGTTTAATTTGTCAGAGAATATTCTTAAGTCTTCATGGGACAATCAAGGCAAAATTTGACCTATTGACTATTTATATAAATTTATCTTCAGCTGAATATATTTAAAATATTGGCCTTTTGGAATAATATATTTTGGAAAGTCATAAACTCTACATATTCATATGATGTTCCTTATATACTATTCCATCACTAACTCAAGAAAAAATTGAATACTGATACAAATATATGAAACACAATTTTACACCAGCCATTAATAAATAAGCATTAGCTATGATAGCCATAAACCACAATAATTACATGCAATTTATTTTAGATGAGATTCTGAAACAGGTATTTCACTTGGTAAAAAACTATGTACTAATATAGGTTAATGAATTATAACCATTGTGTCATATACTAATATTGATGATGATAATAGTAGGTAAAATAAGGTAAAGGGATATGGAAATTCTTTACTTATATTTTGCATTTTTCTGTGAATCTTGACTCTTTTAAACTTAAGTTTATTTTACAAAAAAAGGAAGAAAAGAGAAATTCATTTAAAATGGAAGATTAATGCCATTATTATTTAAAAGTATTGTTTTTCTGATTGCAAGATAAAACACATGTATGCTTGCATCTATTTGCTCATAAATCCCTAAATAAAAAATAAGAAATACATCATCAATAAAATAACAAAGTGCTCCAATTATGTTTGTGTCACTAAAGCTGGTCTGAAAAACTACTGTGAGACAAAGCGACTCACAGACATCTTTTTCCCGCTGTGACTCTCCTGTTGTAAAATTGCAAAGTGATGATCTTGTGAAAGATTGCCTATTTCCCCAATTTTTGATGTTCCAATATCAGAAACAATAACAACAAAATGTTCTTTTTTGTATAAAGAGAAAGTTAGGCTTGTACTGCTGTCTCTTAGAGCAAAGCCCAGAGTGCTGATCTTCTCTGGGATTTGGAGACACTTGAAGCTCAAGAGCTGGCAAATTTTCAAAAGCAGGAGTGTTTAGAAATGGTTGACCTTTAACTATAGAAGTATGTTTAATGGAGTGCTGCTTTTGCTTATTGGCTGACTTCCAGGAACATGGCTACTGCAGTGAATTGTCATTGATTTATGAAACGAATATAAAATGAATTCTAATGGTTATATTTTACCTTGGCCAAGGGGATGGGTAATCTTTCTTTCCTAGAAGACTAGAAAGTTTTATTATCACAGCAAAGTGGAAACATATTCTTTTCTTCCACATTTTTGTTAAAAAAACAAAAAGCCTTCTAGCTTCTATTATGCTATCTGTGCATGTTACATTCCCTGTGTTTTTGTTGGATGACAAATCTCTTTCAGAATTACAGATCAGAGGCATAGAAAGAAATACATGGTAGTAATAATTAATTCTAAGGCTTAATAGGTTTTATCAATTTATATGGGAGGTAGCTACCTACAAAGATTGTCTCATATAATTATGATCCACAACTAAAATAAAGTTGCATTTAGTTACATTAATATGAAAGTGTGAACCAAAATCACTTTTATTTAAATGCACTCTAATACCACACAATAAATTACCAACTCATTGTTTAGAAGCTGAAAACTGAAGACCATTTAAACCCTTGGTTATTAAGCCAATAACCAATACAGTTACTAATATGGATGAAGTTAAATTATAAATAAGGTCAAATTTAAAAGGAGGCCAAGTATAGATGAATTTTTATAATATTTTAGAAAGATAAAAGGCAAAAATGTAATTGTGGTTCCTTTTTCCTAAAAGACCTATTTGAGAAGAAAATATATCTACTGATAGGAGAAAGTGATTAGAATCTTCATCTCTCTCACTAACTTGGGAGCCCTGGTAAACACTCCAGGCTTTGTGATTTGAACTTAAAAATCATACACTGAGAATAATAAAGAAATGTAAATATAACCTCCCATATGAACTAAAACTCTAGTATCAAATAATTTTATACCTGAGTTTATTAAGAAAGTTTGTCTTTATTCCAGAAATGAAAGTAAATCTAAATCTACTCAAAAGAACATTATCTAGAGCTTCATGTTCTTTTTTCTCATCTATATTGCTTAAAATTCCTATTTATAGAAATAGAGCATGCAGACACATAAACATTAATTTTAGAAAAGTAATAGTAAAATATAACAGGTGCATAAGAGCTTCCAGATATTAGATTTGTCAGCCATGCAAGTTAAAATAACAATGATTAATAGTAAGAGAACTGATATTATGCAATAGAATATTACAGCACATCATTGAAAACTATAAAATATAACTAATAAAAATTATGTAACTGAAAATACAAATTATTAAATTACTAATTGAGTTAATTCTCTTAACTACAGAAGAGGCACAGTTGAAGAGTTGGTGAAATAGTATATATTTCAAATAGAAAAACCCAAACATGAGTACAAAATAGATCAAAGATGAAAATACATTAAAAAATAAAGTAAACATATAGGACATAGGAAAATATATAATTCATGTGTGCTTTAAGTCACAAAAGGAGGGTAGAAATAACATGGTAAAACACATTTGAAGAAATAATAGATAATATTTCCAAATGGAAAACTACAATAAGTTACAGTTTCAATTACCACTACAAAATTCAAGAGAAAAAACAAAACAAACAAAATATTAAGTATAACATGACCAAGCACTAGTGAAAAAATCTAAAAAACAAAGAAAAGAATAATCTTTAACTACCTGGGTAGTTAAAGTGATGGCAGACTCTTGTAATCCCAGTAGTAGAAAAGTAAAACAGGAGAATCACAGGTTCAAGGGAAGCCTCATCAAGTAGCGAGACTCTCATCAACTAGTGAGACCTCGTTTTAAAATAAAAATATAATCTGGGCATGGTGGCACACACTTGTAATCCCAGCATTTGGGAGACTGATACAGAAGGATCCTGGTTCCTGGGAGCCTCAGCTACTTAGGGAGGCCCTTTGTTATTCAGGGAGAACCTGTTTCAAAATAAAGAATAAAAAAGCCAGGGGCAGGGTGGCATACTCTTATAATCCCCCCCTCTCCCAAGGGCTTGGGAGGCAGAGACAGGAGGATGGGGCAGGTTTGAAGCCAGCCTCACTGGCTTAAGAGACCCTGTTTCCAAATAAAAATATATAAAAATAGGTCTTGGAGTGTAGCCTGGGGATAGAAGGGTTTCCAGGAACCCCAGTACCACAAAAATAAATAAATAAATAAATAGATAAATAAATAAATAAATAAATAAATAAATAAATAAATATTTAATAGGGCTGTGTGTGGGGGAGGTTGAATGACCCTGAGTTTAGTCCCTAGTACCACAAATACACATAGAAATATAGTAACCATCTAACTGCTTTCAAAAATAGGTTAATTTATTTTAGCACATTTTATTTTGTGTGTGTGGATATCTTGAATGCCTTTGGTAAATTCATGTTTATGATTCCTATTAGTTTTGATTATTATTCAGAAATAGCTAAATTTTCAAACATCTGGCTTTCCCAGACAGCTTTAATTCATTGATTTTTTAAAAAATTAATTATTTCATGTATGTGAAAATTAATTGTTTCATGTATGTGAAAATTTCCTTATTAAATTTTCTAAGTAACATATATGTATATTGTTCATTATATGTGCATATACATACATATTTATGTATGCGCTTATCAGATTGTTACATGAAGGGAATCAAATTTTATCAGGTTCCTCACCTGAGTTCAACCATTTGTTTAAGGCCTTATCTCTCAGATATTTTCATAGTTAAACAGTTTCAATTTGTTTTAATACATCATTCAAATATTTAAGTACAAAATTGGGGTCATGTTATCAACTACCTAACTTTAGACTTGCTCTTCTCTGAAAACTGATGTTAAAAGCCTCTTATTCTATATTATATTACAACAAAATGTAAATATAAGTAGGAGTTAGGATTGTTTTCTTGTGCATGAAGCAGTTTTTCAATACTTAATATGTTTTCTTTTGTAGAACAAAACCAAGTGTAGCCCCTCAAACAAAGTAGAAATTTACCTTTTTAATACTATTCTTCATGTGTCATCCATGAGATTTCAGATTCAGATACACATCTATAATTAATCAAGGACCTCAGGTTGTGCACTGTGAAGTCCTTCCCGAAATTACTGCCCAGGTATCTTTTCCCATTGATTGCTCAAAGCTAATACCAGGTGTACTAAATCAGACCATGTCAGGGCTTCTCCAAAGATTGACTGTTAGTTAAGGGTATCCTGAAACCCTAAGTTTTCTTGTAAGATGCTTTTGATTGATTTTTGTTTTATCTTTTACTAATAGTAAGATTTATAAAGTGTCCTCAGGACTATCCAGTTTATCCTGCCCCCTTGCCATTTTCACTTCAACAGCTTTGTCTTTCTAATAAAAATCATTTAACATTTATTTTAATCATCTTTTACTTTTTTCTAGTAGTGGGGATTGAACCCAGGGGCATTCTGTCTTCAAGCTACACCTCAGGCCTATTTTTTATTCTTTATTTTGAAATATGATTTCACTAAGTTACAAAAGGCCTCACTAAGTAGCGATCCTCCTGTCTCAGACTCCCAAGTACTGAGATTACAAGCGTGTACCACTATGCCTGGCTTGAATCATCTTGTATATGTTCCAGATTTTTATTTTTAGTCTCTGGTCCATATTTTTGTATAGATATAAACAAGATATTTCAAACCTAAAATGTCTAACCCATATTTCTGTCCTTTTTAGAATAACCATCTCATTTGAAAAAACAATTCCATATGCTAATAATTCTTAATATTTACTCACATTTATCATATGTTGGATTATTATTGCTACTATAACAAATTAGTAGCTTAAGATTCCAAAGTTTAGCCTCACTCAGCAAAGTTAAGGATTTTTCATGACTGCACCCCATCTAGATTTGCAATGGAAGAATCCATTTTCTCCCAGTTTCTAGAGTCTGCCTTCATTTTGAGGCTGCTGTTCTCTTCATCCCCCTTTATTTTATTGATACCTTCCCTCCATTTTAAAATTCATAACTGTATCATTTATAAATCTTTGTGCTTCTTCTTTCATCACTTCTCCCTCTCTGACAATAATCTTTCTTTTCGCTATTATAGGATTTTTGTTATTATACTTTCCGAGTGGCAATAATCCAGTGCAATATCATTGTCTCAAAATACGTAATTTAATAACATTTGCAAAATCCTTTTTCCATCTAAAGTAAGATTCAGAGGTTCTAAGTTAGGAAGTACATAACTTTTTGTAGGTCATTAATTCACCCACCATATCCCATAAATTTAGTCTTTCAGTAAATTCTGTTGGTCCTATCTTCAACATGCAACCCGATTATAGAACAAACCATTTTTCCTTGACTTTTACTGCCACTATTCTCTTGTAAACTATTCTCAATAGAATTGTCACAGTGGTGCATTGTCAACACAACAGCAGAACTGATTTTCTAAACAATATGAGTTATCTAAATTCCCTTTTGTTTCTTATTTTTCTCTCTGACTTCTACATATGAGAAGAGACATTCAATCCTTGGTTTTCTGAGAAGGGCTGAGCTTGCTTAACATAATGTTTTCTAGTTCCATCTATTTTTTTCTGCAAATGACATAATTTGTTCTTTTTGATTGAGTAAAACACCCTTGGAGAGTGACCAATCGAATAGTGGGAGGGAGTGGGAAAGAAAGGAGGACAGAGGAAAAGGAGGAACTATGAAGGAAACAGTTTAAATTAGGCCTTGCCCATGAGTGATGATATCTCTACTTATCTTGCTGTTATGTATGAGGTGGAGAAGGTAGCTGGATGGGAGCTAAAGGGAAACACCCCAAGATCTGAGAGCATGTTTGTTTGTATGACTTTGAGCCTCACCATGCTACATAATTCCAATGCACAAAATAGTATAAAAATAAATTAATATATTCTATGTTAATTGCTCCTGTGTCCAAATGTTGACATGGCTTGTAACACAAGGCTTGTACCAGCCGTAGCTTACAAACCAGAAAGGATCTGGCTCCCATGCCATGGCACCATGTCCTAAACTTGTCTTTGCTCATTTCAATTCAACACATTAGCTGCCTCGTAATGCTTCCACAGGTTGGGCTGTTCACACTGGGTGTTGTTTGGCTTCACACTGCTTGGCCTTTTCATCTTCAGATATTCTCTCATCTCCTTCTTTGTTTTTTATCCTAAGTTTCCTATCCATTAATGCTGAATTAATTGGGCTTTAGACATTACAAAGTACCACATCCATTCTGGTTCTCCCTTGAATACTTTGCTCTACATGTATTTTCTTCATAGTTCTTTTTATAATCTAATATGCTACATGATTTATTAGTTTATTCTATTTTGTTATTTTTAACTCATTTTCTGGAATATAACATCAAGGTTTTTGTAATGAATTTAAAATAGTGTTTGGTATTTGCTGATGAACTGGCAAATAATTATTGAATGATCAATGATGATGACCATTTATATTAGTTCATCAAGAGAAAAATAAACTTTTTGAACACATCACTAAAAAGTAATTTTTAAACAGAAATATTAGAGTAAATGTCTTAAGCAAATCTGAGCAATGATGTACTGAATTATATGTACTTTTAAATATTTGTAAATACATTTATACTTATCTAAAATGATTGTTCCAAAAAATAGGAAAACACATTCTTGAATATAGTATAATGTACTACATTGAATATGAGATTATATATATATATATATATATATATATATATATATACACATACATACATAGAAAACAAACATACATTTAATACATTTATTTTAAGAAAGAATACAAACTTTGTAGGATTAATATTTTATTATGAAGTCTGCTCTTACTTTTCTCAAACTCTTTTTTGCTTACAAATCACCAGGGAAACTTGTTAAAATGTAGATTTGACTTTAGTAGATTTGATTTTAGTAGATGTCAGGTGGGACTGAGATTCTGAATTTCTAATTGTTCCCCAGTGATAGTTTAACTGCTGGTCCATGAGCCAAATTTTAGTATCAAGGTTATATACTTAATGTTAAGTAAGCAAAAATATCTAGTTAAATTGGTTTCTAATTCAATATATTCATTCAAAATATGCTGGGTTACATGTATTATATACATATAAAATACCAGCTCTAAAATTTAAAACTGCACTAAAATAATTAGATAAAAAGACATTCAATTATTTCAATAAAATATGTAGGAATAAATTTATACATAATGGTTATCTTATTTCAATGCCACTGTTTATTCAGGAACATTCTAGAATTTGTCACAGAATGATAGTGACCCATATGATTTTGTATTCTAAACATTTATAAAGGTTAATTCTCATCATTATTAGACATTTAATCATCTCCTCAGAGCAGGGGGTCATTTTGTGGTTTTATATTTTTTCAATAAGTAATACATTAGATTTTGTGTAGATTTTTAAATATTTTTAAGTGTGATAGTCTCAGAATTTTAAAGTTTATTAATTAGTAGAGTAAAATATATGAAATATCAATTTCAAACTTACAAGTTATATATTAGAGCTATATAGAGCTTTCTAAGGAGTACAACATTTATTATTATTATTATTATCATTATTATCTTGGCAACACTGATATTATAATGTAATATTTTTTCTTGGCATTGTTTTTATGATCTTCGTTTTAGCTTATTATATTTAGAATGAATAGTAGAGTGTATTGTGTGTAGGTGAAGTTCATGCCAAGTATATTAAAATTAGAATTTTTTGTTTTAACAAATGAACTCAATGAATCATTTTAGTGATATTTTTTCATTATCTTAAAATTAGTAAGTTATTTAATCAGAATATAATTAAAGTTGCATTTTATCTATGTTTTAAAACCATAAACTTCTTTTTTACCTTAAAATAACTATTTTCCCAAACTAAAAGTGGCTTATCTTATATCCTGTATAATTTGGCTTTGAAAGACTTTTTCTCAAAACATATTTTATACATGTATTTATTTAATTTTTTATCTGCATCGTATGGTTAAAATTGTGAATATGTAAAATATGATATAGATATGATTGAAATGTGAGAAATTGTTCGTATGTGTTTATTTCAAAGATTATATTTGTATTTATATTTCTCAAGTATTTCTCAAGATTAACCTGATTTTATTATTTTATTTGATTATTTAGATCTTTAGTACTAGTATTTTACTAAATCCTCCACTATCATCATTGAGATAAATGAATAAAAAGACAATAGATGTCACATTTTACAAAGTCCATTTTTCCTTTGCCTAATCATGTAGTTTGGAAATGCTCATCCACACCCCTAGAAGCTTTTTCTTAAAAGTGTTTTACATCCCAAAGGCAGAAAACTGCAGGTGTTTCTCATGCAGGTGTTTGCCTATGGAAAATCACTGCCAGTGTATGCAAAGCACAGTGGTTCTAGCAGCAAAGTAACCCAAAGGGTATTTTTCAGGTAAATGTAAGCTATAGGATATCCAAACTAAAAAAATGCAAATTAAATACTGAGCTTTCAAAATAGAAAACAGAAATGCCAGGAGGATCCCTTAAGTAAACATACAAATGATACCGGTTTGGTATCTTTTGAACAAAATTAAATGGTTTGGTTTGGTATCTTTGGAATAAAATAAAATATTTCAAGTGATAATTTAAGAATCTACCAAAAAGGGCTTTTTAGTAGATATTAATAAAGAATAAACTATTATGGAATTATTCTAAACAGTGCACTTCATGGTCATGTTTGTTTCCATATTATGATAAAATATTAAAGCTGGCTTATATTTGTTCTATTTTTATAGTAGAAAGATTACTATTTTTGTTTCTCAGATACAAAAGTCATCCAATGAGGATGTACATACATTAATTATGTTGTTACCTTAAATTAATAATGGTATTTTATTAACTTTGGAGAAAGTGTTAAACTAGCATGGAAGATTGACAGGTTTTTAGAACATTCATAAAGTAACTTAATAATATATGTCTTTGAGCATTGTAGTTAATAAAAAAATCAACAACGGCATGAGTAATATTACAGGAGGTAGAACCAAAGGTAAGATAATGCATATATATATATATATATAGTATATACTAATATTGTACATTTTTATAGTATAATATATATTATTGTTACACTATAGTCTCACATTATAATGTAGATAATGTTGACAATAGTATATATATATTCACACAGTACTTGGTGCCCTCCCCATCCTCAGCCTCCTCTTTTTCCTACCTCCTGATATTGAGTGCCCAGGTTAACAATGTTATATTCACATGTATACATATATTCACATGTATTAATTAATGAATTAATGAATTAATGAATCACATTCTTCTTCCTCCCCTACCCTTCCTCCCTGGCTTTCCTGAGATTTCTCCTCCATTATCTGGAGTACCTCTGGTATCCCAAATACTCCCTAGCTTGAGCATATTACAGAAAACATATTCCCCTTCTCTTTCTGTGCTTGGCTAATCTCACTTAACATAATGTTCTCCAGACCTTTCCATCTTCTTACAAATTACGTAATTTTGTTCTTTATTGTTGAGTAGAATTCCATTGTGTGGCTATTCACTGATAGAAAGAAGAAACTAAATCCATACCTCTCATCATGCACAGGAGTCAACTCTAAATGGCTCAAAGATCTAGAAATCAGAGCAGAGACTGTGAAGCTATTAGAGGAGTGCTTATTTTTGACACTTAAACATATAGGCACAGGTAGTAACTTTCTCAACAAGAACTTTAAAGTGCAGTAAATTGAAAGAATTAACAAGTGGGATGGCGTCAAACTAAAAAGTTTCTGCTCATCAAAGGAAACCAGCAAGAATCTAAAGAGAAAGCCTACAGAACATGAGATCTTCACCAGCTACTCCTTTGATAAAGGGCTAACATACAGAATATAAAAAGAGCTCAAAAGACTACACTAGCAAAACAAAAAACCCAACAAAGAAGTGGGCAATTGAATTCAATAGACACTTCACAAAAAAGAGATACAAATGGCCAACAGATACATGAAAAAAAGTTCAACATCATTAGCAATCAGAGGGATGCAAATCAAAACTATACTGAGATTCCATTTAATCCCAATCAGAGTGGTCATCTTAAAGAAGTCAAATAACAAGGAATGTTTGTAAGCATGTAAAAGAATAGAAACTCTTCACCACTGTTGGTGGGGGAGGAAACTAGTTCAGTTACTATGGTGATCAGTACAAAGATTCTATAGAAAACTGGAAATGGATCCACTATATTATCTGGCTGTCACTACTGGGTATCTTTCAAAAGAGGCTGAAATCAGAGAACTCCAGCCACATATGCATACCCATGTTCATAGCAGCACAATTAATAATAGCCAAAATATGGAACCAATCTAGGTGTCCATCAACAGGTAATGCCTTCTACCTCATCCCATTCCCAAACTGAATCCAACAACTGCATATTGCTGAGGTATACAAATATATCTTTTAGAAAAACAAAAGGAAAGAAGTTTATAAGACATTTTGGGTAAATTTGTATTTGAATAAAACTAATAGTTTTGTATGTACCCTTCTACATGGAATTAAGGAAGGGACAACACTGGTCCTGGCAATATATCACCCCAGATTTAGTTGAAAATGTAATAAATGCCTTTGAATTTCTATATCTGTTCACATTTAGTCTATGTTTACTAGTTCAAGAAGACTATTAAAATGATGCTGTAACTTTACAATAAGAGCTGGGCATGCTGGTGTATAGCTGTAATCCCAGTACTTGGGAACTTGAGACAGGAATATTGTGAGTTCAACACCAGCCTGAGCAATTTAGCAAGACTCTAAGCAACAATGAGGCCCTGTTTAAAAAAAGAAAGGAAAGAAGGAAGGAAGGAAAGGAAGGAAGGAAGGAAAGAAGGAAGGAAGGAAGGAAGGAAGGAAGGAAGGAAGGAAGGAAGGAAAAGAAAGAAAGAAAAAGGACTAGGGCATAGTTCAAGGGTCAACTGTCTGTGAGTTCAATCCTTAGTACCAAAAAAGTAAATAAAATGAGTAAATAAATAAAAACAGAGTTGAGATATTAAAGCTAATGTCTTCTGCTGAGGGTAGATATAAATATAAAAAGAACTTGACATTTAAAAGGATTAAAAGCAATATCTTCTGTTGAGGGTAGAAATAAATGTAAGAAGAACTTGACATTTAAAAGGTTATTATTTTATTTATATTTAGAAACAATATTAAAATTTAATGTGTTTTGAATGTAATATATTTATATACTATATCCCTGAACACATATCTTTATAATGTAGTCTATATCACCTAGATAAAGTGATTTTTAAATATTACTGTTTTGTAGTTATATGATGGTATATTAAAAGTGGATAATTAAGGAATTATGCAATTTGTGAACCTTTTTGATACACTGTGGGAAAGATTTCTTATTTTTTGTGACTGACTAATCTCACTTAGCATAATGTCCTTCAGTTCCATACATTTCCCTGTAAATGACAAAACTGTTTTCTTTACGGCTGAGTAAAATTTCACTGTGTACATATCCAATAGTTTTTTAATACATTCATCTGTTGATGGACATCTTGTCTGGTACTACCATAGTTTGGCAATGGTAAATTGTACAGCTACAAACATAGATATGCATGCATTAGTTTGGTAGTTTGGTTTCTATTATTTTGGATAGATACTCAGAAGTGGTATTTCTGGATCATATGATAAATTCATTACCATTTTTCTGAGGATTCTCCATACTGTTTTCCAAAGTGAGTGCACTAATTTGCAATCCTACCAACAATAAATTAGAGTTCCCACTTCTCTGTATCCTCACCAGCATTTGTTTTTGTTTGAATTTGGATGATTGCCATTCTAGTTGGAGTTAGGTGAAATTTCAGGGTAGTTTTGATTTGCATCCCTCTGATTGCTAATGATGTTGAGCATTTTTAATGCATTTATTGGCCATTTAAATTTCTTCTTTCATAAAGTTCCTATTTAAGTTACTTGCCCATTTTCTATAGTTTTTGCCATGTAAAAGATTCAAAATAGCAACAATTTTAAAGTAAGACTATGTATTAGAGACTGCTTCTCAGAGAATCTGAGAATTTCAGTTTAAACTCCAGTTATTCATCCTCTCTATAAGGGTTAAACTGGATATATATATTTTTTTCTTGGACCTGGAATCACAAATTGGAGAAAAGATGAGAAATAAAGAGAAAAATAAACTCTTTTCTGAGAATACTTACTCCGTGCTCAATATACAAGAATATCTGTGCTGCCGGATTCGACAGCAGAGACCTTGTTTCTCAACAACGATACATGTAAATAATCATTCTCACTGTTACCAGCAAGTTTGAAAAGGTGGTACAAAGTGCAATACTATTTTTTAGACCCATAGTTACAAAACAACATGATTAATCAAGAAGGTTTTATGCCTTCACTAGAGGTCAAGGCCACTCAGGTTGATTCCTTATTTTAGCCAAATGGCAGAAGCCAAGTCCAGCCATGGTGGAATTAACACAGCACATTGTGTTTTTCTTTTCCTGCACAAGTGAAAAGATCTATTTATTTTTCTTATAGCTGCACGATTTGTTAAGTCTCATCATATTGCCTTAACAGTGTGCTGGTTACTCTTTTTTTTTTTTTTTTTTCTTTTTTTTTTTTTTTTTTTTTTTTGGTGGTACTGGGGTTCCTGGAAGCCCTTCTACCTCCGGGCTACGCTCCCAGACCTATTTTATATTTTTGAAACAGGGTCTCTTATGCCAGCGCGGCTGGCTTCGAACCTGCGCGATCCTCCTGTCTCCGCCTCCCAAGCGCGGGGATTACAAGCGTGCGCCACCACGCCCGGCATGCTGGTTACTCTTGACATTCTTTCCTTTTATAATCAATTTTAAAATTAGTTTTCCAAGTAATGTCACTTCACAAAAAAAAGTGAACAAAAAGTACAAAAACTATACTGTTCAGATTTTAAATGGAACATCATTGCAATGTAGGTAGATAGATATAGATGTGGATATAGATAGATATAGATATAGATTAAACTTTGGAGAAATCTGCCTTTTAGCAATAGTCTTTCTATACACATTTGTTTGGGTCTTCAATTCTTTCATTAAAATCTGAAACATCATAATTAAAACAAGGTAAAGGTCTATTATTTATTTATTTTTTAATTTTTATTTTTTGGTGGTACTGGGGTTGCTGGAAATTCTTCTACCACTGGGTTACACTCCCAGACCCCTTTTTATATTTTTTTATTTGGAAACAGGGTCTCTTAAGCCAGCATGGCTGGCTTCGAACCTGTACGGTCCTCCTGTCTCCACCCCCCAAGCACAGGGATTACAAGCAGGCACCACCATGCCCGCTAAAGGTCTGTTATTGACTTATTTACAGATACCTCATGTTTCTTTTGCTATTGAAAATTATATTTAGAAAATACTTAAAACACTGTTATTAAACGATAGATATATGATTGATATACATTTGCAAAGCACATAGATATTATTATTATTATTATTATTATTATTATTAATTATTATTTTGGTGGTATTGGGGTTCCTGGAAGCCCTTCTGCCTCCGGGCTACACTCCCAGACCTATTTTATATTTTTTTTAAATTTGGAAACAGGGTCTCTTAAGCCAGCATGGCTGGCTCCGAACCAGCGCGATCCTCCTGTCTCTGCCTCCCAAATGCGGGGATTACAAGCGTGCACCACCACGCCTGGCCAATGCAAGTCAATTTTAAAACCTTGCCAAACACTGTTACAAACTCTAATATTCTTAGGGTGCCTAAGTAAACAAATCATGTGCAAAGCATGAGTTTTTTTTCTCCGTTTTTTTCTCCGTACTGTGGATGGAACCCAGGTGCATTCTACCTCTGAGGTAAACTCCCAGCCCTATTTTTTATTCTTTATTTTTGAAATAAGATCTAAGTCATGGCGGGCCTCACTAAGTAGCTGAGGCTGTCTGCAAACTGAATGGTTTCTTAGCCTCACAAATGCGGAGATTACAATTGTGTACCACCATCCCTGGCTTTTTCTCCTTTGTAAAATAATAATTTTCTATACTTTTATTTCAAATAACTACGTAACTGAAGTAGTTGCCAGGAGTTCCAGTTCAATGTTGAAGATGAATATACTTTTCTCCTTCCTTCCTTCCTTCCTTCCTTCCTTCCTTCCTTCCTTCCTTCCTTCTTTCCTTTCTTCCTTCTTTTCCTTTCTTCTTTTTTTGTAGTACAGGAGATCAAATCTAGGACACTGTACTTCCAAGCTCTATCTCCATATCTCCAGCCATTTTTACATTTTTTTTTTTTTGAAACAAGGCAATTCTAGGTTGTTGAGTGTCACTTCATTGCGGAGGGTTTCCTCAAACCTGAGATCCTCCTATTTCAGCCTTCCTGTACTTTATTATAGTGTGTGCCACCACAACTGGCCTATTTATTTTTAACAAAAAAACTTCAAATATTTAATAATTTTTATCTATTCTCTATTTTTATATGTCTACATTACAAACAAATATGAGTTTAATGGTATTCATTTCTATTAATTTTTTAATTGAAATATTTTTCTACATTTCCCTGCATGTGATATATTATTTGATTGATATTTGTAATTTATATTTAATGTTCCTCTCCTTCTGGAGAAAAAACAAACCAAAACAACTACAAAAACAACAACCAGGATGTTTTATTTGAAGCACTCCTTTAGGGTTAAACTGACATAATTTGCACATATGCGAAGCACAGAATTTCATTCCCTCTTATCTCACACCCAAGAAAACAATGCCAAAATCAAGATTCTCAATATATCTTCACTTCACAAGGATAATTTACTTGAAAAATTTTGAAGTTCTTTTTTTCTATTCTCTCCCATCAGTACACTACATTTCCATGGAATCACCATTTTACTAAATTAATTTCCCCTAACTCTACAGATAAGAAACTCAGTGTGTGAAGTTTACCTATTTTAAAAACTAAGTATATCACCTTAACACAGCACCCTGAGACTAGAGATATCACATCATGTATAAAGGATAAGACTGTGGGGAAAAAAGAGAGGCAAATATAGGTAGTCCAGGGCTCTATGATGTAAATGCTATCTGTCTTTACTCTAAATGATAGCCCATAAATTCAGTCTGTCTGTAAAGATTAATCTCAATTCAAAGCCAGTGTTGATTACTTCTAGAAGATGTATTTAAGTCTGTATACCAATATCTATATATTGATATAGATCATAGAAATATAATGTATAATATGAACAAAACATGTAATTTAATTTTGGGTGTATATTTCACAGAACACTTATGATACAAATTATACTTCAATTTAAATTGCTACTCCTATTTAAAAATAAAAAGGTGGAGCCATATTCCTCAAAGATGTGTTCGTGTATTACTATGGATTAAATCCAGGCACCTTGGACCACTGAACTACATCCTCAGCCCTATTTTATTTTATTTTTATTTTAAAACAAGGTTTCATGAATTTTTTGAAAGCCTCACTAAGTTGTTGAGTCCGGTCTCCAGGCTTGAATCTAATGTCTCAGCCTCCTAAGAGGTGTGCCACACCTATCCTCAAAAATTATTGAAAGTGTTTATAGATGGGATTTTATTTTTTTTCAGTGATAGTGAAAAGGACAGGAAACCAATAAGTAATGAGAAAGCATTCCCACAGGAAAAAAAAAAAAACCATAAATTTATTGCTACCTTTTTCTGGGGAGCTACACAAATTGAGTAGTGATTGAAGCTGGAGGTAAGAATTTGTTTGGCAATAGCTGTGACTTTCTGTGTATAAACACAGCCCAGGCCTAACCATCTACCCTAGAAAGAACCCAAGAAAAATCACTGTGCTTTTCTTTTCAGACCTTCTTTGGAAGTAGTGAAGCTTCAGACTAAAGGACAATGGAATTTGAGTTCCAACAGTCATTCGAGGTTACATTTCAGGGACACAGAGTAATGACTGGAGCACAAATGAGAAGATAAGATAAATCACAATAGGAAGAATCACACAGAAAATGTCAGCCCTCTGCATACAAAATCACTGAATAATTTTTAACATCCATCCATTCAATATAGTCTTCTATGTTAAAAAATAGGACATTTGTAAGTTTTTAGTGGTAGTAAATATTTTAGATAGAACTATCAGAACATTAGTGGTATCTGTTTTTCTCTACTATTTACATTTTATTATATTGCTTAAAATATTTTGAAATCTTTTGTTTGACTTCCCAACTAAATAAACTTCTTAATAGAAAGGAAAAAACATTGATTTTGTTCTTTGAGAATCCAGGGGATAATTGGATGCATAGTAGGACTCAATATATATTTTTAGACTAAACTAAAAAGGCTGTTGTGTCTCATTTTTTATTTAAATAGAATAATTCTCTATATTATATGGATCTAAAGGGATCAATATGGGAATAAAATAAGAAAGGATAATCATAAGTATTAAAAATCAGAAAAATATAATTAATAAATCATTCTTAACTAAGTGGCTATTTTCATTTATTGGACATACTCTTTCATCTTTAATTGACATGTAGTGAACTGTATAGACTGCTGCTTTTCATTGATAAATGTTCTACCATTCAATAATCTGTCATTTTACTTAGTTCACTTTATCAGTTTATTTAAATTTAAAATTGATATGTTTCTCCTTCATTCAAGAATGAATAAATTAAAGGACATTTTGTTTGAAAGCTTTGAAGGTTAGTAAAATGGAATAATGGATACATGATTTGATAGAATAATATAAACATTAACAAATTGAAATGAATATGAGGAAATTACAAGGGTAATAATATTTAAAGTGGCTATTTACTGCATTAAAGAAGGAAGTTGAAACATTAACCCACTAGTGAGAAGTCAGGCTACCAAAATCCAAAATTATCAAACCTTGCAGTTCCTTTATACTTCTGAAAAAAATAAGATAAAAATTTTCTAAAATTTCAATTATTGGTCATAAATAGTATATAAGAAAAAACTGTGCCAACTCATGAAATTGTGTCCCATAAGTACATACAATTTGTTTATCATTTCAATTAGGAAAAAGAAACAGGAATTCCACTTCTCTTTCCACCCTAAGAAGTGTCCAATCATATTCCAGCAGTCAGCCTTAAAAGGTCTAAACATATCAAATACTAAAAACAATCTACGCACATGGTAATAGAAAGTGATCATTTTGCAAACATTTCTGGAGAGAATTTCTTCTCCTGGAGTTGTTCCTGGAGTAAAAGGTTATAAACTATATACACGAATGCTGTGAATCTCCCTGTATGGGTGCTCATTTAGACATTTCATAACAATGGCAGAATATTGAATTACTCAAACAAAGGAACAAAAATATTACATAAAAAGTTTCAGGAACAAAAAGCATTTTGTTATTTTCAAAAGCAACATTAGAATTTTGACAATCAATATTGGAGAAAGGAATACACACAAAAACTACACTGTAAAATGACTTTTCCAAAGTAAACTCTTGATCAGATATTTGTTTACTTCAAATTTGCATGTATGTATACATATATATATACGTATATATACATATATATGAACGAATGTGCACAGTATTTTTGTTCACTTTTCTTTAATAAAAACAATTTAAGATCTTTTCATAATTACGATTGTCATTTTTTAAATATTTCATATTTCCCAGTGGCTTTCATTGTATATTCAGCTCATTTTTATACTTTTATTGGTTCATTATAGTCTCACATCATAAAGTAGCTGAAAGTGATAGTGGCATACATGCACACAGCATTTGGTGAGGTTCTCCCGGCTTCCTCTTTACTCTCTCTTCGCTCTAAATGAGATTTAAATGTTTTTTAAATACTTTTATTTCTTATTTTATTTTATTTTTTATTTTTCTGTAGATCATATTAAAAATGTCATACATTCAGACTGTGCTTGGTGCCTTAAAGCTTCTTTGTTTCTTGTAGTGGAGAGGATCATCCTGGTAAAATTGGTAGTCGTCATCTTTAGGTGAGGTGGTTTATTTGTTAATACTTAAAATAACAATAAAATTTATAATATCATCTTATATCAATGAAATACATTTACTCAGACTCAGAGATAATTTCTTTAATTCTAAAAATGGAAACATTTAAATGATTGTGTGTAGCAATTATAATTCTATTTAATGTAAACTACTTGTTCATGTTCTTTATTTCTAGTTATTTTTCTCAAAATATTGATGACAGCCCTTCATATATTAATGAATGCTATTGTTTATTCATATACTTTGTAAATGTAATTTGATACATGTTTAGTTTACCTAATATTTTAAATACATAATATTTAATATATTGTATTTAAGGCTAATGATCTATTCTAGAACCATAATTATGTTGTTTGTTTTCCTAGATTGGCTTAACTGAAACTTTGATTTTGAGGAATGATAATATTTTATTAAATTGTTTGTAAGATAACAGAGAATAATAGAATATTATATTAAAATTAATGACTATTTTCTATTGAGTCTAGATTTTCTAAAATTATATTACTGAAATAAAATTATATATGCCTTTTAAATATACAATCTAAATATTTTGCAAATAGCTTATATTCTAACATTAACATGACTATGTTATCCATTTAGATATGCTTACAGTTATCTCCTTTTTTTCTAATAGGTAAATCATATTTCTGATTCCTGTCAATGATATAAAATTGTAATCATAATGGCAAGATACTGGGAAATATTGAAATTGTTTAAATTTGCATCAGAGTAGCCAGTTTTACTTCCCCTAGATAGCGAACATTAACTTATTATATTTAAAATTTTTTTCTTGAAGATAAAATCACTGTGACACGCAAATATAAAAATAGGAAATTAAACCAGATAAGAGAGTAGCAGTGACAGGCAAAGACATTGTAAGGGAGATACACTGTATCTACATCTACCAGAATCAGTTGGAGCTTTGCTGCACCAAGGAGAGCTGGCATCCCCACACTGCTTCCTATATCATCGTGATGGCTTTCAAGAACTGTCAAAATGAAGCCTTAACTGATCTTAATTTCCAGGATGATATATAGCAGTGGACAGTGCTGAACAAAACCTCTGTTTACTTTCAACTTTAATAACCTGGATTATAAAGATGAGAAAATTCTATTAAGTGTCATTTAAAGACATTTTATTAACCTTTGGGACAACCTCATCTCGCTATTTAGCATATGCATTCCAATACGGGACTCTGTGGCACAGTGTTCCTGACCTAGATTAGTAGTTTCTTTATCAACTGTCGGGAGAAAATTCATTGTGACATTAAGGCCATTTGTGTTTCACAACTGTCATAACATTTTTTATTTGACAATTTATTAAACGTAGAATGTAAATAAGTTAGCATTGTCCTCACTGTTAGTAATATAAAATGAAACAGGGACTCTTTAAGAGTTTCAAAGTGTAATTTGGAATTAAAATGTCTGCTAACAATTCAATTTGTCATGTTGGCATTGTGGGGCAATGTGTTTTTTCATTTAGCATACTATAGATATTACTAAAGTGTAGATTTTCTAAGTAAAATTGCTTCTTGTATGAAATTCAGATCCCACTGAAATATTTGTCATGGATAGATAATTTTTTCATAATTTTAAGGAAAGAAGTATAATGATAAAATTTTCCTATGAATGCAAGACCTTTTAAACTGTGTGCCATACAGGGAATATAGTAAATAAAAAATACAAATATGATTGTAGACTTTTGTCTTTGATGATGAAAGAGAATTTGTGGGCAAAATTAACTTAGGCATTCTCCTTGCAATGATTGGTGGTAACATCTTCCTTAAAATGTTAAAAATAAATTAATAAAGTAAATGAATTTTTCTGTGAGTCTCTATCCTCAACATGAAACTCAAGAAACAAAATGGAAATTAGGCAATATCTTACTGGGACTAGAGAAAGTTATTGGATGTCAACCTCCACAGAATTTGAATTCAAATATAATCAATGTGGGCATTAAGAATACGGAAATCAATATAGTTAAATGATATGTGATCTTTCAGATAACTCTGGAGGGTACTTATCAAATTGATTTTCCTAAATGATCATGATTCAATATACATTTGTTGAGATTCAGCCCTCGGTCAGAGGCTATGCAGTGCCATGGATATAAAATTGAGTACCATGTTACCCATTTTCAAAGACATTTTTAACTTGTAGATGAGCTCTACAATGGAACCAGCAATCACAATATATTAGGACAAGCAGAGTGGGAGAGAAATGTTTTGCAATGTACAATATATCCATAAGAGGATATGTTGGAAATACAAATCTGTGAATTTTTGATGCAATAATTGAATTGTTTGTTGGCATTTGGTAGACAGAGGCAAGATATGTTAGATATCCTATACTATACTGATAGTATCACATAGCAAATAATAGTCAGCATTCTGCATAACTCAAATAGCCTGGGGAATGTTTTTAAATGAATCTAAAATCAAATTCAATTTTAAATGCAAACTTCATTATTATATTATCAGTTTAAGTTTGATTTTTTTTTTTTTTTTTTTGGTCTTGTCTTTTTTGATTCTGGAGTTTGGACACGGGGCATTGCACATGCAAAGCAAGCACTTTACCACTGGGCTCCATCCCAAATCATCAGCATAAATATATTCTTACTTTAGAAATAGGTGAAAAATATGAAAACAGAAAATATATTTTAAGTTTCTAGAAATATTTTTAAGAGTTATTTACCATTTTGTAAGTCATACTGTTATATAAGCACAATTATGTGGTATTTATGACAATTTATATAACAACATAAAAATGTTTTCACTAATTTATAATGAAATATTTATCAGAACTTTCTTCTTTGCAAAGGTTGCATAGTACTCCATTTCATGTGTGTTCTACATTACCACATCATTTATACCTATTGATCTATTGATGGACAAGTTGCCTCCACCTCCTGGATATTGTGACTAATGTTATGATCATGATTTTGCAAATATATATATATATATATATATATATATATATATATATATATAGGACTCAGCATTAAATTCTGTTGACTATATATTCAGAAATGGAAGTAATGAGTCATAATATAATTTTATTTTTACTTTTTTTAAGATTTAAAGAAGTTTATTAAAAGATAGAAATACAAAGGATAGGTACAGCTCCATACCAGACTGGCATGGAGGGGTGACTCAAATGAATACACCACCATTTTTACTTTTTTTGAGGCAACACCACAGAGTTCTCCACAGTGGTTGTATCAGTGGACAAGGATTTCCATTCTCCATGCTCTTTCAATACCCACCCCATTTTTTCTTTTCTTCTTGTCTCTTCTTCTTCTCATCTTTTATTCTTTTTCTCCTCCTCCTTTTGCATCTCTTTTCTTCTTCCTCCTTTTATTTTATTTTTTTGGTTTGCAGCCCTTTTAACGGGTGTCAGGTAGTACCTAAAATTATAGTTTTGATTTGCATGTCTCAGATTATTAGTGATGATGAGAGCATCTTGTCGTAAACATTTTAGTAGATTTTCTTTTTCAGATGCATGTCAAATTATTCAATCCTTTACCTATTTAGTTTTTTCTTACTTTTTTTGTAGGGCAGCCATGAAAAGCTTTATTGAATAAATTCCACAGAAGGATCTAGGAATGGAATAAAGGGAAGAGAGAGCTGAAGAGAGAGAGAGAGAGAGAGAGAGAGAGAGAGAGAGAGAGAGAGAGAGAGAGAGTTAGTTCTGCCTCATGATGGGCTTTTAAGATCCCCAGAAATCCACTTCCTTTCATGTATATTAATTTGGAGTTTCACACCACAGATTAGTGCTGCTACACAAGATTGCATCATTAGATGGGAAACCTGTTCTTTGCCTATTTTTTAATCAAGATATTTGTCCTTTTTTGTTTGTTTAGTTATAACCATTCTTTATTCTGGCATTAATCTTCTATCAAAGATATAGTTTACAAATAATTTCTCTTTTTCAGCATATTGTCTTTCTTATTTCTCTTATTACAAAAACACACATCCTTTGTTTTGAAAATTAAATTTTTCTCTTTCTCTTTCTCTTTTATGTAGTCTTTCCTTAAACTGTGTGCATGTATATTTGTTTGTTTGCAGTACTGGAGAACCCAGGATCATTTTACCTCCAAGATATATGCCACTCCTATTTTTTTTTTTTTTATTTTGATATATGGTCTCACTAGTTTGATGAAGGGCTGAGGGTCTAACTATGTGCTGAGACTGTCCTCAAACCTCTAAGCCTCCTTTCTCAGCCTCCCACATATTGGGGTTACAGGCATACATTGTATGCCTAGATTGCTTTGAACTCTTTTTTTATTGTGTGTGTGGTACTGGGAATGGAAGCCAGGATATTGCACCTTCAATCTACACCCTTAGCCCTATTTTTTATTCTTTATTTTGGTTATGACTCTGCCTTCTAAGTAGTTGAATTTTATTTATTTTAGCTACTGAGAAGTGCTATGTCCCTCAGTCGCCATTTTGAATCTCTTCCTTTATTCTCTATTTTGAAACAGGGTCTCACAGAGTTGACAAGGGCCTCATTAAGTAGCTGAGGTTAGCCTTGAACCATGATCCTCCCATTTCATCCCCCAAAATGCTAAGATTACAAACCTGGGCCACCATGCCCAGTTTTGTTTTCAACTCTTAAACTCAAAGATAATTTTGAATACCTACTTCAAGGTAGAAAAATATATTTACACATAAATATTTTAATTTATTGATACAGTCTTATAGAGAATATAGTAATGATGCCTGTATTTTGATTAAAAGTAATACAGAAGACCTAAAAATAGAACAAATTAACTCTAAATAAGTAACTTATGTGGCCAAAATATAATGAGTTTTTTTTAATATAG
Source organism: Muscardinus avellanarius (assembly GCF_963383645.1). Taxonomy (NCBI): domain Eukaryota; kingdom Metazoa; phylum Chordata; class Mammalia; order Rodentia; family Gliridae; genus Muscardinus; species Muscardinus avellanarius. The sequence goes on from NC_137787.1 coordinate 178,880,890, forward strand.
TTCAACCACTTTGGAAAACAGTGTGGACAATCCTCCAAAGAATGGAAATGAATCTACCATATGACCCAGCTACACCACTTCTGAGTATGTACCCAACAGAATAAAGACCAAACTACAGTCTCATAGAGAATATAGTAATAATACAGAAGATCTAAAAGTAGAAAATATTAACTCTAAAAAGTAACTTACGTGGCCAAATATATATTGAGTTTTTTTTTTTTTAATATAGATCAACTACTTTGGAAAACAGTGTAGAGGATCCTCAGAAGAATGGGAATTAATCTACCATTTGACTAGCTAGATCAATTCTGGGTATCTACCCAAAAGAATGAAAACCAAACTACCAGAGTAATGCATGCATATTTATGTTTATAGGTACAAAAGTCACAATTGCCAATCTATGGAACTAGGTAGAGATGCCCATCAACAGGTGAATAGATTACACAACTATGGGATATGTACAAAATGGAATTTTACTCAGCTGTATATAAGAATACAAGTAAGTCATTTGCAGGGAAATGGATTGAACTAGAGAACATTATTCAAATTGAGATTAATCAGTCACAAAAAGTAAAACATAGGATGCTCTCCCTAATATGAAGAAGCTAGGGAAAAAAAAAGTTATAGGAAGAATTCTAGATGAAGAAGGAAAAAAAAAAAAACTTAGAAGAGCAAAGAAGGTGACCTAACTGAGGGTGATGGGAGGGAGGATAGGGAAATTCCCTTTTGTGTATGATGTACATTCACAAACATATCAAAGTCAATTACTGTGATGAGCACAGGAAGAAGGCGAGGAGAAGAAAATAGGGTAGGAAGTGTGGTAGTGTTCAATGAGTCCTGTGTGCATGTGTGCCCCTATCACTCTAAATGTTATTAAGGTATATGTTGGCAATGTACCAATTAAACATACATTTAAGTGACTTTAAATAAGCTTTGAAATTCTAAGATTAGCATGAATGTGTTTAGTTGGGATATTATTTGAGAACAGCACTTGTGAGTAATGGGAGAAGTTGAATTGTAATGTGATTGCAACAAAACTCTTGAGCAAGGAAATCTCTGAAGTTTACTCTTTAAAAGCTTTTCGGCTGTGAGACAAGAGAAGTAGTCCAATTTCAACTTTCATCTGTATCCTGAGCTGACCAATGCACGAACTAGGCTTAGCTTATTTTCTCCTTTGCCAGTTTTTACAAATTATTTATCTATATGACTGTAGCTGTTAACAGAAGCAGAGTTGTTATGGATACACTGAAGAATTGCATAGGAATCTGGAGCAACTAAATAGGAATCTTCCTTTTGCACTCTGTCTTTGTATATGCTTGATGTCACATGCATCATTTTATGATGAATTTCTACTGGATGTGTCAGTATTTTTGTTTGGATTGAGAGAAACGAGCTCATCAAGAGATGTTCTAGTATGATCACTTGCTCACTTGTACACGGAGCCAAGTAGTATGTCAAGAGCTTTTAAAAAACAGTCTAATATTCTCTGTTACAGTTGGCTTGGCTTGGCTCCAATACCCTTGAATTCTATTTCGTGATTAAACTTTTAGGTCTTGGCATGAATGGCCTATTTCATCTTACTTCATGCTAGAATTATCTGATACCCTGTAGTTTGGCTAACATCTTGGCCTAAGCAGCAGATCTCCTTTCACCACAGTTTGTACCTGCTGAGATCTTTCTCCTACAGGTAGCACTGAAAGCTAATAGTCTTTCTCATAAATTAGTAGAGCCAGTTGTCTATAGAATGTTCCCCCAGAAAAACTCATGCGCTGGCAATTAAATAATATTTAGAGGTAAAATCAAAGAAACATGAATATAATCTTATTAGTGCATAAATCTATTTGATAGATTCATAATTTTATATTATTGGTTATAACTAGAGCAAAAAAGTTGTAGCTGCAGGAAGTAGGTCACTATGTGGTTTGGCTATGGCCTATATATGGCCCTTCTTTCTCTTTGCTTCTCAGCTGCTGTGTGATGGACAGCTGCCTTTCAAAAGGCCTTGTCATCATATTTCTGGAATGCTGCCATCTGATCATGGACTGAACTTCTGAAACCATAAATTGGTAAACATTTCCTCCTCTAAATTGTTATTCTCAGATAATGTGGTCACACTGACAAAACAATAACTGAAGCAACATTATCCTCAAATATGAAACATACTTGGTCCTAAACTCAAAGAAGCATTCTGCTTGTTGCATTTCTTTTATTAGGTGGTATATCTTTTTTTTTTTTTTTTACTTTAGAGAGCATGTATGGATGTACCACTGGGCATCTGAACATTTCTTCTTATGTGGTAAATCTATAATATTTCTTTCAGTTTGTCTGAAAACATCTGTATATTCTGTATTGACTTTCTTTACAATACCACTCCCCTATTTTTTAAATTTATTTTTATTGGTGCATTGTAATCATATATCACATTGGAATTCAAGACTTGAGAGGATATACAAGCACACATCATCCAATTAGCCCTCATCCAGTCCCCATCCCATTCCCTCCCCCTCCCTTGATTCCATGCTTGTTTAGTGGTTAACTTTGATATATATGTTTATGTACCTCCTTCTTTTTAAAGTGGCTCCAACCTCCCCTATTCCATACCCTCTGATTGGTCACCTTAATTGCTTCACTATAGGGCCCTTTCTATATCTTGACCACTTCCTGTTGCCTGTTTTCTCCTAGTTATTGCTGATTAGGGGTGTCGCACGCAGTGACGACTCTTACACGATCTTCCTCAAGCAGTTTTATTACCCCAGTTTCAATGCTCTCTCAACGCCCTCTCAGGTAAAAACAACATCAGTCTTCTATCTCCTCCCTCATCACTCCACCAACCCTCTTAGCTCCCCCCGCTAGGGCATGCGCGCTTTTAACCTTCTCCTGGGCGGGCAGGTGGTAGCACGAGGCGCTGCGTCACTAATCATCCGTAAGGCGCCTGATAGGGCTCACTGCGCAGGCTCAGGGCACCGCCAGCCTCGTGAGCCTCGTGACTTGGCTGCAAGCCCAGGCGCCATCTTGAGTCCACGCTGGCAACAAGCCTGGGTGCCACCTCAGTCCTGCCGAGTGGGCCCCGACATATCTCCCTTTTTGTTTTATTAAAATAAGGCTCGGGATCGTGCCTGTCTTAGGTTGCCGACCCTCAAGGACCATTCTTACCCGTCATTGGGAGAACAATAGCATGATTGTTTCCCTGTCTTAGGTTGAAAGGTCCCGGGGACGATCTTACCCGTCACTGACTACCGATCCAGCATACTGAGCCATACATGGGGAGATAAGCCAGCTTCAAGGGCTGCCATAGCTTGCACCAATATGCGCTGTTGTTGCAGTGTGCGTTGCCGAGTGGGCCCCGACATAGGGGAAGCATCTGGTTTTAATTTTCTGCGATATTTCTCTATGCATGCCGCGTTGCAAATACCAATCCCACTCTTGATGACCCCAGTTGTGGCCTGGCTACCCGGTGGACTTATCCAGACCTCATTGGCTCAAGCAGCAGCCTTGCCTCATGGGAGGCCCCAGATCTGGCCTCGCTGGCCCCGACACTGGCCTAACCCCTCAGCTGGTTCCGATCCCGGCCTCGGAGGCCCCAGCACCGGCCTTCTTCACGTCAGGCTCCGTGTTAACCGATGGCCCCGGCATCAGCCTAACCCCTCAGCAGGCTCCGATCCAGGCCTTGCTGGCCCCAGCACTGGCCTAACCCCTTGGCAGGCTCTGATCCCGGCCTTGGAGGCCCCAGCACCGGCCTTGCCTCACGGCAGGCTCTGATCCCAGCCTCGTTGGCCTTGGCACCAGCCTAACCCATCGGCAGGCTCCGATCCTAGCCTCGGAGGCCCCAGCACCAGCCTAACCCCTCGGCAGGCTCCGATCCCGGCCTCAGAGGCCTCAATAGCGGCCTTGCCTCACGGAAGGCTCCAATGCTGGCCAGTGGCCCCGGCACTGGCCTAACCCCTCAGCAGGCTCTGATCCCATCCTTGGAGGCCCCAGCACCAGCCTTGCCTCGTGGCAGGCTTCAATCCTGGCCTCGCTGGCCCCAGTACCAGCCTAACCCCTCGGCAGGCTTCAATCCTGGCCTTGGAGGCCCCAGCACCGGCCTTGCCTCATGGCAGGCTCCGATCCCAGTTTTGCTGTGTCCGTCGCTGGCCTCACCCCTCAGCAGGCTCTAATCTGAGCACCCTCTTCGCCCAACTATTTGTCCCACGTTCTCGAGGGTGCGTGGTGGTGGTAGCATTCTGCCTCTGGGGTCATTACTTCAAAGGTTCTAGGTGTAATGCATCAGATTTCTGCCTCCTCTGAGTATTGGCCACTGCCTCCACCATTTCAAATCTTTCCCAAGCTCTATTTCCACTCTGAATGTTATCCAGTCTTCCTAAGCATGCGTGCTGGTAGCATTCAACCTTTGGTGTAATTTCTTTATATAAAAAAAAAAAAAGTAAGGTTGGTAGGCTCCGATTTCTGCTTCTCCTGAATACAAGTCTCCACCGCCAACGCGGAGACTGCTTTCAGCACCGCCTTTCTCCTTGGTCTCCGCTAAAGTCTCTCTTCTTACAGGTGATGTCCAAGATTCTTAACAATGTAGAGAAGAAGCAGTCCTCCTTAGCGGGGAATTTTTTCCAATAATTTCAGTTCATTTGGATAAGTTTTGTCTGCATCTCCAGTATCCTGGTATCCGCCACCTCCTTGACCTCTCTCTGATATTTTCCTTTTTTCTTTTTCTTTTCCTTTTTTACAGGGTCCTTCCGGGTGGAGAGGGGTTCGCCTAGGGGTGCCCCGCCAGCACCTGCCCACCAGCCCAGGGTTGGGTCCAGGGGCCCGGACCACGAGGTCCTTCCTGGTGGAGAGCTGGGGGTCGCCTAGGGGTGCCCCGCCAGCGCCTGCCCACCTGCCCAGGGTCGGAGGCCAGGGGCCCGGACCACGGGGTCCTTCTGGGTGAAGAGGGGGGGTCGCCTAGGGTCGCACCGCCAGCACCTGCCCACCCGCCTAGGGTCGGGGGCCAGGGGCCCAGACCACGGTGTCCTTCCGGGTGGAGAGGGGGGGTCGTCTAGGGGCGCCCCTCCAGTACCTGCCCACCCGCCCAGGGTCGGGGGCCAGGGGCCCGGACCACGGGGTCCTTTCCACTCCCCTATTTTTGCATTATGTGATAATATAATGTCATTATAACAGTATAATACTAAGTGGGTGTGGTGTCACACTTTTGTAATCCCAGTATTTGAGAAGCTGAGACAGGAGGGTTGCAGGTTTGTGGCCAGCCTCAGTTACTTAAAGATGCCCTCAGCAACTTAGTGAAACCCTGTTTCAATATAAAAAATAAAAAATATGGCTGGGAGTATAGCTCAGAAGTAGAATGCCCATGGGTTCAACCCCCAGTTATAAAAAAAAAAAACAGTAATAATATAATAATATAAAACTGTGTGATAGCCTATAGGATCATTGGATATTCCAGGGTTTTGAGATCATTCTAAAGTAGAGGTAGTGAGAGAGAACAGTTAACTAGCTTCCCATGTGGTTGTCTTCTCATGTAATAACAAATCAGTTCTTTTGTCTGATAGTAATAGAAAATAATAATGTAATTGCCATGCGCCATGTACCAGAGGCTGTGTTAACCAGCTGCACAAAGACACCTGGCAACACAGCTGTCAGTAGGTTTAGAAACCATTGGATATGTGAGAGTCTACTATTCTCCTCATGGATCTATTACATTAATCTTGCTACCAAAGTGATATTGTAGGAGAATCTGAAAGGAATTGTCGTACTGATATAAGATACTATTAACAGGCAGTAATCACCACCTTTCTCTAAAGATAGAACTGTTCTTTTTATAGTCATAACAAGAGGATTCAGTTTCACTAGGTTTCACTACATCTTCTCTACCATAATAACTCTAAAGCAACACACAAAGGAGCCATTGTGGAGATTCTATTTGTCCCAGGAATGTCCATTTCAGCTACATAGTCAAACACTAAGAAAATTCTCACCAATTGTGTTATCAACACAGTGCCCTCATGGTGAATGAGACCTGGAATTATACTTCAATTTTTTGCCTTGACACTGGGCTCTCCCATTTATGACAAGGAATCCATAATGATGCTTACCAGTTATTATTATCAACAGTTTTTTTTACATGTTCCAGTGATTTTTTATTGGTGCATTGTAGTCATACATCTCAATGGAGTACATGAAGGTAGAAGCATACATGCACACATCACTCAATTAGCCCTTCCCCAATTTCCACCCCATACCCTCCCCTCTCCCTCCTTTTCATGTTTGGCTTAGTGATTGACTTTGATATGTTTGTGAATGTACATTAGGGAATTTTCCTCTTTCCCCATCCCATATCCCTCAGTTAGGTCACCTTAGTTGCTCATCTATAGTTTCTCCGTTGTCTAAAGTTCCTCCTTTGACCCATTTTCTCCCTAGCTTCCACATATTATGGATAGCATCTGATTTATTATTTTTTGTGACTGACTAATCTCACTTAGCATAATGTTCTCCAGTTCTATCCATTTCACTGAAATGACATAATTGTGTTTTTCTTTATGGTTGAGTAAAATTCCACCGTGTACCCGGGCGTGGTGGCGCACACTTGTAATCCCCGCGCTTGGAAGGCAGAGACAGGAGGATCGCGCAGGTTCGAAGCCAGCCGCACGCGCTGGCTTAGGAGACCCTGTTTCCAAATAAAAAATGTAAAAATAGGTCTGGGAGTGTAGCCCGGAGGTTTAAGGGCTTCCAGGAACCCCAGTACCACCAAAAAAAAAAAAAATACCACTGTGTACATATCCCATAGGTTTGTAATCCATTCATCTGTCAATGGACATCTTGGCTGGTTCCATTGTTTGGCAATAGTGAACTGTGCACCTATGAATACAGATATGCATGCATTAGTTTAGTAGTTTGATTTCCATTCTTTTGGGTAGATATCCACAAGTGGTATTTCTAGATTATATGGGAAGTTCATTACCATTCTTCTGAGGATCCTCCATACTCTTTTCCAAAGTAATTGCACTAATTTGCAATTCCACCAAAAATGCATTAAGAGTTCCCACTTCCTCACATCCTTGTCAGCATTTGATGTTGTTTGTGTTTTTTAATGATTGCCATTCTAGTTGGAGTTAGGTGAAAATCTCAGAGTAGTATTTATTTCATCTCTGGTTGTTAATGATGTTCCACTTTTTTTATGGTTTAACATTTTGTTTCTCTTGCTAAATGTTTACATAAGTAAAAGGCTATGATCCATTTTTATGAAAGAATTACAGAATTATTATTGTGTATTTTCACTATTGTTTCTACATCCATTCTCATAGAGACCCAGCCTTCTTTTTAATTGATAGGTTTCTGGGCTGTGATACCAGGGCAACTCCAGAAACTTCAGTGGAGCCTGGAAGGTGGGATGGAGATAGCGAAGAGGATGAGTGAGGATCATTAAAGAAATTACTACCATTGGCTTTATGTGCATATGTGAGAACACCAATGAAAATCTCAGTACGTGTATGAAAGAGAGGGGATGAAGAGGGAGCTGAGGGAAAGCACACCAAGTACTATATTTATGTATATCACTATCAGTATGATTTACATTATGATGTGTGAACATAATGCACCAATTAAATTATATTAAGACAAAAATTGGTTCAAGTATGAAAATAGGGTGAAAGATTATGACAGTTTATTGGTGAGACTACCTACTACCTTTTGATCACCCATCCTGGATTGATTTGGGTTGTTACACAGAACATTATCCTTTTTGAGTGCCCATATCTCTCACCCCTGGGAACTCTATATTTCACTAGATAGCTTTATACATTTTTGTGGGTCAAGCCTTCCTAACTGTGAGTTTTATAGCTCTTCTCATTACAATAATTAGATTTGCCTGGTTGCATTTGATTAAGCACCACCACCTGGCCCTTATTATTTTTTGGATCTTATCTTGCCCATTACTATCAGAAAACTCAGCTTTGTAATAGTATCTCTTCTCATCAGCCTTTGTCTACAAAAGATGGCTACCACAGAGCTCTTTAATGATGCTATTTCTTCTCTCCACAGTGTGTTCTTATTCTTCACCTGTTGGTTCTATGAAAAATCCAGACAAGTCAAAGAAGATGATGGTGATTGTTATAAACACAAGTATTGTCCCTTACTGTTGTATCTGCTGGAAAAGTAGCTTCACTGGCACAAATCAATGTACATACTGTGCTCCATTGATTTCATAACTGTTCTTTTGAAGATCCTCTGCTAAGAAATCAAAGAAGTTTGTTTTCCAAAGAAATAAAGGTGGCATTAACATATTACTGTCTAGCCTAAGTTTATTTTAATTGTCCTTCTGTCTTCCAAGTAACAATACACAGTAACTATGCTTTTCTTGACATTTTTCACAGCAATATACCAGTCCTCTAAGTTGATGACATTTCAGCTGGTTCTGGTTAAAAGGATCTATTGTTACTCAGCTGCCTATCAGATATCCTAAGCAATCTCTAAAGATATGCTCAAGCCAAGTAGATAATATAACCTTGTGAATATTCAAAGAAATTTCTGTATGTTGACATTTATATGATCCATTGTCATGGGCATCCTGGGAAATGACTTCTAAGTAGAATTATAGATGACAATACTAGCTCTCTTTCCAAAATGGTGTGTTTAGGATGACCATCTACTTCTAGGCAAACACAAACATTTCTATAAATTATTGCCATCCAACATAAGAATTACATTGTCATGACAGATAATCAAAGGGTGCCTTTGTCTTGGCATTTTTTGTTTTTAAAAGACCTAATTCACAAGCTAATGAGTTATTTGCATCATGAAAGCAAAGATTTCAATTCTGAAAAGACCCCTTTAGCTGGAAGCTGCCTTCTTTTGTGAAAAATTCCAATCAACAAAATCATAAGTCTCTTATATCTGCAGCTCAAAGGGGTCATAAGGAGTACATTTCTCTACATGCAGTACTTCTTGATTAATATAACTCTTACCATGGGGAATTGTAAACAAATAATTTACCCACCATTACCTTAGTGAAGTTTTTTTTTCCTTTTTTTTTACTTAGGCCGCTTTTAATAGTTTTTTTGTTTGTTTGTTTTTTTTTTTTTTTTTTTTTTTTTTTTGGTGGGACTTGGGATGGAAACCAGGGGCCTTCTACCTCCGGGCTACACTCCCAGACCTATTTTATATTTTTATTTGGAAACAGGGTCTCTTAAGCCAGCTGAGGCTGGCTTCGAACCTGCATGATCCTCCTGTCTCAGCCGCCCAAGCACGGGGATTACAAGTGCACCACCATGCCTGGCATTTTTCTTTAATACTACTATTTAGTGTTTACTTATGATGTATTTTGGTACAATTCTCCCTCCTCTCTCTCTCTCTCTCTCTCTCTCTCTCTCTCTCTCTCTCTCTCTGTACTGAGAATTGAACCCAGGGACATTCTAACTTTGAGCTATATTCCCATCATAGTAATTTTTATTTTTTAATTTTGAATCAATATCTCACTAAATCACTGAACACTGAAATTAGCCTCAAGACTGTGATATTCTTGTCTCATCATCCCAAGTTCTGGGATTATAGGTATATGGCACCACATTCAGCTAATAGAGTTTTCTTAATATAACCTGTTTTAGGAATTTTTTGAGCTTCTTGCTCATCTAAATCATAAGGTTTTTCTGATTGGCTATTGGAAACAGGCATCATACCCAAACTAGAATTAGTTTGGGAAACTAATTCTAATTCATGTTTCCCTTATTCAGCCTCAAGTTGCTATCTCACACTTATTTTCATCAACACTCCATTGAATACTGGGTGGCCTGAACATGGTTCAGTTTCTCTTGGTGTGCACCTGTCTTCTCTCCATTATTCTGTCCCATGAATTCTAGATGCCTCAGCTCTTCTCAGTTCTATCTTCTCTACTTAGGGTATTTACTGACCTTTACTAGGTTTTCCCTTCCTGATCAACATTCAGGAAATTTTCTGAAGGTATTACATTTGAATAAGTATACCATCACCTTGCTTGTTTCCTATGTCCTTCCTATTAAAGATCTTACTTGGTTGTATTATGTTTGGATATTTCAGACACTAGATTAAGTCTATATCCTGGTATTCCATCCTGATATTTCATATTTCATCAATGTTGTTGCAATAAATTTTAGGATATATATATATTTCTTGCGGACCTTTAAAAATTAAAAAAACATATTAGTTATAAATAAAGAATAGGTTATCCCAAATAAATAATATATGGTCTTTAATTTATGTCATGATTCTGAATATATTTATTCTCTAGTCCACCTTATTTTGTGTTTTTATAATCCTTCTTTTGATATATCCTTACAAATTTGTATATTGGTGTTTTTATAATTTTGCTTCATTTTATCTGAAATGAAATATCATTATGTAAACTTACAGATACATAGCCAGGTGTGGTGGTGCACGCTTGTAATCCCAGCATTTGGGGGGCTGAGACAGGAGAATCGTGCAAGTTCGAAGCCAGTCTCAGCTACTTAGTGAGGCCCTTTGCAACTCAGTGAGACTCTGTTGCAAAATAAAGAATAAAATATAGGGCTGGAGATATCGCTCAGAGGTAGAATGCCCCTGGGTTCCATCCCCAGTACCGCAAAAAAAATAAAGAAAGAAAGAAGAAAATTACTGATACATTTATAGATAGATTTATTTATTGATAAAGCATTACTTCTCTTCAAGCTATAAATGAACTATTATAAAGCTATTACCTAAATGGACACTCTTAGAAAGTAAATTTTATTAATAGATGTTAATTAATAGATTTTGAGCACACTGAAACTATTTAATTATTAGGTACAGAAATACCCAGCTTAAATATGATCTTATGCACATCCTGCTCATGATAGTCTTGATTATAAAAATCTTTCACAAATTATCTTTAATGAGTAATGAAACTAACCAACAATTAAGCTGCATTAATGGTCGTCGTAAAAATGGACAGATGCTACATTAATTTGTCATCTGTGAACCATTAGAATCATTTAATTACTAACGCATAATAAGGTTTTGCGCTTGAGAATGCTTAGAATGAATATGCTCCTTAGCTAAAAATGTGTGTGCTATGTACTATAGGAAAAAAAAGAAAATATCATATATATTAAAATTAAAATAGTAAAATTTGACTAAAATAATTGCTTTATCTCAACATGTTTCATTGAACTAAAATTTGATAATAAGTTATTCACTTTTCATGTAAGTCACAATATATTCTTTATTCAGTTTATAAAAGAGTTTATAAGTTTAGATTCTATAATAATAGCATTTTCCATTTGGTCTTTCTTCAATATTTGATTGTCCAGTAAGAAAATTTAAATGAATGTCAAATAATTAACCACCGCACCATGAAACTAATGCTTTGTAATACTGAATGAATCTTATTGACATGCTGATAAGCATATCTTTATATTCTTATATACAACTGAATATGTTTCTGCATAATCTATTTGTATGGCAAATAATATGATTTATATCTTGTATAATTATCTTGAAAACCAAATTTGCATATTGTAACCCATTTACTTAGATTTATAAGAAAAATAAAATTTATCATTCAGTATTTCAAAGATTATAACCAAGAATGAAAAAACTTATCTTAGAGTTTAGTGGTACTCATAACTGTTGAACTTTTCTTGCCTAGTATTAACACAGGGTTCTTAAAACTAATTATTATTACAGAAATTCAAATAATGTGAGTTAAATACCAGATTCAATGTATTTTTAGTCAACACCAAATATGGGGCATCAGTATATATGTCATAATGTTTCATGTTTAAATGTGTTCTTTGGTCTAAAATTACTAATAAAGTTATTGTACTTATAGAATATTTTGTTAAGTTACTGAGAACATGAGATGTTCATCATCCATCATTAAACTCTTAATATTTGGATTATTTAAAAAGAATATATAGCCGGGCGTGGTGGCGCACGCTTGTAATCCCCGCGCTTGGGAGGCGGAGACAGGAGGATCGCGCAGGTTCGAAGCCAGCTACGCTGGTTTAAGAGACCCTGTTTCAAAAATATAAAATAGGTCTGGGAGTGTAGCCCGGAGGTAGAAGGGCTTCCAGGAACCCCAGTACCACCAAAAAAAAAAAAAATTAAAAAAAAATATATATATTATAGTAAGGCAAACCTAGATTTGGGTAGCAACCTAATCCTGAAAAAGGGACAACACACCAATAACCAATTTGCAGCACACCTGACTTAGGACCAGTGCTTAAATGTAACACGGACTTCAGGACCAGAGGCAAAAGCTGCCTCTTTGGAATTTCTAGCAAGTCAGACACAAACAAAGTCACAATATAAAAATCGGAATAAATGCCCAATCTATCAATAAGCAAATAATCTAACATACCAACAAACACTAAGGACATTTAGGAAATCAGGACTTCATTTAACAGTCAAAAAGAAAAGGCACCAGAAACTGACTGTATAGTAACTGATATAAGTGAAATTTTTAATGGAAGTTTTTAAAGTGAGTGTCATAAGTAAATTCTGTGAGCTTCAATAAAACACAGAAAAAGGCTTCCTAGTCTAACAAAGTAACACTACAGAGATAGAGACAAACATTTTAAACAAACAGAAATCTTTGCATTAAAAAATTCACATACTGAGACTAAAAAAACAACAGAAGACATCACAACCAGAATATGTATAAAAATAAGAAGGACTCAAAGCACACTTCTCGAGTAAACTGAATAGCCATGAAAGAAGACTGTAGAAAAGGAAGAAACTATAATACATCTAGAAAACAAATTGTAACATTTGTTTTACAAAATATTACCTACCGATAATTACCTTAAATTGTTTAAAATGTCCAATTAAAATACTTAGAAAAACTAAATGATATAAATATAAGTCCCTATTATATGCTGCTTAAAGAAAATGCATTTCATCTTTAAGGACATTCACAGACTGAAAATGAAGAGATGTAATCAGACATTACCTGCAAATGAAGTCCAAAGAAAAGCCATGCCTAAAATTATTTTGGAGAATCAATATCTACACTAAATATGTAGAAATACTCAAACAATTACTGCATATTGGTGATTTAAAAAAGACCAACCTAAATCTAGTCTTGTTAAAGAAAGAAATGTAACCCAATAGCCTAAGAGCAGCCATATGTATCTATAGTCAATTGATTTTTAACAAAACTCATAAGAACATGTATTGGAAAAAATACAACCTATTCAGTAGATAGCACAGGAAAAATTGGCTGTCGAACAGGTATAAGTATGAAATTTACCCCTATTTCTCATGTTACAAAAATCAATTCTATAAATATTAAAGACTTTCGTATCACAACTAAAACTATGAAATTACTTAAAGAAAACACAGAAGAAATATTTTAAATCATTACAGCAAGCCAGGAGATTTTGGAAAAGACCTCAAAGCCACAGTAAAGAAAAGCAAAACCACACTTGTAGGATTCTATCACACATAAAAGTTTCTGCAAAGCCAACAAAACGATCAACTGAGCGCGGAGTCAACCTACTGAACAGAAGAAATATTTGTAGTGTATATATCTGACAAGATATTGATATCAAGAACATATTCAAAACTCCAAATCTCAATAAAAATTCAAATGGGCAACAGAACTATATTGACATTTATCAAACAAAGAAGACATACAAATGACCAAAAGGTATAAAAAATGCTCAACATCACTAATTAGCAGATAAAGAATCAAAATCACAGCGAGACAGCATTGCACTACAGAAAAAAATGACTATTATAAAAAAGATTAAATTTAACAATTTCTGGTGAACTTGTAGAAGAAAATAAATCTTGTAAACTATTGATGGAAACACAAAATAACACAATCATTATGAAAAACATTATACCATTTTTTCAAATAATTAAAAATTTAACATTCTGATGATCCAGCAACCCGACTACTGAATATAAATCTAAGAAAATGACATTAGATGGTTATCATATGATTTCACTCATATGTAAAACATAAAAGAAAAATTTGATAATATGGGAATTGACAGTAGAATGGTGTTTCTCAGAAGCTGGGGCGAGTAGGCTACATGAAGGATCAAAGAAAGATTGAGCAATGGGTAAAAATATAGTTATATAGGATAAAGAAAAACTACTCTACAGTAGGGTGTCTATAGAAAATTATAATTCACTATATATTTTAAAGCCCCAAAAATATGTTGAACATTTTCACATAAAGAAAAGTATTTGAGCAAATAGATGCATTTAATTTAATATAAATATTATATGATAAATACATGTCTAGAAACATCACCTGATATTTCACAAATATATACGGGCTATGCTCTTAAGCATCAGTTAAGAACATAAGTTTTTAATTGAAAAATGGGGAATTTGCAATTTACATTTTTGCTCAAAACTACCTTTGAGTGTTTTGTCCTGTTGCTTTTCAGGCTGGGATGCAGCACCTCATACTTTTCCTTTGTCAAGAGACTTCTTCATAGAGCATTGTCACTAGAAATTGTAGAAGGAGACTAAATGACTGGCTTACAAAGACAAACGCTTTATATTAAATTTATTTCCTTGCTTGTATCCTTTTAGCTAAATTTCTTTATTCCACAGCAGTAGCGAGTTCCATTTGGCACATTTTCTCCCTCAGTGGAACAAGTTTTTTTAACTTCCTCCACAGAGAACTGGGCTCCAGCTTTTCAGGGACCCAATTCTCAGCTCCGAATGGACCAGCATCTGCCATTCACTGCTGTTTTCTGATGATCTGAATTCCAGGAGCACACCGTCATCCTAGATCTGAGTGCTAGTTCTACAGGGCTGCTTCCTTCTACAATGTATATATTTGCATGAACTAAACAATATACAGCCCTCAGGAGTCTGAATTCAATCACAATGAGTACATCCTTCTGAAATAAAATTATAGAAATCCAATTTCTTCCCTTTTTTTCAACCTTAGTAGTGGCATCTGTTTTCTGTGGTAACTACCTCAATGTTATATTATTACTTACATTTTCTACATTGCACTTCTCAAAAACATTGTTAAACTAATTATGTATTAAGCATTTATGTTTCCTGATGAAACACAAATAACATCTATATTGCTACCAGAGTAAGAAGATACTTTAAAAAATTATGTGTCTTTATAAAACTAAGGATGATATTATAATAAATGAAATCTGAATCTTGAATTATGAACAGTTACAACAGTGTTTATAACCTTCATTTTTATAAGCTTTAGTTCTAACAGTTGTTAAAATCAGGTTTGACTTTGTTTCATTATGATTCTTGCAGTAATAGTAACTAATTCTTAAATGCACAAATTTATAATAATTTACCATCTAAGTTAAGAGCCAAAGAAAATAAAATTTTTAATGCCTAGATAGTACAGTGTCTTATTGTTTGCTTTGCGCAACAATAGTCATAGAGGCACTTAAACTTGCTTCATTTATTGTTTTTCAATCTTATCATATTATCTCAATTGGGTGCTGATACTTTTGTTATCTTTCTATGTTAAAATAATAAATGTTTAAAGCCAAAAATGTTATTTTCTATATATGATATAATGAAATTATAATGCATACGTAGAGGTATATACATAGAAAAATGTAATATCAAATGCTGAGTTAATTTGACTTTTTAAAGAGTCATGGGAAACTTTTTATTCAAGTACAATTATATTTTTTGAACATTCCATAAATCTATAATTTTAATAATTAAACATTTGCTGAATTATTAAAAGATAACAAAATAACTTTTGCCTGAAGGTCTTTAACATAATTTCATTTTTCTTAGCATATATTTTGCCTCGTCTTTTACTTCTATTGTAGATCGCCACTCTTTGGGGCTCTTTCCTCACATTCCATTCTGTAGATTCACAAGGGTTCTTCATCTTCCAGAACATAGCTATATGCTTGACAGAAAAGGAATAAAATGTTTGGGGCTGAAGTGATGACCGGTTTTAATGGTTTATACTAAACTAACAGTATAAACTGTCTGGGTAAATTTTGCATTTGTGATCAGTTTTATGTGTCCCCAAAACAGAAACAAATGTAAATCTTAGGTAGTGGACTGTTGAAAAGATAGGGAGCAAAAAGATATGTATTTATTGCATCTCTTTTTTTTTTGCACTAGAAATCAAACCCAGAAGCATTCTTCTGTTGAGCTAGACTCTAGTCCCTTCAATTTTTATTTCGAAACATGATCTCATTAAATTGCTTAAGGTCTTTCTAAATTGCTGAATCTGGCCTCAAACCTGAGATCTTCCTGTCTCAGTCTCTCAAGTACTGGGATTACAGGCATGAGCTATCACTCTGGGCCTTGTTGCACTTCTCAAATCTGAGAGTGAATTTATTATACATGTGGTGTCATTAAGGTTGTTGTTTGATGTTGATTCTTAATCCAGGCACATGTTAGATTTGCATATTTGTGCTCATTTGAAATTAATAAAATTACATGATAAGGTTTATGATTGAATTATTGACAAAAATGTTTCTGTCATTTCCAAGCAAAAGCTTTTTTTTTTTTTTTTTTTTTTTTTTTATCCTGGGGTTCCTGGAAACCCTTCTATCTCCGGTCTACACTCGCAGACCTATTTTATAACTTTATTTGGAAACAGGGTCTCTTAAGCCAGCAAGGCTGGCTTCCAACCTGCGCAATCCTCCTGTCTCCGCCTCCTAAGCGCGGGGATTACAAGCTTGTGCCACCACGCCTGGCTGAACCAGAAGCCTTAAGATTTACATTGTAATTCAATATAATCTTTTTTTGTCGATGATGTTACTGCAATGACAAGTAATAGTCACCATAATCCAACAGACTTGCTATGATTGTGGTAAAAGCTTCCTTGCAAAAGCACAATGGACTTGCACAGGACACGCAGTATATTTTCATGGTGTCTTAATCTAATAATGTCTAACCTTTCTTCTCAAGAAGGTCCCTTGAAGATCTCTAGAATTGCTATATTACAAACTCTGATACTCTGCTGAATAAACCCAAACTCTCCTCTCTCCCAGCGCCAACCTCCCATGTTTCATTGTGAATTGCCTATGGTAATCACAAGCTTCTGTTATGATTTTCAAAGCAACCAGTAAGTGAGTCATTTATAGTTTCTATCTAGTTCTAAGAAACTTTTGTTTTTCATGATATTCAAAGTCACTTTTCTTTTTTCTCAATGAAGTTAAAAAGTGGGAGTTGAAGGAAACCTTGTATTTTTGAATTTAGCTAAAGTATATATTATACTTTCTGAAATACAGGCAATAATCAAGTTTCTGTGCAGCATGATTGGGCTTTCATTTTTTCATTTCCTTTGTTAACTCCTTAATATTTATTAGCTTCTAAATATTTATAGGTAATGTTTTACAGTCCTTACATACTTCTTTTATGAAAGCCATAACTTTTCTTTTAATTAAAATATTTTACAGAATGAAAGACTATATGCAGCTATTAATAATATAGAAGAAGCTAACCATATACCCAACATCCAGTTGAAGAAATAAAATCATAACCTCAGAGCTGGCCCTTCTTGTCAATATCACTTCCCAATTACATCCTCCACCTGTGGTTCCTACTCCCCACAGAGAATCATGTCCTGGTTCCTACTCCCCACAGAGAATCATGTCCTGAATATATACTTATATGAACATTTTTGCAAGCATATTCTCATATAAATGGGTAAAAGAATTTCTTTTGTTCCTTTGCTCAGGAGTGAAATCACTGTCTTAGGACACATACAGATCTCCATTAATAGATATTACCAAATTGCTTTTCAAACTAGCTGAACCATTTTACATTTCCTTCAAAAGTAAAAGAAAAAAAATTCCATTGTTTGCTACCCTCATTATCACTTAAAATATCAGGGTGTAAAAATGTTCCTATTCTGGTAAGTATAATATCATCCTCTTGGTTTTACTTTGCATGAGTGTGACTATGAGTAAATATAGCAGCTTTCAATAAATAATCAACCTTTTTCAGTTTCAAGGTTTTTGTTGCTATTATTGACATTTTTAATTACTTGGCTACTTGCATTTTATTTACTATATCTAGAGAATAGTAATCAGTACTTAATTAATACTTTATTATTATTTTAGTCAATATTTTTAGTCCTTACGCTCAAAGTCAGGGGTGCTCTACCAAAGATTTACATTCCTGGCTGCTTTCATTTTTTTATTTTGAGACAGGGTCACAATAAGTAGCCCAGGCTGTCCTCAAACTCATGACTTTCTGCTTCAGCCTCCTGAGTCACTGGTATTCTAGGCTTATGCTTATATGCTCAGCTTATTCCTATATTTTAAATATGTAATGCCTTAACTATCATTGATTATCTTATTCAGGTTATTTAAAATACATGTGATAGTTTATTTGAATATATTTAATATATGTCAGGGTCTCCTTAACAAAAGCTAAACCCATTGAGTATATACTTGGTGATAAACATAATTTCTATGGCCAATTTTACATTTTACATATCTGATTGCAGAATATATAATCTTTGTAAGGTAAATAGTATTATCATACCCATTTTAAACATAAGGGAATTACACACAAAAAATAAGTAACATGCCCTGTCTGATCTATAATTAGATCATAGGCAGTCTGATTTTATAACTCATTCATCAGAAAACTTTATGCTATACTATACCTTATAGTATTTAGAAATAATTCATGCCATGTAAGTTCTGAATTCAAATACAATTTATACATTCAGGGCCCCAACTAAGCCAGAGCAGATTGGCAATACATGAAAAAGATATTCAGGACACTCACTTTCTCTCAGCCTTCAAACCTCCTCTCAAACAATATAAAGTTTTCAATACGCAATTGAGCAAGCATGAAAAATTTATATTTTTCTTTATGGAGGGCATGCATGATTAGTAATCTAACAGTTTGAATTGTAGGACTCATTTGCATTGCCAGGAAAGAAAATGTTCTGAGGTAATAACACAATCCATGAACAACTTTGAATGAAATACTTGATTGTTTTATGAATTAGGAAAATGTCTGGATTAGAAGTCTAAGATATATTGGTGATTTAATTTCTCTAAATATGCTGATCAAACACAGACCACCTCAATCCTGAAGCTGAGTGATGATGTTTTCAACCTCTTACTGAATGTGGGAAAGGAATATATGCTTTCATCCATGCAGCCACTATGAATTTCTCTTGATTGCATTTGACCTGTGCAATACCACCTGTATATACAATTAAACTGTAGCAAAAACCCATTCTGGAATTCTATTATTGCACACATCTAAAGACTCTAGCCAGCAACCATGTGACAAAAACTATTATGGACCTGAATTTGCTTTTCTTGCCCTTTCTCTGTCAGTCTTCAGCATCATGCTATGTCTGTGCATATTGGCATGATGCCTGCACAGAATTGCCTCTGACATATTAATCCTTCACCCAAAAACTGCAGCCTTATAAAATATTAGAACCATCTACTGCAAAAATAATACGGGTTGCCACCTGGAAATAATCTCTTTTCTTTCATGTTGGACTGCTCTTCCATCAGATGAGTTGCTTCAAACCAGAACACACAAAGTAATGGGAGGATTTAAAGGGAGCTAATGCCCCTATAAATATGTGAAATGTTTTATCTAAATGTTTTACTTCCTTCTACAAACCTGGGCTCTGCTCTTACACAAGTTTTAGTTATTAAGCCAGATTCTTTTCTCAGTAAGCAGATACTGAGATGGAACTAGAAGAGTAAAAGGTTGTAGCGAAGTAACTCATGCATGTGAAAGAATGTGAAAAAATGTGAAAGAAGCCGATGTGAACAGCAGCGACCTCATACACAGAGCAGACCTGGCACGGTCCCAGCCAACTGCGTAGGTTCTCCAAGGGATGGCTGACGCGATGGAATCTCATGGTGGGCAGCAATGGCCAGGTCCCAGGGACTTTGTAGTGTTCAGTCTTTGGTAGGTGACAATTAAGACAATGACCTTAATTTAGGCATTCTGTGAAGATCCCCAAAATGCTGTACCTGGAAGTTGCCACATAAATGTATTATTTGCAGTTAAATTATACCTTTTTAAAGAAATTTTAAGCACAGAACTCTCATAGCTGGCACTGAGACAGAGATGGAAAAGGTATTAATATGATTATAGGATTGTGGCTGCCATCTTGTCATAGTGGACTGAGTCTACTGTAAAAAGTAATAAGTGCAGTTAAAGGATAGTTAACACCGCAATATCTATGTGAAGATTCGCTTTAATAAATGAGGATAACGAAGGATAATATGAATGCCTTCCTGAACACCACTCTTTGAACACATGTAATTGTTAATAGAGACTCTCAAGTTGCATATAAGAGAAACCCAAAGAGCTAAGATGGCGTAGATTGTAAATGTTACAGCTCAGGGCAGGGCGATGGAAGCAGACAGGGGAGAGCAAGGCTCTACTATTCACATCATGGAGACTAGAAGTAAGAGAATGTTGAGCAAGCAAGGAGATTCAAAGACAAAAACACAGACTTTAAGGCCACACCCTTAGGGACCCACCTTCTCCAACCATAATCTACTGGCCTCGGTTACCAACTAGTAAATTCATTACAATGGATTTATCTACTGAAAATATTACAACCTTTATGAGTCAATTATATCAACTCTGAAACTTAATACATGAACTCTTCAAGATTTGTTCTATTGCTAACCATAAAAACTACACACAATGATTCAAGTTTACATAAATATTAGTGTTATTTTTGCATATGTGTTTCATGAATATGTAATGTTGGCTGTTCTATTTTTTAACCATAAACTCCAATTATGAATTAAGTAGTTAAATTCCAGTTTGGAAAGTCAAATTTTAAATAATGAGTCTAATGTTTCAGACTTTCTTTCTTTCCTTCTGGAGTACTGGGGATTGAATTCAAGGGCATTCTAATTCCAAGCTACACCCCAGCTCTATTTTTTATTCTTTATTTTGAAATTGTCTCACTAAGTTGTGGAGGACCTGATTAAGTAGCTGAGGCTGGCTGTGAAACTGTGATCCTCCTGCCTCAGACTCCCAAGTAGTGGGATTACAAACCTTTGCCACCAAGCATGGCTTCAGGCCATCTTGCATTAAAGCTATGTATTCCTGATAAATATAGATTTTAAGCAATCTGACTGTAATCAATTTCAATGTTGTAATATCTCTAACTTCCATTTATATTTTGTAACCATTATGAAAGTAATATAATTATATATTCTTATCTCATTTTTGCCTTAATTTTCTTTTTAGGTGTATAGGAGGAAATGTATATATACATATATGTGCATAAATATGTATATACATATACATGTATGTGCCTATATATATGTAAATATATGTATATATGTGTGTGTGTTATATATATAATTTGGGACACTTTTATTCCACTTTATAAAATTTAATTCTATTTTTTCTTCAATAGATAAATATATATTTTCATTCCAAAATAACACTTTAGTATTCTATTAAGTTCATAATGTTTTTTTAAACATTTATAAAATGGTTTACTATCTTACTAGTTCATATATGACTCATTTGGTAGAGTTCTAAGGCTTTTTTCTGTTCATGACTTTGTAATCATGAAATTTTGTTGAATGATTAAGTGGGGGACAAGTGACATTTTTAATTCTCAAATTTTAACAGTATGCTATACAATAGATATCATGAATTTATCTCTTCTAACTAAAATTTTGCATATTTGATCAATATTTGCCTAATCTACCCTATCCCCCCACCACTATCTCATAGAATTATATCTACTAGTTTACTCTCTACTTCTATGAAAACAACCTTTTTAGATTGCACATATAAGTGTGATCATGATATATTTGTTTTTTTGGTGCCTGGATTATTTCATTTAACATAATGTTCTCTGAGAGTAGCAACATATTCCCAATTTACAAAATTTTCTTTTTTATTAATAATGAATAATACTCTTGTACATATTTCTATTTTTACATATTTCTTTATAAATGTCATGAGTTAAGTTTTTTGATATTTTAATCTCTGCAATATATACTAGTCAAAACTTCATGACTATATCACATGGTATCATACTATCAAAATGTATCCTTTGACCACATTTTTTGAATGTAAAAGAAGGAGGTAAAACATATAAATGTTATTTCTGTTTTTATTTATGGAATCAATCAAATCATCCAAAATATGATATTGATGTTTATTGTGTTTTAAAAGTATATAATAGATAGCATTGCTTAATATTTGGGGTTTTTTTTGTTTTTTGTTTTTTTTTTTGGTGGTACTTTGGGCTACACTCCCAGACCTCTTTTATGCTTTTTTATTTTTGGAAACAGGGTCTCTTAAGCCTGCGCTGCTGGATTCGAACCTGCGCGATCTTCCTGTCTCTGCCTCCCAAGCGCGGGGATTACAAGCGTGCGCCACCACGCCCGGCGCATTGCTTAATATCTGAAGTCAGCTTTTCAAGGTTATAAATTTTTAAACTAGGAGGACATATTTATAATTCTTGGTAAACAAACAAACTTGAATAACTTTATCAAAAGTTGAACAACAAGAAAAAACAGCACGTAAATTTTTTTTGATGAATAAAACTACTAACTAAACCAATATTTTGGACTTTAGCTATATGCAGAACTAATATTTTTTATCACATTAACTGAGTTTAATGATGCAAAATTCCATCAAATTTTCTTTCTTTCTTTCTTTCTTTCTTTCTTTCTTTCTTTCTTTCTTTTTTTTTTTTTTTTTTTTTTGGTGGTTCTGGAAGCCCTTCTGCCTCCGGGCTACACTCCCAGAACTATTTTATATTTTTTTATTTGGAAACAACAGATCTCTTAAACCAGCAAGGCTGGCTTCGAACCAGCGTGATCCTCCTGTCTCCGCCTCCCAAGCATGGGGATTACAAGCGTATGCCACCAAGCTGGGCCCATCAAATTTTCTTACTTGAAAAAATTTAAAAGCCGGCTGTGGTGGCTCACACTTGTAATCCCAGCATTCAGGAGGCTGAGACAGGAGGGTCACGGTTCACGAAAAGCCTCAGCTACTTAGTGAGGGCCTCTGCAACTCAGCGACACTCAGTTTCAAAATAAAGAATAAAAAATAGGGCAGAGGGTGTAGCTGGGAGGTAGAATGTCCCTGGGTCCATTCCCAGACCCGCAAAAAAAAAAAAAAAAGTAAAACATTTAACATTTATTTGCTTCAATAGTGTAGAACATCTGTCTTCTGCTTATATCACAATATCAATTATAAAGGTAATAGTGATTTTATACCTAAGTTTTAAAAACCAAAATTTTACAGAAAAGTAGCTATGAGTCAGGTAATATTACAGATTGACTACAAGGGAAAAACAAAACCAAACCTGCAAGTTTGGCTTTATGACAAGATAAAGTTATTAAACCAGAATGTCAATGTCAATAGAGCAATTAAATTTGTTAGTAGTCCTATAATTAAATATCAAATTACGTTAAGTAAAGTAACAATATAGAAAGCATGGATCCAAGCTTCCTTTAGAGTGAAGACCATTTACGGTTGATGATAGTCAAGATGGTGATAATAATGATGATGATGATTGTGGTACTAAGAATTGAACCCAGATCCATTTTACCTCCATGTAACATCCTCAGCCCTACTTAATATTTATGAAACAAAGTCTCACTCAGTTGCAGAGACCTCACTAACGACTGAGACTACTTCAAACCTGTGATCTTTCTATTTCACCTTCCTGTACTGCGATTAAAGGCATGCACCACTCTGCCTGGGAATACGTGATTAATAAGGGGACAGAATTTAAGGCATAGTCTATAAGTTACAAAAGCTAATATACTTTGAAGACAGAAACCAAATAAAAATTTATGGCTATATAAATGGATTACAAAACTATGGGTTATATACATAATGGAAATTTACTCAGCCATAAAGAAGAACACAATTATATCATTTACAGGGAAATGGATGGAACTGGAGAATATTATTCTAAGTGAGATTAGTCAGTCCCCAAAAGTAAAAAATCAGATATTCTCCCTAATATGTAGAAGCTAAGGAGAAAAACGGGCCATGGGAGGAACTCAAGCCAAAGAAGGAGAAACCATAGATAACCAAAAAAGGTGTCCTACCTGATGGGGATAAGAGAGGGGAAGAGGGAAATTCCCTAATGTATATGATGCACATTCACAAATATATCAAAGTCATCACTAAGCCAAACATTTTTAAATTTTCTATATAGCTTGCATTTCTTAATATTAGAGCCCAACAAAATTTTCTTTAATTATAATATCCTTTGACCACTTAATAAAATATTCTAATAGGATGTTTATAGTAGTATCTAAATATACTTCCTTTTATTATAGGTATAATCTATCATAAGAAATGCACCAGCCGGGCGTGGTGGCGCACGCTTGTAATCCCAGCATTTGGGAGGCTGAGACCTGGAGGATCGCCGTTGGCGGACAGCCTCAGCTACTTAGTGAGGCCCTCTGCAACTCAGTGAGACCCGGTTTCAAAATAAAGAATAAAAAAAACAGGGCAGGGGGTGTAGCTCAGAGGTCAAATGCCGTGGGTTCCATCCCCAGACCTGCAAAAAAAAAAAAAAAAAAAAAAAAGAAGAAATGCACCATACATTATACATCTATTTTTAACAATATGATACAGGTGATTTTGATGAAGCTATGTATATCCATTTCAAATTTTTATGGTAGTATGTTTGGCTTAGCTTGACAAGTAAAAATGTTTGGTCATAATTTTGTGAGATGTAAAAAAATTTTTTTTCACAAGGATTAAAAATTTTTGCATTCCCAGAAGTGACATGTATTTATTTTCTCTCAGTTCATTAGGTATGTCTGTTGATATATATTGATTTTTCATAAATCCAATAGAGAATAAATCATATTTCATGTAGCTTTAATTTTCATTTTTCATTTTTAATTTATGTGAGGGAAAAAAGGATGTTTAGATTCAATTTAATTTCTTTTTTCTGAACTGCTAATAAATGTGATTTTTTTTGCCAGTAATAAAATACCATATTTGAAAGATATTTCCTTATATTATAAAATCTGATTAAAATTATTTCTACCTGTGGAAATTATAATCAAGTTTAGGATTGTTTTTAAATAGGTAAAAAATTTAATTTTTAAAATAATTATTACTGTTAGGTGTGGTGGCGCACAGTTGTAATCTCCATGCTTGGGAGGCTGAGACCAGAGGATCGCACAGGTTTGAAGCCAGCCTCAGTTACTTAGTGAAGCTCTCAGCAACTTAGTGAGATCCTGTTTCCAAATAAAGTATAAAATAAACTGGGCATGGTGGTGCAAGCTTGTAATTCCCGCGCTTGGGAGGCGGAGACAGGAGGATTGCACAGATTCGGTCTCGCTGGGTTAAGATACCCTGTTTTCAAAAAGCTATATAATATGAGTCTGGGAGTGTAACCCGGAGATAGAAGGGTTTCCACGAACCCCAGTACCAAAAAAAAAAAAAAAAGTATAAAATAGGTCTGGGAATATAGCCCAGAGGTAGAAAACCCCTGGGTTCCACCCCCCAGTACCACAAAAACAAAACAAAAACTAGAAAAAAAATCATTATTGAGCTCCCATGTAAAAGTCATTCTTTTAGGTATTAACAATGTTCTAGTTTGAAGCGAAACATTCCCTGAAAGTTCATATGTAGAAAACTTTGTCATCAGAGCAGCAATGTTCAGAGATGAGGCTTTAGAGAGGTGTTTGGATTCTAAGTACTTTAATATCATAAGTGGATTAATTCATTGACAGTTGAGTGGATTACTGAGAGGTAGTGTGAGCTATAGCAGAAGGGACTTGAATGAAGGGTTGGTTTCTTGGGGACTGTATCTTGTAACTGGCTACTCTCATCCATCTCTTGCCTCTCAGTAGCCATGAGGTCAGCAACTTCACTCCATCACACCCTTCACCCTTTTCACCATAGTACTTTGCTTCACCATAGACCTATAGCAATAGAGTCAGCTGACCATGGCCAGACACCTCTGAAATATAGTGAGCCAAAATAAATCTGACTTCCTTTAATGTTTTTAAGGTTGTTTTTTCACAGCAATTCAAAGATGACTAACATAAGCAATAATATAATAAGATATTGCTCTCCCTCTCATGTTTGGCTTGCAGCAGTAAATTGGCAATAAACAAATAATCAAACAGAATAATCTCAAGTGATAGATAGTATTGAAAAAGAAAAATTCAAGTAGAGACTGTTGAGTTGGGATAATATTTTTTTAAAGTGTTTACCTTGAAGATCTTTTTGAGAAAATGACTTTGGGTTTTGATTATGTAAAGCGAACACATACACAAAAGGCAAAAAATGGGCTTTTAGAAATTCTAAAAGTAGAAAGAGGTAACAAATATAAAAAACTAAAATCAGCAGGTAATTGGCAAGGTTGGTGCAAGAAGAGGTAGCCTGTGTGACTGTAACTGCCTCCAGCAGCGGGGTAAAATGGATTAACTCAGGAAGGAGAAGGGTGCCAGTTTGTTTCACATTTTGAGAAATGTAATGAAGATGTTTGATTCAATTATAGGCTTATAGGAAGCTATTGGAGGCATTTAATAAAAAGAGATAAATTTATGCTTTTACAAGAATAAATCTGGCTACAAGGTAGATACCACACTGGGAATAGAGGACATGTATGTCATCAGAAATGAAGGAGAATGCTTTTGAGATTCCAGGTGGAAGGTGATGGTGGTGCCAGGCAGATCTCTTGGGAGAGGCAGGGATGCACTCTCCAAATACATTCTTGCCTTCCATATTCTTTGCATTTTAAAGTTCTTTAACAATATTACAGAGCTTACTATATCCCAGGCACAGTTCCAAGCAGTTTGTATGAATTGGTGCATTTAAGTCTTACAATTTCATGAGATAGATAATCATATTATAGATGAAGTAATTGAACTCTAAAAAGGTTAACCAAATTGCCCAGGGTCATGAATCTGGAAGCAATGAGCACTTTAATTTAAAATGGCTGGATACTAGCTTGAAATTTTTGTAGATATTGTGTAGAAATGATCTTGAATGCATAATAAGTAGACAATATTAAATATAATTAGAGTTCAAAAAAACTTAAGAATGCATTTAAGGGTTTAAGTGTATCAGCTCAATTAAATATTGATTTGTTCTTGTCAATTACCCCACTGAAATTTGGAGATATTTCAGTAGAAGATTAAAATCATAAATGATATGTCTTGGGAGTTACTAATGGAAAACAAATAAACAAATTAGTGCAATGGTTTTCACATATTTTATTGTTTTAATTCATAAGTATGAATTAAATAAATAAAAGCATTAATAAAAGTTAGACATGCCTCTGTCTTCAGTGAAAAAGTGTAAGCATTGTATTATATTTTGTGTTACATTTAAAACTACATTCACAAAAAAAAGCCATTTTAGACATAGATTAAAAAATAAAACACTTTGGGGAAATTATGGCAGGTACAGGTAGTTTAATGGGGAAGCTGTGCTTTCTGCTGCTAGTTATTTCATGCCAAAACAAGTATTCTAAACATTGATGATTGTGGCACAATAGCAATAAAGGGAATTGGGACATCTGAGACTTAAAGGCAAATTTCTATTTTAGTACAATATTACTCCCCAACATGTACCCATATTCGTCTTGAAAAACTAAGAGTTGTAATGACTGAGATGTTTGTAACTGTTGTGAAATAGTATATAACCAAACTATAACAGCAAATCTGTGCAAATATGATAATTACTCTATCTGATAATTCATATCAAAATTATTCGCCGGGCGTGGTGGCGCACGCTTGTAATCCCCGCGCTTGGGAGGCAGAGACAGGAGGATCGCGCAGGTTCGAAGTCAGCTGCGTTGGCTAAGAGACCCTGTTTCCAAAAATAAAAAAAGTATAAAATAGGTCTGGGAGTGTAGCCCGGAGGTAGAAGGGCTTCCAGGAACCCCAGTACCACCAAAAAAAAAAAAAAAAAAAAAAAAATTATTCAAGAAATAGTTGCTCTTCCCACATTTGCTGATGATTCGTTTTAAAATCATATTTATTTTCCAAAAAGAATCTTTTAGTCACTCTAAAAGTCCACTAAATAGAGTTATTTTTGCTGAGGCCATCACCCTATTTCAAAAGACTGTGTTGGTCAAAAATACATACTTGGTTAAAACTGTAAGATAGCACTTAGCGCTCCCTAAGATGGCTATTATCAGATCAGTGAAAAATAACAAGTATTGGTAAAGATGTAGAAAATTGAAACCTTGTTATGTTGCTGGTTTTAATGAAAAATGATGTAGCTGCCACAGAAAGCAACCTGATAGTTCTTTAAGGGGTTATACAAGGAATTACCATATGGTCCAGAAAATTTATTTCTAGGTATATACCTAACAGAATTAAGCAGGTACTCAAACAAATACTTGCTTATGAATATTCATAATACTGCTATTTTTAATAGTTAAAAGGTCAAACAACCTATCATAAGTAATAGAGTATTGATAAATCCTACAACATGAATGAAACTTGAAGTATCAAGTCAGACATAAGAGCCAGTCATAGTGGTGCATGTTTGGAATCCAAGTTCTTGGGAGACTGAGACAGAAGGGTTGCAGATGTGCATCTTGGGTTCAATCTCTAGTACTCCCCTCCCACACATGACACACATAAAATATCATATATGATTTCATTTATCTGATATATTCAGAATAAGTAAATGCATAGAGAGAGGAAATAGATAGATGTTTTCCAGGGGGTAAGAAAAATAGAATGTGACTGCCAAGTGAATATAGAGTTTTCTTCTGGGGTGAACAATATGTTTTAGGACCTGATGAAGGTGGTGTGTGCAAAGCAATATGAATGCAAAGAATTATATACTTTAAAATAGCTAATTTTATATTACATCAATTTTATCTGAAAAACAAAAAACATAAAAATACATACTTTTTGATAGTAACTTAAATGAGACAAGCAAAAGTGAAAAAAATACTTTATATAAGAGTAAGGGTCACTCATTAGTTAAAAAAAGATATCTACAATTAAAAATGTATGATGAGCTTATATCTAACTTTCAAAAAACTATCCAATTTTAATGAATTAAAGTACAATAATATAAAATGATAATTTAAAAGTGTGGTACAGAAGCACAATTCTAAAATGACATAAAGAAATTTTTTCATAGAATATTTGTGAATAGAAATTTATGTGGATAAAAATGTCTCCATGCAATGCAGCAGCTGAAAGTAATGTAATTGGTTGGAAAAGGAATGATAATGTCTACACCCAGCAGATAGTCTACATCCACCCTTTATTATGGTTCCTGCTTCAGCATTCCACAACATTCCACAGCTTCAGCTTAACAATACAACAATGCACTTTCTTTCACTTTTTTTTTTTTTTTGATGCCCATGCATTTCTTTGCTCTTTTGACTTTTAAGGAGCATAAAGCAAACTTTGGAATAATCTTGGGACTCATTGAATGAATTACTTGGGAGCATCAGGATCTGAGTGAGTTTCACAGTTAAGTTTAGGCTCTGCAAGAGGTGTATGCTTCAGTACAGCTCCCCTGGAATCTGGGCTTTGTAACACATCTAAAGGTGCTTTGGATCAGTGGTGGGTATGGTTGGCTTGTGCTCTGAATGACCTGCTTTTATGATGGAGCCACAGCAGAGGCTCCTAATGTTCTAGAGCAAGACAATATTTTTTGTGGCATAATTTCTATTCTTTTTCAAAAACAGAATTTATAAAATTTCTGGAACATAGAAAAGAAAGAGTTTGAGCATAGGATATCAAAGATCTACAAGCATAGCTGTACTTCATAAACATAAATTCAAGAAGATAAGAGTGGTGACACTAGAGAACACAGAAAATATCCATAGCCCTGAAAGAAAGGGTAACTTCTCATTATCATTCAGAGTAATTAATTTCTATAAATGACAATTGTAACCAAACACTTCCTTCACTGTGTCTTTTCCTCATGGTCACATCTTGGGTGTGAAAATAAATGATATGGTGTGTCTCTTTTTATTGGATTCCTGTCCAGTGGATTTTGATAAATAAATCTAATGACTAACGAAGGGTATATAAATATGAAAGTTTAAATCATTGAAAAAAAAAAAAATCTCCCCTCACACAGGGTGATGGGTCCCTGAAAAAGAATAACTGTTACAGTTTTTAGGAGGTAAAATTTTAAAACTTATTGAGGTTTCCCATCTGATCTTTTGTGAAGTTCAGAATTAGATCTTGGAAACTGATGTCTTTTGCCCAATTTCAATCTTTAATTTGAATTGTTGTTGTGTGGTCTGGTGGGCTCTACATATCCTGGCACACTTGGCTACTCACCTCTGCCCACCCTTGTTCAAACAAATTTTCCTAATAATATAGACCACAAGAGGGACTTAAGTTCTGTTTTGATTTCCATAGCACACCATGGTCATTGTTATACCAAGGCCTTACTAACCTTCTCTTTTTCTTCTCTTTTTTCATTCTATATTCAGATGGCCTTTTTTAACCCTTCCAGTTTTTAGGTCCTCTGTCCTGCCTCTATATGAATATTTCATCTGCTAAAAGTTTATAGACTCTCAGTTCTTGGCTTTGCACTATTTATCAAGATAGCCACTGGGAACCAAGAATACATGACACTGTGGTCAAGGCAGTGATACTTGGATGTGGAGTGAATTAGAGACATTTCTGGCAACATGAGGCAATATGCTTAACCATTGAGAATCATGTCTGTGTAGTAAAACACAGACCCAGATGATTCTCAATGTCTGCTATGATCAATCAAAATTGGACTTACATTTTAGAATGTTTTCTATTAAATGAGAAAATTTAATATTTATAAGATAATCTAAGAAGATAATTTTATTCAAATGTATTTGAATATGAATAATTTGATGCGATCTTCTTTGAATGAAGCTTCAAAAATATATCCAAACATGTTATGACCTTTCTTTCTTGGATTTTTTGTTTTAGCTGCTCATTACAAGTAAATCAATATTAACTTGAAGTGCATTATAAGTTAAGATTAGTCCAATATTGTGTTAAAATACATCTTTTTTCAAATAATAATTATAGAACAATGAATAAGATAAATTAGCGGTCAGATGATGTCTATACGATACCTGTAGTCATGATGCCAGCAGGCAAAGTATTGGTAATTTTACTTGATTTTAGTCATTTTTCTGAAAGAAAGATATTAAAACCTATCATTGATATTATTCCTTATATATGTGTATGTTCAATAAAAACCATAATATGAATTTTGAGATAATTCTATGGTATCAAGCACAAAAAAACAATGAGTATGTGTCAAATGCTGGACTGTGGTGGGATGCCATGGCACATGCCTATAATCCCATTACTTGGGAGGCTGAGAGGGGAGAATTTCATGTTTGAGAAAGAAATTAGTAATATAGCCAGATCCTGTTTCAAAATTAAAAATAGAAAAGGGCAAGGGTTGTAGCTGTGTTTACTCTCCAGTATCACTAAATAAATAAGTACTGGAATGCATTTTAATAATTTCAGCAAAATTGTTCAGTATGTTATTTGCCTCATAATTTTATTAATTACAGCTACATCCAAGTATGTGTACAAACATATAAATATTATTAGATATAAGCACATAATTTTATTATATTTGTATTACTAAATATGTCAATCTCAATGAAAGGAAGAAAAAGACAACTGAAAAAATAAACAAAATTACTCTGATTAGAAATAGCCTTTAAGCCATGCATAGTGGCATATGTTCATAATCCCAGCATTTTGGAGGCTGAGACTGGAGGATTATGGTTTGTGGACAGCCTCAGCTAGTTTGTAAGACCCTCAGTAACTTAGTAAGGTCCTGTTTCAAAAAATAAAGAATAAAATAGGGCAGGGGCTTTAGCTCGGAGGTCAAATGCCCCTGAGTTCCATCTTAGACCCACCCCCCCAAAAAAAAAATAAAATAAAATAGAAATAGCCTTTAGTTGGGTGTGGTGGCATATGCTTGTAATCCCAACATTTGGGAGGCTGAGACCAGAGGATAGCGGTAAGTGGACAGCCTCAGCTACATACTGATGCCCTTTCAGTGAGACCCTGTTTCAAAATAAAAAAAATAAAAACAGGACTGGACGTGTAGCTTGGAGGTAGAATGCCCCTGGGTTCCATCCCCAGAAACACACACACACACACACACACACACACACACACACACACACGGCCTTTGTGGTGAGCAGTTTATTAATTTACAAATAGTTGGAGACATCAGGAATAAATACTTTCTTAAACTACAGATGCACAAAAAAAGGCCTTTATAGTAAACAATTTTTTCATTTACAAATAATTAGGGACATCAGGAATAAATACTTTCTTAAAACACAGGGCATATATGAAATATGAACTATTCTACAAATATAATTTTATGTCAATTAAAAATAAAATTGAAAAATTTATTGTTTCACAAATCTTTTCCTAGTATCTGCCATGTCATAAGTCTCATTATAGAAACTAAAACATGGGGAAATAATCAAGATAAGACAATGTTCTAAAAGACTTAAAATTATTATTTTATAATATGATTTAACAACAAACCAGTACCTAATTTCCACCTTTCAGATAGATATCAGTATCCTCACAGCTTATGAAAAAAAAAACTCAGACAAAAATAGATAAAACATGTTGTCCAAAACATATTAAATAACAATAAAAATTAATTTGAACTTAGATAATATGGTTACAGAAATAATATTGCCCTGGCTGCCTCTTACAAGTCTAATGGCTGGATATTTACATAGTAAGTTTTAGCCTAAATTGAAGAGAAAAATATTTACCCATGTTTATGTACTCATAGATGGTTTCTGTCTATATATGTATATATACACATATATATTATAGTTATATCTACATGAGAGTTATTATATTTGTCTATTTGTAAAATTAAGTTAAATATTACCTTTTAAGAGAAAAGGTAAGTCCATTGAAGTTACTTGATTCTGTTTTAAATAAATTTAAAATATTATTTTTATAAAATAGAAATATAAACATTGCAATTGATTTAGTGGCAGCATGAGGGCATCCTAAGATCATGGATACACAGTCATTCATTCATCTTTGCTAGACATTCAAAGCATCTTTCAGGTTATTTTTTTTCATTAATACAAAATCACTTTTGAAACAAGCTTCCATCCTACAATAGTAGAAAAATAACATGTAAAATTTTTTCTAAAGATATGTATTTTCATTTTATAGGATACTTCTGTCAGTGACACTTTGTTCTATTTTTGCATAATTTTTTATCTATTATATTAAGATTATATAATAGACACTTTTGAAATATCTGTCTAGTATTTCTCTGAGGATATCTAATCAAGTAAAGGGGCACTTGCCCAGAACCTATGTTTCCTCTCTTTTCCTCTTTGCTCAGCTAACAGAAGTAGAGGCATACTTGATCCTTGCTGAGAAGAATCTCTGTATCAGTAAATTAACTTGAATGGCACAGGGTCTGAATTTGCAGATGTATGTACATTAAATGCTGCTTCTGAATTTTGCATTAATTAACTTGAAATAGGTCTTCTCGTCAGTTTAATATACTACAAGTTGTTCAATAAATTGGCTCTCACATTTTTAAACTTATGATGTGTAATTTTTTGCATATTAAATGAAAAAGTATTAACATGGAATAGAATTGTTTAAAATTAATAAATATTTAAATGTTAAATAACTTTTTTTTTTTGTGGTACTGGGGTTCCTGGAAGCCCTTCTACCTACGGGCTACACTCCCAGACCTATTTTTACATTTTATTTTGAAACAGGGTCTCCTAAGCCAGCGCGCGCGGCTGGCTTTGAACCTGCGCGATCCTCCTGTCTCTGCCTCCCAAGCGCGGGGATTACAAGCATGTGCCACCACTCCCGGCGAAAAAACTTATTTTTAAACAATAATAACATTCAACATTTACACAAATCATGAAAAATTTCTCATATTGATATGCATTAGAAAAGCATTACTACATACCCTCTGGAGTTAAGCAAACTGCATTTTCTAATTTGTATGATCTCTCTCTACTTTAGTACACTAATTTTAAAGTAAAGGAGTAACAGCTAAATTAAAAATTAAAACACTGAAATTATATAGTCTAGTACATGTCATATACAAATTTATCAAACAATATCCATTTTTAAATTTCTCAACATATTTTTATAATTATAAGAAAGCTATTAGCTCTCTTTCTTCCTACCCATTAAAGCAATGTTAATTTATTTTAATAGCATAGATTAACTTGCCATTTTTAAACAATTATCAGAGCTACATTTCAAACTTTTATATTTGCTAAAATATGAAGCTTATTTGTAAAATCTGAGGAAAAATAAAATTGGCATGCTAAAGAAGATGTAAACAGTAATAGGACACAACTGCTCACTGATCTTTTCTGTGTTTGTGTGTATGTGCCAGAGAGACATAATTTATTTTGAAGTCTTAATCATAATAATGTCTTGTTCCAAACTGAAGATAAGATCTAGGCTATGATTCTGGTATAAACAAAGATACTAAAAGTGCTAAAACTAAACAGTAATTTTATGCTAACACATGCACATTAATACATAATAAAATTTTGACAAATCATTAATATTGCTGTATAGCATATATATTCACATTGAAATCTGCTCTGAAATGATTTTTTTATTAATTTTTTTATTTTTATTGTTTCTATACATACTGAACCTTTGTTTCCATACAACATCAAATGTTTATTCCAAGTGAAAAAAAAGTTTTATAGCAAAGAATCGTGGAAAACTGACTTAATGACTCCCTGTGGCATGAAGAGCCGACAGACATATTTACTGTCTAGTAAAAGATGTCTTCTTTCTGAAAAACATCCAACACGCTCACAGACATTACAGCATTTTCAGGTTTACTAAACTCAGAGTCCCTCTCCCATAATCCACTCCATTCACAAACAAAGCTCTAGAGACATCTGTGTTAGCCTCTTGAGATTGAAGAAGGGTGGGACAAGAGGAACTAACTGATACAAGTACAGTGATGTTCATAAATGATGAAACTCTTTGTCCCTGGCCTGGAGCGTGTATGCCTTCTGCTATTCTGGATTAAGCTGTGGCAGTCTCACTTGTTAATTTATATTTAGGTTAAAATTTTAGACCACTAATATTTCTTGATAATTTTGTAACAGGGATGAGATGCTTAAGGGACATGACGTTCTAGAAGAGAAAGAGTGAAGGCCTTGTGAGGCAGTTAAAAGGAAATTATTGAAATGGGAATGGTGGTAAATACTGCTAGAGAATGGTATGGTTCACAGGACAATGCACTGTGCTTCAAATTAAAGGCTTTTAGTGAGAAAAATTGAGAAGGTGGCCATGAGACAATTGCTAGAAACTATATAAAGCAACTTTGCCTAAATAGTACCCTGTTTGTTATTTCCTATTCTTTCATTGGTGGAGCTTTCCTCACCAATATTGTGGTCAGCATCAAATCCTCACCAAAATAAATACTGATATTTTTATTTTATCTATTAAAAAGATATCAACTTAGAATCTGGCATGTACCGCCACACTGAGGAAGGCTGAGACAGGAGGATGGCAAAAGCCAGCCTCAGGTACTTAGTGAGGCTCTCAGCAACTTAGTGAGACCCTCTTTTCAAATAAAGTATAAAATAGGTCTGGGGGTATATCCCGGAGGTAGAAAAACCATTGGGTTACACCCTCAGTGCCACCAAAAATAAAAAATAAAAAAATTCAACATAGAGAATTGTACCTCCAAAGATGTAAAGAGAGGGGAATTTCTACTCTAGAGACAAAAAATGCAAAAACTTAATAGCCTTTGAATCTTTGGTAGATAAGGGGAAAGGACTTGCATTTTTTGTGAAGGAGAAGAGAAGAGAAGAGAAGAGAAGAGAAGAGAAGAGAAGAGAAGAGAAGAGAAGAGAAGAAAGTGAAGCCAGGCAGTGGTAATGCATTTCTGTAATTCCAATACTTAGAAGTCTGAGACACAAAGATCTCAGCTTTGAAACCAGATTTAGCAAATTAGCAAGATCTTTCCTGATTTAAGGCCTAGGAAACAGAAAGGGCTGAGGGTATAGCTCAATGGTAAAATGCCCCTGAATTCAATCCGCAGAAACAATAACAAAGAACAATAGGAAGGCCTTTGTATAAGTCAAAATTTTCTACAATTTGAATCTATTTAGATATAACTATTTTGTGGCATAGTGACCCTCTTCTCTGATCTTGTTTTAAAGAAGGTTCTCTAAATTTTATGTAGCTTGTATTGACCTCTTTTAATGTTTGGAAATGTTCTGATATTACTTCTTTGAAGAGATTGTTGATCCTTTTGGTTGAAACTTCTGTTCCCTCTTTTATGCCTGTTATTCTTAGGTTAGGTCTTTTAAAATGGGCCCATATCTCTTTGGTGTCCAATTTATGCTGTCAACATTTTTTTCTAAATTATATATTACATGTTTGTTTTTGGAGTGATCATTTTTTAATAAAAAGTTTCTGTTTCCCATGTGGTCTAATCTATTGTTTATAGTTTGTATTGATAGCTTCACTTCAGTGATTGTGTCCTTCACTTCCTTCAGAGCTTCTTTCTGATTCCAGTTCAGGGTGTCAGATTCTTTGTTTGTTACTTTATTTCTTTCAGGCTTTCTGTGAGTTCTTTTTGAAATTCTTTATTATTTCTACTGTTAAATATTTGATTTGTCCTTGTGGCAATCTCTGCATTTCTGTGTTGTCAGGTTCTGTTACTGTTGGGTTGTGGGATCTTATTGCTTCCTTGTTTTTCCTCCTTCCCCTCATTTCAGGTTCTTAAGTTTGTATCTTTGTGGATTTTGATAGGTTTAGCTCACTGTGTAGGTGTCAGCTGTTATACACAGGGATAAGTTGTATTGTATTCAGTGGTGAAGGTTGAGTGAGGAGAAACGTGACGAACCAGTAAATAACATAATAATAAAAGTTCTTAGAGTTATCTTAATGGACAATTGCTTCTTTAAGTAAGGTTTGGCCTTAACAGATATAGCTTTCAGACAGAAGAACATTGTGAGAAACAAATTAAAAAATGAATCTCTCCTTATTATAAAAAAGTCACCCACTAGAAAATGAGAGGCTGACCCAAAGAAATCTAAGAAATTCTAAACAAAAAACCAGCTATCAAGGCAAATTCCTCTGTCTGTATGTTAAAACTAGGTGAAAAATTTTTTAAAATGCTATTATAAAAATATAGTAGCAAATGTCTCTAAATAAAGGAAAGTCTGAAAAAATTTTCATTGTTGAATGAACCAAGCCCAAGTTAACCAATGAGAACAATCACAAAGACACACCAGAAAAATAACATAGTTAGCTGGGTGTGGTGGCACATGCTTGTAATTCCAGCATTTGGGAGGCTGAGACAAGAGAATTGTGGTTCATAGACAGCCTCAGCTACTTATTAAGGACCTTTGCAACTCATTAAGACCCTGTTTCAAAATAAAGAATAAAAAACTAGGGCTGGGGTATAGCTCAAAGGTAGAATGGCCCTGGGTTTCATTTCCAGGACTGGAAAAAAAAAAAAAAAAAGTAATGTAGTTAGGGTTGTTGAGTTGAGGAATTCCCCAAACTTAAACAATCACATCAGTAGTAATTTCCCTGCTACTTCACATAAAGTTTTAAGTAGGCAAAAATCTTCAGTAGTCAATTTGGTTGAGCAAAGAGCAGCCCATTAGCATTAGCATTGTATAAACATGATTAGCCTTTTGGTGAAAATATTATACTACATGAAGCAATCCTTCGAATCAAAGTAGTCCTTGACTTCCACAAGTTCTCTAAATATCTCAGTATGATGTACTGTTGGTTTACTTAAATTGAATCCTAATTATGTCCACCATGTTGCTGTGAACATTTAATCTCAAAGCCAGTTTTGCAGAATAAAGCATGTATAAGAACAACACTCCTCAGTGGGCAAAACACAAGATCATTTTCATAGCACTAAACATTAACCCTTTGATATAAGACTCATCATATTTTTATTGATTTTTGGACTGTAGTGACATTCTTAGTTATTTGTTCTGCCACTTGGAAAACTACAGACTGTCTGGCAGACTAAATCCATCCTCTCTGTGACCACAAATTTATAAACAAATTGTGACTTCTAATTTAACCATCTGTGTCATCATATACTTTTCCAAAATAAGACCTCATTTTCCAATGAGAATATCCAGCATAAGATTAGCTATTAAGCTTAGAATTCTCACATGGCTACTATTGCTCTATAGATTTAACATAGTGCCAGGCATGGAAACAGATTCATCGTTACGTACTGACAACAGATAAAGGACTCTAGTTTTTGATTATTCACCATTCAAATGCTGTATGAGATTTTTAACACCTGCCAAAAATCACTTGAGGATTTCATATTGATTTGGATACCACATTTTCATGATAACATCACTTAAATTATCATCTGATTCAGCATAAGTGTTATGGAAATTTTCCAGGGTGGCAAACTGAATATTAGAATTATTTAAATCCCACTAAGTCAGTTTCTCATTCTTTTAGTCACTTTTGTTACAGGAGCATCCCCAAATTTGGGAGACCACATCACGTGGCTTTCTCTCTTCCTGTATACTTTGACATCTTCTTAAGCTCATTTCAATAGACCTATTTTTAGGTTATAGTGTCATTTAGTCATTTAATCCAACTTAACTCACATCATTGTAGTCCTTTAAACTAATCAGTCATATTTTCAGCAATTAAAGTCATTTTCAGGCTGACAATGGTGTGCTTTGCACAAGAACTATCACTTCAAAATGGTTTGATATACAGATTTTGAAGTACCTTCATGCTACTTATTATTCAAAAATCAACCAAAAAAATCTTGTAGGCCTATTTTTAGTTAATATCAGAACAAAAGCAATAAAAATATACCTAAATCAATTCTGAAATTTTGGGTTTCCATTAACTGTAAGTCCAGTAATATCTTTTCCTTTAAATGACAATACTCAAAATGGCCAGAGTGTTATGTCTTAATGGTGGCAACCTTGCCAAATAAAGAGTAGGGGTTCCTAATGATTCTGGTTCTGCTCCTCGATTCCTTGATTCTTTTGATGAACTGATTACAGTCTTTTTTTTTTTTTTTTTTTTTTTTTTACAGTACTGAGGATGAAACCAAGGGACATTTTATCTCTGAGCTACACTCCTAGTCCTATTGTTTAGTCCTTTAATTTTGAAACAGATTCTCACTGAGTTGTGAAGGGCCTCGCTAGGTAGCTGAGCTTGTCTGTAAACCATAATCCTACAGTCTCTGTCTCTGTAATGGGGGTATTCATGCTTGGCCCTGATTACAGTCTTAGTTAATAAAAATAACTTTTCTCAATATACTGTTCACCAAGTCACCTTTCTCTCGTCATAATGCATCTGTGTCAATTTTATAATAGTTTTTATTTAAAAAATTGTAACAAATATGTTTAGACAAAAGATTTAGATTTTGAGCCTTTAAATGTAACCCAGTTGTAGTTTTCTAGTGTACATATGGTCCTGGGTTTAATTCCTAATACTTCCCTCCTCTCTTCTGAACACTTGAACAATTTTCTAGATGCAAATACAGGATTCTTGCAAAAAAGTTTAAATTTTAGCTAATAAGACAAACCAATTCTGTGATTAGAGTGAAAACAATAACTCTGTAGAGAGGCAGTACCTGAGAACCTAGGAGGTACACTGAAGATGGAGGCATCAATGATATTTGTCATTCAATGTTACCATTTTATTTTAAAATTAATTTTTTTTTATTTTTATGTGAAAATGGCATACATTCAGACTGTGCTTGGTGCCCTCTCCCCCCACACTCTTCCTTTCCCCCTCCCAACAATGAGTGTCCAGGTTGACCATGCTACATTCATACTTTTACACATATTTGAATGTAGCTCCTCCATTAATCAACCTCAGCCTTCTTTGTATCCTTTCATTTTAGCTTTGCTGAGGCTTCCTCTCCATTATCTGGAATCCCTCTGGTATTTCTAATAGTCTGTATTTTGGGCATATTAGAGAAAACATATGTCCCTTCTCTTTTTGTGCTTGGCTGATCTCACTTAACATAATGTTCTCCACATTTTTTCATCTTCTTGTGAATGACATAATCCTGTTCTTCTTTATAGCTGACTAGAATTTCATTGTATATATTTCCCATAATTTCGCAATCCGTTCAATTAAAAATATCCTGGATCAGTTCTTAAAATGATGTTTATAGGCTTTAACTTTTTATGGCCATTAAATTTTTCATCTCCTGTGACACAATTCTGATCATGGTTTATTCACCATTCTATTACACTTTCCAAAGAAACCTTTTAGAGAAATGAAATGATTGTTCCTGTTCCTGAACCTCTACCCTACATACCTTTCAAGCCCTTTATACACCATTCAATGGTGCAAATATACCAACTGGATGAATATGTGCAGAAACGATATAGGGTGCAAGGTCTCTCTAAAAATCAGGATTAAACTCAATTATTAAATCTACACTGAGAACCAACCATAAGGACTACCAGATTTCCAAAAGCCCACGTAGGAGATATTGTCAAACTGTGTCTTTGTTGTTATTCCTCACTTTCTGAATTCTGAAAGTTAGAAATCACCCTTTCATTTAGGGGGTAATATTAACACTCCTGGTCTATATATTATGTATAGAAACGAGATATTAACTTCTCTTCCTCTTGAAAACATAAGAATTAGCATATTAGGAATGGTCATAAAAAATTTCAGGTCTTTAAAGAAACATCTCACTAGGTCTTTGATGATTGTAAAGATCTACAAAATGTAGGAATGCTTACTTACTCCTTAAATTTTCTTGAAATGGTAACTCACTCATTTCTTAGATGTACCCTGATGGTTGTTATACCTATCCTGAGAATCATGTGGTAAAAAAAATCCACTTTCTTTTTAGGTTGTAAGAGATAAATTATTTCACTTTGGCCATGGGAATTATTCATGTTAACATCAGTTCTTAGCTCATAATTGTTATGATTGTTAGAAGTTTTCTGGATTTATTTGTGGGGCATGAAAAGTCTAGGCACTACCATTATTCTTCTCTAAGTGGATTAGTGACTTGGACCAAAGGAAATACAAAAAGTTTAAAAAAAAAAAGCCACTTGGATTTTTAAGGCAGACCCAGGTAGTATATAATCCTTTCAGCTTAACTGATTCAGATACCATGGGGTACTCATGACAGATAAAATATAGGACATCCATAAAAAGCTTATATAGCGATGCCCCAAACAATATTTGGAACTTAATTATGTTTTAAAAACCTGCTTATATTAAAACAAAATGACCTGAATACTGTTTTGTATATGCTGAATCTACCATGTGAGATATATTATTAAAATCAATATTGCAAATCTGGGCGTGGTGGCGCACACTTGTAATCCCCGCTCTTGGGAAGCGGAGACAGGAGGTTTCGCGTAGGTTTGAAGCCAGCCGCGCGCCCTGGCTTAGGAGACCCTGTTTCTAAATAAAAATATAAAATAGGTCTGGGAATGTAGCCTGGAGGTAGAAGGGCTTCCAAACAAAAAATCAATATTGCAGAATGTTCTTATTAATTTTTCTTGAAGTTTTTTTTTGATGTTTGCCTTAATTAAATGCTGCAATACCAACTTGAATGGATTCAATCACTGTCTCTGTGGTACAGATTAATAAGGATACAATACTCTTAGATACTTTACCTAAAGCCAAGACATTATAGAACAAGAAATGATTTTTTTGTTGTTGTTGTTTTTGGTGGTGGTACTGGGGTTCCTGGAAGCCCTTCTACCTCCGGGCTACATTCCCAGACCTATTTTATATTTTTATTTAGAAACAGTGTCTCCTAAACCAGCGTGCGCGGCTGGCTTCGAACCTGCGCGATCCTCCTGTCTCTGCCTCCCAAGCGCGGGGATTACAAGCATGCGCCACAACTCCAGGCCAAGAAATGAATATTTTTGAAAGGTGAATTTTTTCCTTGTCACATGTCTGAATGTTCACAGTTTGTATATAACTCCATCAAAAGAAGTTGATTTTATATACTTCTAGTTAGGCCTCTTTAATACCTTTTACATATTATAAATAAATGCCATATCTATCAGGAATAAATTTTTATCCTGTATATAGAGAGTGTTTATATATTGTAACAGTTTAATATATTGAGATGAATACATAAATATATGAGTAAAATGAATAGAATATTATGCAAGAGTATAATTACTATTACATATATAGAATTTACATATTATTTTTCTATCAAGGCAATTTGCTTACTGTTATGTTTGTTTGGTTTTTTTTTTTTTTTTTTTTTTGGTGGTGGTATTGGGGTTCCTGGAAACCCTACTACCTCTGGGTTACACTCCCAGACACCTATTTTTTATATTTTTTTTCTTTTTCTTTTTTTGGTGGTACTGGGGTTCCTGGAATCCCTTCTACCTCCGGGCTACACTCCCAGACCTATTTTTACATTTTTTTTATTTGGAAACAGGGTCTCCTAAGCCAGCGCGGCTGGCTTCAAACCTGCGCGATCCTCCTGTCTCTGCCTCCCAAGTGTGGGGATTACAAGTGTGCGCCACCACACCCGGCTATTTTTTATATTTTTATTTGGAAACAGGGTCTTTTAAGCCAGCAAGGCTGGCTCTGAGTCTGCGCCATACTCCTGTCTCCACCTCCCAAGCACGGGGATTACAAGCGAGCACTACTACGCCCAGCCTGTTATAGTTTTTGGGTGAACCATTCCTGGGTACCTCTATTAGGCTCTCAAAATCTGTTCCCATAACCCCGGGTCCTTGTCCAGAACTAGGATAGATATACACTAGCCCAAAATCTTGCTACACTCTTTAACAAGTTTATTATTTCAAAGATAGAAATACAGAAGACAGTTAAAGCTCTATACTATGTTGGCATAGTATAGGGGGTGGCCTGAAATGAAGTCACCAACAATTCCTGGATACAGAGTATTTTATAGCCAGTTTTCTGACCTGACTACATCTCCCTGGCAGGTCTTTTAAAGTATAGATGACCTGCTCTGTCTCCAGCACAGGCACACACACCTCTTGTTACACTCCAAAATGTGTTAAGTTGCTTATCTGGAGTCTGGGAATCCCCTACATCCTTGAGGAAGTTTGTCTCTCTTAGAAATGTAAAAATGCCCTAGGCTTTTGCTCTCCTCCTAGTCTCTCGCTAATTACCCTTGGTGCTTGGAAATCTGCAGCCCTTTCCTTGAATCACCTGGCCTTTTTTTCTCAAGATATATTTTGAAAATTGAAAATATTTCCCAATACTGGTACATTAATACATTTTGAAGCCCTTCCCAATACTGGTACATTCCCCACTCTTTCTAGTAACTTCCTGACACCTGTCAGGCCAAAGATAAACATAGGAAACATAGTTTGAGTTTTAAAATTCTTATTAACAATTAACATAAATTCAATCCTCATCAATCCCTCCCCCCCATTTTTACTATGTG
The DNA here is from genome assembly GCF_963383645.1 of Muscardinus avellanarius. Lineage (NCBI taxonomy): Eukaryota > Metazoa > Chordata > Mammalia > Rodentia > Gliridae > Muscardinus > Muscardinus avellanarius. The sequence continues at coordinate 178,924,177 of NC_137787.1, forward strand.
TGTCACCTATAGCCAAAAAAAATTAAGGATGCCGACTCAGTCTTAACTTCTTCAAGCTGAACAGGGATGACATAAGAGGGCCTGATTTTAAGATACATGAATGCAGCTTGGCATTGAGAGAGTCAGATGAGTGTCTTAAGTCTTTATGGCAGTCCAAAGGGCTTTCATAAATGTTCATCTTTGGTTCCATTTGTAACACCATCTGAAGTTTGAAGCTTCAAGCCTACGAGAAACAAAATTCAAAATACAGCTTAGCAGGCATGGCTCAAAAAGCAAAATGAAAAAGAGAAGAATAAAGGGAATTAAAAAGGGCAGGAGCCATGCCATCCATGATGAACCATCTCCAAAAAAATTCATATTGCTGAATATGTTTTAATTGTTTTTACACATCTGACATTAAATTGGTTACCTTTTTTGATTTATCAGTGATGTTAAACAACACATTCCAGGGAATTCTTGACACCCCAGATGTTGGAGCAAGAGCAAATAATCAGTTATTGCTCTATTTTCCAGAGTGGCTTGGCATACTTTACCAAGTTCTCTATTGATAGCTGCCAAAGCTAAGGCTGAATCATTAACTGTCTTAGTGAATAAACAGGCAAGTTGATTAATTCACATATAGGCACCTAACACCTAACATTAATTGAGGGATGGCTAGTGAAGTGACAGATAATCCTGCAACAACACCTGAGGGCCAAAGATGTAAATTATCATTACAATCAGGAGGTAAAGAAGGAAGGGAATGAGTAACTTGTAAATGGGGGGATAATGGTGGAGTAGGTAAAATCATCCTGAGTTTGCCAACATAACAGCCACTTTGGAAGCCTGCAGGAATGATAGAATAAGAAAAATTAAAACAGAAAACTGACCAGCTTAAGGGCAGATGTAAGTCCGATGCTGGGACCAGACTGTCTGTAGTATGATTGTATTTGAGATTACATGGCACAGGTCCCACATGTAAACAGTCTCCAGGGACAATTATCGAGGTTGGAATGGAGTCTACCATTGTTTGAACTTTTCTATGAGAATTATAACCATGAAAACCTAAAAAGGATGTTAGATTAAGGTTTGTTTGTCTTTTGATATCCTGTTCTGTTAGACCTAAACCAATTAAATGAGAAGTTAAACCCTGTTTTGCTGACTTAGGCTTAAAAATACAAAAGTGGGATGTATTTAGTATATTTTGCACCATGTGAATCCAGAAATTCATACTGTGGAGATCTGAAATAGTCTTTGGAATAATTTGAATAAAGATTTTACATGGTTCTTTATATGTTATATCATTAGGGTACTATTTTTAAATTTCAATGCACCTATAGATGCCAGTATATAGTAGAGTGGCTTGAGGCAGAATAATAGAGAAATTGGAATAGAAGGCTTTGACTTATCTGTTAAATTTTTAAATTAGACTGGTGGGCAGTATAAGAAAGTATTGTTTTTGAATCTTTACCCATATTATGGGTCCTATGGAGAGACTTCAACTTGTCCAACACTGTAAAATTAAAGAATCTCCTATCACTGCTGTGTCACTGCTGTAGCTGGAGGCCGTAAGATAGCATCCTTCAGCGAATGAATATATAACAATTGGGAAAAGGCCTAAAATAAACAGCCTCATTGTTTAATTAATTAAGAAAAATGAGTATAATCAGGAAGAGTGAAAAGATACAAATTAGAGTGCCTGTATAATCCTGGAAAGTTTCCTGGAGCCACTCCTCATGGAGCACCTGTAAGAGTTGTTCAGTAGTATTTAGGGGGCTATGAGGAAACAAAGTGAGCTCGTGGGTAACACCCAGGAAAAACCTATGGAATTCCTGTGGGGAAAGAGCCATACTAAATTGTCCCACTTAATTGTGACTACTTATGGGGAGGTGTCTTCTTAAAATGAAGTCTGAGTCCCTCTAGTGGCTCATAGGAATATTTTGGGGTGATATCTGGAGCTTCAGAGGTCAAAGCTGGAGCAGGTGACAGGTCTTCTGCTATCCACTTTTTAATTCTAATATGATTTATCCATGAATCAGTGCCAGGTACCTTAATAGCAGTGGGGGTAGAAATAATAACAGGATATGGGCCTATCCAGGGGTTTTCTTTTTTTCTATGGATTTGATTAGTACCAGGTCATCCGGATAAAACAAAGATTCCCACTTTCCCTCTGGCATTGTTTGGAGTTTATTTAAAACTTGATACGCTGCCAATTGGATAACACTGTCTGTTAATACTTGAGATTCTATATCCAGGACTATGTCCCAAGTCAGAAAAGATCTCCCATACAACTTTTCAAAGGGAGTGAGATTTAATTGACCAGGAATATTGAGAATTTTTATCAGGGCCACTGGGAGTAATTGCCAACAGGGGGCTTGCACCTCCAGGGTTAATTTGAGAAGGTGTCATTTTAAAATCCCTTTTGCCCTTTCTATTTTTCCCAAGGACTGGGGATTCCAGGCACACTGTAAGTTGAAATCTACCCCCAGAACCTGGGTGATACCTTAGATGACTTCCAATTTCAACACTGGTCCATTGTCACTCTATAATGAGCAGGGAACTCCAAAGTGGAGAATAATTTCTTGGAGTAGTACTATTATGACTTCCTGGGCCTTTTCTGATCTATAAGCAAAAGCTTCTACTCATCCCGTAAAAGTATCGACCAGCACTAACATTACCTGGTGCCTTTTTCCACCATTCATATGAGTGAAATCAATCTGCCAATCTTCCCCTGGATATGTGCCTCTAGATCGCCCACCTGGTGGACTTAACAAGCTATTTTGGGGATTAATTCTGAGGCAAATTTCACATCCTTTTATGATACCACTCATAGTCTCCTGTAACTGTTCTCCAGTAAACAATATTGAAGCCAGTCTTAAAGAACCATCTCTCCCCAAATGATGCATCCAATGGAGAGTTTTAAGTATTTTTCATTGCAGACTTTGAGGTATCCAGATTTTATTGTCAGAAGTAAACCACCTGCCCTTACTATCCATAGTGCTCCACTGTTGTTAAACTTTAGCACTTTCCTCCTGGAAATAAATAAGCCATAGGCTTACTAGAAACCTACTGTCTTTTAACTAATAAAGCCATCTTTATCACATGCAAAAAAAAAATACTACAAATGTTTTATGACTTGCTTTAACTCTCTGATTTTTATTCTGGTCCTTTTTTCCCCATTTGGGACAATCTTAGGATGAACCTTACTTTATACAAAATGCTTTCTTTTGTTACAAAATTTTCTTTCTTTGTATCTACCAAAAACTTTACACTCACCCACTTTTTACATCAGTCTTTTGTTCTTATGTACAAGCTGAACCCAAAACAATACCATTTTACAATGTTGTTCTTATACCAACAGCTAAAAATCCATATAAAAGACTTACCAATTATTTAAAACCTTATAAAGTTAAGAGCATTTTAAGGCATTGCATTTTACATTTTCCCAAGTTAGTAATTAAATTACAGATTACCATTGAAAGTTAAGACATTAGGTAAACATCACTAGCACCCAAACATTAATGCTATAAAAGGAATAAAACTAAAGACAATGCATATTATATTTGATCACATAACTTAATAACTGTATTATAAATTACCACAGATAATCTAAGCCATTAGATAAGCATCACTAGTGTCTTAAAACATTAATTTTGTCAAAGAAAAAGAACTTTAAAATCAATGTATATTGTATTTAATCACACCTTACAGAGGTCTAATTTTTATGACAGTCTGAACTGCTTTTTAGGAGTTTAAATTTTAGCTAATATTGGTTGAAGATAATTAAAAAAAAAAAAAAAGCTTTGAGCAGTAACTTTAGTGCATCCAGCAAAAGAGAAAGAAAAGAACAGTTGGTTTTCTAAGATTATATCTTCTTTTTAACAGAGGAGCCAGAATCTCTAGTATAACTAAGAAGGGGAGAATTGGAGGTCACCCCAGAAGCAGGCTGAATACTGAGTAAAGAAATGCTTTAGGGGCTGGCCTGATATGCCCCTCACCCTAGCTAAATGTTTGGATCTTGGGCCTGGAGAAAAGGGTAACACCTTACATCTGGCCTTGGTCTGAGATCTCACCGTGATTGCATAATCTTTAGTCTTAACTCGAGTGGTGGGAGCCTGGAGGAATGGCCCTCTAATTTATCACTGAGAACCTGGCTCTGGGGACCCCAGGACCCTCCGGACCTGGGGGTGCTCAGACTTTAAATGGTCCCCATTGCACCATGAGCAGGACCTTTCAGGGCCTTTTTTGGCTCCTGGTTGTGGGTATTTACTCCGGAGATGACCTTGTTCTCCATACTTAAAACAGACTTGAGCTCAGGCTTTTGTGGGAATAGCGCTCAGCCAGAATTCTTTTATAGCGTTTGTCCTTTTGTCCCTCCCTTTTCAAGTCCCTATTATTATAAACTAAATTGGCAGCCTGCAGTAGTGGACTGAGTTAAAAATTTGTCTGAGGATGGCCTTCCCTTCTACCAGGAAAGAACTGAATAACCTGAATGCCAGAAACTATTGGTTGAGGTTAGTGGTATTTTTTAGCTCTGCCCATAAAGTGCTTATGGACAGATCAAACTTTAACTCTCCCTCCCCATTTTTTACAGGAGGCCAGTAGGTAGAGCAGATTGAAGGCTAATCTGGCGGCATTAAAACCCTTAGGATCCCAGGCTGCTGGTGTGGTACCTAGGATGGCCCAGCTTTACTGTGGCTGGGCTTGAGTGCAGAAAAAATATGAACTTTATTTTTCTGGCTTCCAGTTTGGATTTCTGAGACCACATCCAAGAGAGAGAGAGGGTGTGATTGGAGAGTAAGCAGAAGGTCTCCCTCCTTTCCTATACACCTATGAAACTGAGTGGCCCAGCCGGGGGCATCCAGCTGGGTGCCTGTGTGCACGGACATGGTGAGAGTGGCCTCACAGTCCACCAGGAGTGTATTATGGGCATGGGTTTTTGCCACTCTTAACCCTGTCCCTCCTAGCTTTTCCCCCCATGGATCCCCCACCCTATCTGGATGAGGTTCTTCAGAAGAAAATATTGCAGTTCTGAAAAATCTTATTAATTTGCCTCCTTGAAAATATTCCACAACTTTGGTGGGAATAAGAATCCCAGGCTGATGACAGGTTGTGAGTGGCTCCCTACTGAGCTTTTCCTTCCCTGAGGACTTTATTATGCATACTGGAGGGCTTTCTTGTGTAATCTACCAGATGAATGCAATCCTGGTAATGCCTACAGGGTGCAGCCATTCACCTAGCAGGCATGCCTGGATGTTATCTAGCAGAGACTACTTGCTGGCTGGCTGGATTTTTCTTGAGATGTATTATGGGTATTTTTTTCAGATTTAACTGTTTGTAGGGCTTGTTAAAAGAGTGTCCCATATTTAATAGGGGCAGAATGGATGGGCACTCATTTCAACCTAACAAGACAATAGTGGGAAAACGCAGGTCCCCCATAATCTTGAGGAGGGCCTGGAATCCCTTCTTGCCTGACCTATGCTATTTAAAGGGCTTACTTCCTGAAGAGGGTTTGACCATGGGCTAGTTCCTTGGCTGAGGAGGGTCGGTCCCCATGAACCAGAATTGCCTCCCAGACACCGGATGACCAACAGTCATTCTGGGGAAACTCTTTATTGCTCCAGGAAGGCACATACCTTTTGGGTGCAGTGGTAATAAGACCACCATCAGCTAGAACCGCCGTTTGCTCCAAAGATAGAGAGCTGCATGTGGGCACCAAACTGTTATGATTTGGGGGAGAATTGTTCCAGGGTACCTCTGTTAGGCTCTTGAAAACTGTTCCCATAACCATGGGTCCTTATCCAGAACTAGGATGGATATACACTAAACCAATCTCTTGCTACAAACTTAAATGAGTTTATTATTACAAAGATAGAAATACAAAAGACAGTTACAGCCCTATATTATCAGGATAGTATAGGGGGTGACCCAAAATGAAGTCACCGACAATTCCTGGATTCAAAGTATTTTATAGCCAGTCTTCTGACCTGACTAAATCTCTGCAGCAGGTCTTTTGATGTATAGATGACCTGCTCTGTCTCCAGCACAGACGCCACATCTTTTGTTACACACCAAAACGTGTTAAGTTGCTTATCTGGAGTTTGGGATCCCTCCCCCATCCTTGAAAAAGTTGTCTCTTTTAGAAATGTAAAAAGGCCTAGGCTTTTGGGCTCCTTCTATTCTCTTGCTAATTACCCTTGGCCTGAAAATTACCTTTGCCTTGGCCTGGTAACCTGCACCCCTTTCCTTAAATCTTCTGGCCTTTTTTCTAAAGATATATTTTGAAAATTGAAAATCTTTCCCAATACTGGTACATTAATACATTTTGAAGCCTTTTCCCAATACTGGTACACTTACGATTGTAACAACTGCATATAAATAAGATTGCTGATTATTATTTATTTGAAATATGACAGATATGGTTCATGTAAGCATGATGTACTAGAGCCAAAATTTAATATAATATGGATTAATGTAGCATCTGATTCAAATTGATTGGCTAGAAAATATATAAAATAATCTTATATGTATTTTTTCTTGAACTTTATTGGATAACTATAAGAAAAGTAGACACTACTGTGTATGTGATCTGTAATTCTCTGAGAATTCCCAAACAAAATAGAGTCTAGAAAATATTTTTCTAACATTTACTTCTTATAAAGAAGTTGTTAAATTACATTGCATTTCTCTCCGTCTGTATTGGTTTTCCCATGTGGCTGTGAAGTTGTTAAAGACAGAAAAAATGTCCTATTGTTACATGACCCTTGTTGACAAGGTTTGGCCTTGGGTGATTATTTAACCACTATAATTGACTATGAAATTCTCTATTAAAATGGCTTGTTTTAATACTTACTAGTAAATCAGTTTTCTAATATCATCTATATTGACTTGTAAAAATGCTAGTCAGAATTCCAAGTGAAATAATTCTGATCTGTTTATGTGGCACCTTTGTGGATTCTTAACAATGCAATATATTCATCATTGTTAATCACAGCACATTCTCCAAAGAAGTGAAATTTAATTTATTTGTCCATTAATGGCAATTATAGAAAAAAATCGATTCAATTAGTGTAGTTCATCAATGCTATTGAATTAAAATTTAATCTTAGTCATTGGACACTTTTTTGTGTGTATTGCTAGGATTGAACCAGGAGTGTTTAAGCTACCTACCCAGCCCTATTTTATTTTTATTTTATTTTTTATTTGGAAACAGGGTCTCACCAACTTGCTGAAATTCTTGAAAAGTTGCTGAGGCTGGCTTTGAACCCACAATCCTCCTGTATCAGTATCTCAAGTACTAGTATTACAGGTGTGTACCACCATGCCTAGCTGAAATCTTGAATTCAAACTCACACAGAAAACTTTCTGCTCTTCTCACTTCATAAGCTTTTTAAATTCTGTCCTATACTAGCAACATGATTCTCCTTCAACATAATTCATTTTGTGCATATTACTTGAAATTTTATTTCAGACATAGTCTTTCTATATACAAAATAAAACCTTCACTTGGGTGGGTGCAGTGTCCCACATCTATAATCTGAGCTACTTGGGAGGTTGAGTCAGGAGAATGTCAAATACATTCTGTTTTAAAATCCTCCCCCTCCAAAAAAAAAAAAATGTTCATGTGATGTTGTTGTTGTTCAGTGGCAGAGTATTCTGGCTTTGCACACAAAGATAAAACTTTCAATTGTAGACTGAAGATTCATCAAAATATCTTTGATTTGATGACAACATCAAAATAAGTGAAACTTATTTCATATAAATATGTCTAGGAACACTATATATGAGCACAATATATAATTTATGTTTTCACCTTTCTTGTTTTCTAGTGTGCTTAATTAATTGAAAGGAAACTATATATAGTACCTTTCTCTAATCCAAACAGAATTTTTTCTCACATCATTTTCTTTCTTGATAGTAATATTTCTTCCTAACAATTTCTTTTTATGCAGTTTAAAATAAATTTAATATCTAAGAAAAACAGATCTTAAATTAAATAAAATCTCAAATTTGCAGAAAATAGGATGGGTATAATGTAGGGACCCAGAAGTACAAACAAAACTATAAAATAGGCATAGAATATATAATATTAAATAAAAATATTTTAAATTAGATATTGGAAGAATAAATTTTCTTTGAATTTAAGCCATAATCAGTTCTTCTTACGATATCACGTCTCTTCCACAATTTGGGCATATAAAATATTTAGCTAATATAAACTGCAAATTCTTAGTTAATTTTTTGGGGGGGAAACCTACATAAGTGACATTCTCCCCACAGATTTGTTTTTCAGTCAGCTCCTAATGGGTGGTCTCTTCAACACTGCAAGGAAATGACTGACAGAAGGCATTGTTTCATCACCTCTTTGATACAGTTGGTGGGAGACTTTCAGTCCAAAAGCAGCCTTTGTAAGTAAAAGGTTGAATAGTCTGAAAGGCAGTCCCTGCAACCTCTAAGTATTCCTAAGGGAGCTTGTGCCTACTCTTTATGTCTGCCCTTTTGACAGACTAAAATGATTTCTAAAGAAAATGATTACCAACATTGTATGTGTCACTATGGATGAGGAGGGAGCTCTACATTGAGATAAAGGTCAACTGTGGCTACTGGTTAAATCTGCAGGAGCCAGCAAAATCAAAAAATCATCACTTCTGAAGGAAAGACATGATGTGTCACCAAATACTTCTCAGCTCTCTAATAGGAGAAAGCTTCAGAGAGGTTGAAGGAAATCATTAATAATATTATATGATTGTCATTATATAGAATTAAAAAGAGTGGCATCATTATTTGACAATAATGAATTGTTCTTTAGTCTATCCAGAAAAGATTTACAGTGCTAGAGAAAGTTTTAGAAGTAGTTAATAACTAAAGCTTAGGGATGTCATTTTATAGGGACCACTCTTTGACTCTTTTGTTCTCTTTCTCTCTTTTCTTTCTTCTTTTCTTTCTCCTTTTCTTTTACTCTTTTATTCTTCTCTATTTTCTGCCTTCCTTCTCCTGTATTGGAACATTGTAATTACACATCATGATGAAGTTCAGGGTGATAGAGGCCTACATGCACACAGCACTTGTAAAACCCCAGTTTCTGCCTCACTCCCTCTTTCTTATCACTTTCCCATATTCAACACAGTGATTGGCTTTGATAATTGTGCATGTACATCATGTCCTCTGAAGGGTTTACCTCTTCAAGTGGTCCTCCTCCCTCCTGACTCCCTCATTTAGGTCCTCTCTTTCACTCCACTAAGGATTCTTATCTGGAAACAGGATCTCTTAAGCCATTGAGGCTGGCTTCAAACCAGCATGATCCTCCTTTCTCCGCCTCCCAAGCAGTGGTCATAAAAATATTCTAACAGATAATTTTATCTGATTTAAACTGGTAGAAGGGCCTGATTTTTGGCTAAAATATCTTCTCCCAAGAATTTTTTAATCATAGAATTATTTGAAAAGTTGATTTAGGATCAGTGAAAATACTCTTAATATAAATTGATAATATTCAAAATCTTATTTTCTCTGGTGTCTATAGTGAAGTAAAGTATAAAGGTGCAAGGTAGGTATTTTAAATTGAGAAGCAAGAACTGGAAAACTAGTATTTGTAGAGTTTTGTATTTTGAGCCATAGAATACATTTTGGCAATTTAATATTAATAGTACATATTACAATTTTTCTCAATGTGATGAATTGCAAGATTCTTAAAATTAAAACAATAGTGTTATTTATATGCATATGGAAATGTACATCTGGGAACAACTAATAAGTACAATATTCTAATAATTATATTAATTCCATGAGAAAATAAATTAGGCAACCTGTAATATACAATGTGACCTCATTTATAGTAGTTTATATTTACTCAGATATCTTCCTAAAAAGATATATGAAATATCTTCATATTCTTTCATTTTCACATGTTACAGGCTAAATTTATACTTTGCTTTATGTACACACAATTTTATTTTGCCCCCAAATATGTAGGTCATTATTTTAAGTGATCAATTTATGTTTGAAATATTCATAAACAGTATCTCCTCAAACCAGGGAAAAGCAGTCTTGACTCTGACTATAATCCTCACAGTGAAACGGGGGGTTCTTGTCTACGGTGAGCAAAGAATGACACCCGCAGACCTCAGGAAGGGGAGTAAAAGGTTTATTGGAAGCCTCAGGGAATGGGGGGAGAGTGGCTGAACACCCCCAAAGGGGCTAGAACTCTGGGTCCAGCAGCTGCCTTCAGGACAATACTTGAGAGTAGCCCAAGCCAAATTGCCTTTAGGTGTAGGCTGCTTTCTTCCAGCGTCCATGCGATCTGCCAGAAGGGAATAGAGAAAAGTGGCTGAACACCCTAAAGGGGCGGTCAGAACTCCGGGGTCCAGTAGCCCACACAATCTGCCAGAAAAGAGGTGCAGGTCACCCCTAGGGGACTGGCCAGCCATGATGTCCAGCAGAGGCCTTCAGGTCACTACTCGGGAGTTGCCCAAGCCATGTGCCCTCAGATGCACTCTGCTTTCTTTCAGGGCCAACACGACTTGTGAGAGAGAGAACAGCTCCCCAAAAGGGTAGGGGGTCCAGAGCGGGAAAGTCTCCCTTTGCCATCAAGTAAGGCAAAGGCCTGACTGCTTGCAAATCCATTTTTGGTTAGGGTGACTTCCAAGGAGAATTTACATAGGGTATTTGCAAGTCCTTTGAAGGGTCTCCTTTCAGGAATGCCAGAATTGCTCTGTGGGTTTGTTGATTAGTAAACAGATGGCTTTGTGAAGCTCTGATCCTTCTTATCTCTGAGCCTTTGGAGTTTCAGGCATTTGTCGCCCCTCAGGAAACTCAGGAAACTCAGGATATTAACTTTTTTCTACCGAGGCCTTTTCCCTATCTGCCTATTTCCTTTCTACCTCCTCAACAGTACCATCCCAATAGATGATCGCTACCTGTAGCACTCCTAATTCATAGCAGCAGGTAATAATTTCCTTTGAATACCCATTACCAGTAATTATTCCCAAGACAGACTATTAGATATGGCTTATGAACATCTCAGCAGTAAACTTGAAAAATATTAATTCTAATATTTCCTATGGGATTCATTTGTAACTTGATGACAACATAAATTAAAGGAATTCTTTGTAGAAAATTTGGCTGGTCTTATTTTGTGAAAATTAAACAATTATGTTAAACAATATTTTTGAAGATTTTGCAGTGCCCTTATATTATTATTTTTAAATCATAGAAACATCTGTAAATCCTGATATTAAATTAACATGAAACAATGGATAGTTAATCATCTTTGTTTTACTTTTTCTAAAATCATTTTCAAAAATTTTATTTAAATTATATGGTAATTACATATAGTTTGGTATAAACATCCATTCCTAAGACAAACATGAAAGCTATAGCTATAAAAGCATTAAATATATTTAACATGCAATTTGCTTTGGAGAATTTGTATCAACTGAAGCTAACAAGAATTTAAAGTTTTTATTTATTTATTTATTTATTTATTTATTTATTTTACAATTACTATTTTATGTTTTACTGAAGATTGGGTCCAGGGACATTCTACCTCTGAATTATATCTCAAGACCTATTTTATTTTATTAAAATATGCTTTGATTGGTGCATTGTAGTCATCCATCATGATATAGTTCAGAGTTTTAAGTACATTCACTAAGTTACTGAGGCTGGCTGCAGACCTGGAATCCTCCTGTCTCAGCCTCCTAAGCTAAGTAGATATTTTAAATATTCTTATGCCAGGAATGGTGGCACACACTTGTAATCCCCGTGCTTGGGAGCAGAGACAGGAGGATCGAGCAGGTTCGAAGCCAGTCCCGCTGGCTTAAGAGACCCTGTTTTCAAATAAAAATATAAAAAAAAATAGATATGGAAGTGTAGCCCGGAGGTAGAAGGGTTTACAGGAACCTCAGTACCATCAAATATATATATAATATATATATTATATAATATATATATAATATAATGTATGTATTCTTTTATAAAATTGCAAATTATTTTAAGAAATACAATATGTATTTTCATTTGTCTATGTAAATCTTGTGATATTAATAAAATGATGCATTGTTTATGTCTTATTTGTATACAGTACAAATATTTTTGCCTGATAATGTTTTTGTTCAATTTTTTACCTAATAGAGTCTAATAAAAGGACGTGTATATTTATAAATGTTTTTGAGATGTATATTCATAAAATTTTCTAGTCTGTTACACAATGATAGTGTATGATAGTTTACAATTAATCATCTTTTTATTTACTCCAAGAAAGGTAAACTATGCTTCTTAAAAGTTTTAGCCATAGCCGGGTGTGGTGGCGCACGCTTGTAATCCCCGCGCTTGGGAGGCAGAGACAGGAGGATCGCGCAGGTTTGAAGTCAGCCATGCATGCTGGTTTAGGAGACCCTGTTTCCAAATAAAATATAAAAAATAGGTCTGGGAGTGTAGCTCGGAGGTAGAAGGGCTTTCAGGAACCCCAGTACCACCAAAAAAAAAAAAAAAAAAAAAAAGTTTTAGCCAATGAATGTGAATAAGAGTACCTATATCAGAAAGAAATAACTTTATTTGCAACCTTCACAGGAAATTTTTTGTTAAAAATAATAATACTTATGCTTTAACAAGACTGTGCATTACAAAATCAGGTAAAATAATATGTAAAACCAGAGTGGACATTAAGTAGCTATAGAAGATGTTTTGAAAGACAGTTTTATTTTTTTTCTGGTTAAAGCTGAATGAAATTTACTTTGAAGAGTTTTGAGAAGTTGAATACAATTTATTAAGAAGATTTTCAAGAAGAACTTTATTATCAAATATATATTAATAAAATGACAATCTGATTTTTTCTTTTAAAATGAAAATATTTCCCATGGACCGGTCCTTTTCACATTCACACACTTACTACTAGGATCCTGGATGAGGCCAAATGGTGTCCACTTCGCCGGCGGCAGATCGATCAGCTCGATAACTTCTTCGTTTGCCAGGAGGACTTCGTTGCTAGCTCAGGGGATTCCACAAGAATCCTCTCTCCAACGAGACTTGAAAAGTCTCCTATGGAGGTCACCTAGGCCTTCCACGACGTCTCGTTGCCTAAGCCTTCTTCCTCCTCCTCAGGTCTTACACGATGTCTTGTCGCCTGAGGGGTGACAGAGGTCACAAGGGCCTTATACGGCGTCCCGTTGCCCCCGCCTTTTCCTCTGTCTCTTCCCAGGTCTTACATGACGTCTCGTTACCTGAGGTCCGTCGTAGTTAAACTCCTGCCCTTAGGGTCATTCGCTAGATGGGGAAGGGGCGATCCTGGATGAGCCCCCAGATGTTAGGGTCTGAGATGCACCCCCTCTTACCCAAATAACGAAGAACACACCAAGGATGTGATACACAGGCAGAGTTTTATTGTGCTGCAGCTCTTTACTGGCTAGCCAGTGGTCAAAATTCCTCCACTAGCTTGACTGTCAATCGAGGAATTGCCCAGCGGCTACCAGGGCAAGACTGCTCTGGCCGAGCTACCGTTAACCTCAGTAGACAGCAAGGAAAGCGGGTCGGAATTCGACCCAGGGCTCACTTCGGGGTCTGGCTTTATAGCCCCAGGAGGGAGTGGATACACCCACCAGAGCCCGCCAAACTTAGAATACAACCAATCAGATACAAGGACAAGCAAGTACAACCAATAATGTTGAGCCCGCCAGAAGTCGGAGCCTGCCCAGAGTCTGAGCCTGCCAGAGACTGCTTATCTCCCTTATGGTATGTGCTCCTTCACTAGGATCACCTCTGGCCAATTGTGTGGAATGCAGATGTTTCCAGGCAGGTATAGGCTTGTAATTTAGGAAGAACTACTTTTCCTAAAACGCAAGTTCTAATATTCTTTAAACACCAAGCAAGTTTGAAACGAGAAAGACTACTACCTAACAAATGTTGAACATATACATAAGCAGTTGTACAGAAGTCAGAACTTGAGCGGGCAGTTATTAAAGAAAGACCGGGACTTACAAGTTACAATGAGAGCGGGCGAGGAAGGCCCACATGTGGCCTCCTGTGTATTCCCAACATACTGCCCTGCGGCCACCCTGGGCCCGGTCGGGAGCCGCTCTGTCCCCGCACAGGGCCGTGCACGCTGGGGCCTTCCCACAGGGACCTGTGGGGGACCTGCTGAACATTCCTACATCTCAATGTCTTAATTCTCTAAAGCCATTCTTAACAGTACCAGGGAAGCCTGGCCAGAAATCAGGGGTCAGGTCCAAGGCAGTGGCCCATGGTGGTCCACGGGGGTCCCTGCTTTGTGCCGTCAAAGGAGTAGTGGAAGGGCGAGGCCAGGCTGTCCTGACCCGCAGCCTGCTCCACTCCCTGGGCTAGGCCTGCTGTCCTAGACCCGCCTGGCCCTTTCCTTCTGCCCTTCTCTTCCTGATCCCTCAGACTTGCCCTTTAGCCGGGGTCTGGACTCTGTTCCTGTGAGCCAGGAATACTCGGTATCCCTGCCATTGCCCACACAGGCCTTGGCACCCAGATCCCTCCAGAGGGTCTGGGCTTGGGTCCTGGCCCCGGCCCTGGCACCCCAGGGTTGGGGGGATGGAGGAGGACCTCTCCAAACCTGGACTGGAAAATCCCAGTCCCAGGAGGGACTGCCTTTCCCCCTCACCTTGGCTAGGCCAGGCTGACCTCTGTGCTGAGGAATCTGCCTGGAGGGCAAGTTAGTATTTTCTTGTTCAGGAGGCTGGGAGGGAGAGAGTTGATCTAGCTCAGAGATATTGGGCTCGGCAGGGACAGAGACCTTGTCCGACAAACAAGGTGGGCCTCCGGGCATCTGGGCTCACAGATCTTAATTCTGTTTCCAATCTTACCTTACTTCTATATTTCAATTCTATATTCTACTCTCTTACTTCTACAAGGGTCCTACCTTAATTCTAATATCCTACTTTCTTATTTCTAATAGGTTCCATACACTAATATTGTCAATATCTTATTTCACACCTCATCCTCATTAGGAGAGAAAGTCTTCCCAACTAAACTCTCATGCTGGGGAAGACTCCTCTTCCTGCATCCTTTCACCTCCCATTCTAGCTTTGCTGAGGTTTCCCCTCCATTATCTGGAGTCCCTCTGGTATCCCCAGTACTCTTTAGTTTCGGCATATTAGAGAAAACATATGTCCCTTCTCTTTTTGTGCTTGGCTGATCTCACTTAACATAATGTTCTTCAGGTCTTTCCATCTTCTTGCGAATGACATGATTTTGTTGTTTACTGCTGAGTAAAATTTCATTGTGTGTGTCTCCCATAATTTTGCAATCCATTCATCTGTTGATGGAGACCTAGGTTGGTTTGATATTTTGGCTATTACGAATTGTGCTGCTATGAACATGGGTATGCATATGTTACTGTAGTTCTCAGATTTCAACCACTTTGGAAAGATACCCAGGAGCAGTATAGCCAGATCACATGGTGAATTCATTCCCAGTTTTCTAAGGAATCTCCACACTGATCTTTATAGTGGCTAAGCTAGTTTGCACTCCCTTAGACAGTGTAAAAGAATACCTCTTTGCCCACATCCTCCCCAGCATTTGTTGTTATTTGACTTCTTTTGCTTGAAACTTTGATTGAGGTTAGAGGTTAGATGGAATCTCAGCATAGTTTTGATTTGCATCTTTCTGATGGCTAAGGATGTTGAACATTTTTCATGTATCTATTGGCCATTTGTATCTCTTCTAATGTGAGGTGTCTATAGCAAAACAAACAACCCAATCAAGAAATGGGCAACTGAATTGAAATATTGTTTTTGTTCATATTTTTGCATGTTTTTTAAAATTTTTCTATACTCTGAATGAAAGATTTTGTGACTTATTGGTATAATTTCCTGTGTTATGTATTGAATTTAAGGTGTTCTTCATTGTTTAAGAGTGTAAAGACTTGAACAATGAACTTTATATTTTACTTTTTAATAAGAGAGTTTCTAGAAGTAATTGATTCTTATATCATTATTAATAAGTATTTTTTAAGCATCCTCAATCCAGATGTGTTGCTTTCGCCTTTCTAAGTGAAAGGCATAGGAATTAAATATCATTAATATAAACATTTTATGACTCATATGTTATATAGGTATTTCATAAAAATATGTCAATATCCTTCTTATCAATAGTGCTTATTTTTATCATAATTCTTAAGCTTGTTTGTCTTATATTAGATAATAGTAATCTAATGCTATGAATAATAAACTCAGTTATTTAAAAATATTAACCTGCAGGGCATGGTGGCATGCTCCTGTCACCTCAGTACTTGGAAAGTTGAGACAGGAGTATCATAGGATGAGGTCATCTTTATTTTCTTAGTGTGACCATGTTCAAAATTATACAAATAGAATCTTAGATAGATAACAAAGTAGAATTGAGCCAGTTAATCTTATTCTTTTACTATCCCAAAACTATTAGAATAAATACTCCAGGAGACTAATGCACGAGAATCTCAGCAACTTAATGAGACTCTGTTTTAAAATTAAACAATAAAACAGGCCTGAAGAGTAACTCAGAGGTAGAATACCCCTGAGTTCAGTCTTCAGTAACAAAATATATAAATAGATCAATAAATAAATATTTAACCAAAGTTTAATTTAAATCCAGCATATTTTATGACATGTTTTTATTTGTGGATTCATCTCTGTTATAAAATTGTATTAATATATTTTTATAAAATACTTAAGAAGAAAATTATGTATATTCATATTATATAGCCAGATGTTTTGATATATGTATATATTATAAAATGACTGAATAAAACTATTTGACATATGTATTAACTCTCATAAACACATTTATTTTTGTGATAAGATTACTTAAAATCTTTTTTTTTTTTTTTGGTGGCACTGGGGTTCCTGAAAACCCTTCTACCTCCAGGCTACACTCTTAGACACCTGTTTTTTATATTTTTATTTGGAAACAGGGTCTCTTAAGCTGGCTTCAAACATGAGCGATCCTCCTGTCTCCTCTTCCAAGCACTGGGATTACAAGTTTGCGCCACCACGCCCGGCACTTAAAATCTTTTGTCTAAGCAGTGTGTGTGTGTGTGTGTGTGTGTGTGTGTGTGTGTGTGTGTGTTACTTGGAATGGAACCCAGTGATGTTTCACTTCTGAGCTACATCTATCCCTATTTTATTATTTTTTGATTTTGAGACAGAGTCTTGTTATGTTACTGTAATGCACACTGGCATTGAATTTGCAATTATTTTGTCCTAAGTACTGGGATTATATGCATGCCCAGATACTCTGAGCAAATGTTAAATGTACAATAAATATACTATAATTGAAGAAAAATGATTGTTACTTTTGAAATAATATTTATTTCTGATACAAGATACATCTCTCTCTCTCTCTCTCTCTCTCTCTCTCTCTCTCTCTCTCTCTCTCTCTCTCTCACAGTACTGGGATGGAACCAAGGAGCATTCTATCACTGAGTGACACTCCCAGTCCAATTTTTTATTCTTTTTATTTTGAAACAGGGTCTCACTGAGTTGCAAAGTGCCTCGCTAGTAGCTGAGGCTGTCCGTAAATTGTGATCTTCCTGTCTCAGCCTCCCAAATGCTGCAATTACAAGAATTCACCACCATGCCTGGATAACATCTTTCTCTTTACTATTCAAAGTTGTTTAACATAACAATAATAAACAATGCTTTCATAAATAGAGGCAAAACAATTGTCTCACTTGTTTTCTTTTTTCTTGGCCTCTTGATAATTTAGAGCTTCTTGTGTAGTATTTTTGTATCAATATTATTAGCATGATAATTTTCACAGATTTAAGAGAAAACTATCTTCCTTTTTAATATTTTGCAATCAACAAAATTTTCTATACACCCAAAGCTTTGATTAAAATATTACATTTAAAAATGATATTCATTTAATTGAATATGAAGAGACACTTTTAAGAAAGTTAAGGCAAAACATATGATATCATTTGAGGCTAAAAAGTAATGGAAACTGGATGATGTTTTATCAATTAAGATAGACTTAAAAGATACCTAGACAACTTCCAAGACTGTTCAAATTGTTGTTCAAAATACAGACCATGGCCTATGAACTTCACTAGATTATATATTATAGAAAAATAGAACCTTAAATTTCTCCTTTATGTCTCACTCATCATACTGAACAGGTAACACCATCTTGTTCCATCCCCCCCCCCAAAATAAGTATAAATATAAAGAGTAGGCATGAAAAGTTCCAAAACTTCTACTATCTTTCTCTATTGGTTAAATATATTTCAGTTAATACCAGATTCTTTGAAGTACACATAGATTATGACCAAGGTGAACTTAGTTTCTTTCAGATTCTCTGAAATACTGACAGATTTCTTATTTAACTTCTTATTTATTTATTTATTTATTTATTTATTTATTTATTTATTTATTTATGTGGTACTGGGGTTCCTGGAAAACCTTCTACCTCCGGGCTACACTTCCAGACCTATTTTTATACTTTTTTATTTGGAAACAGGGTTTCTTAAGTCAGCACGGCTGGCTTCGAACATGCATGATCCTCCTGTCTCCACCTCCCAAGTGCGGGGATTACAAGTGTGCACCACCATGCCCGGCTTAACTTCTCATTTTATAGATATGTACTTTAGAAAAATTTAAATAATTTTTCCCTTCTATGTTATTATTCTCATAGTCTCAAGTTTACAAGAAACACATTTCACACACAAAAAAACTGTAAGCTTTATTTTTAAAATATAAAGAGAGAGCTGGGCATGTTGGTATATGCCTGTCATCCTAGTATTTGGGAGGCTGATACAGAAGGACCTCAGATTCCAGGCCAAACTCAGAAACCTGACAAGTCCTCCAGCAACTTAGTGCTACTCTGTTTCATAGCTCAGAAGTAACTCTGCTGTCTGCTAGTTTTCTTTGGAGGGTGGGAACCCAACTTTGATAAGCTCCAATGAATCATCACAGATGGATTGACCACATTGACTTATTTACCTGAAAGCTGTCCTTTTTAATCTGATCACTCAGTACTTAAATTTCTTCCCAATTTTTGTTTGACAAATTTAAATTCATTATTACCACCAAGTTTTCTGAAATATAAAACCATCCGATAGATTTCTTAAATGCACTGGCCAAGCTCTATAAAAAATTCAAATAATTTATTTTGCAGTACTATGGATGGAACCCAGGAACATTTTACCTTCAAGCTATACCCCATCCCTATTTTTTTTATTCTTTTGTATTTTTGAAACAGAGTCTCACTGAGTTGCAAAGGGTCTTGCTAAGTAGCAGAGGCTGTCTGCAAATCATGATCCTCTGGTCTCCACCTCTTGAATGCTGGGATCACAAGCAAGCATCACCATGCCCAGCTACTTAAATAGTGTTGAAAATTTTTATTTATATTTTTACCTGATGACACTTTGATACCTACTAGTTAAAGTCAATATCTACTTACAAAATGTCTGGAAAGTTGGTAAAGATCACTACCTCTTCTTTCTTTTAAAGAACTCTAATCTGCCCCAACCTGATGCCTTTAAATAGTGCTAAGTACTTATTAAATAAATCCATACTTAACACTATAAGTCACATATTAACATACCAAGAAATCAATATATGTCCAATAATATGATTATTATATGTGTATATCATAAAATTTAGTATCATCATTGGTTTTAGACAAGGCTTTTAAAATAAATGTTTTACTCTTTCTCCTTATTGCATCTATGATCATCATTCTAAGATATCTTTTCTTATATTAGCAAGTAAGCATGCCTCATATAAAATCTTACCTCTCACTGTGCACAGGAATCAACTTGAGAAGGATCAAAAACCTAGAAATTAAACCAGAGATTGTGAAGTTATTAGAGGAGGGCATAGTTTCAACACATAGACACAGATAGTAACTTCCTTAACAAGACCTCCAGAACACAGGAAATTAAAGCAAGAATTAACACATGAGATGGCATCAAACTAAAAATCTTTCTGCTCATCAAAGGAAACCATCAAGGATCTAAAGAGAAAGCCACAGAATGGGAGAAGATCTTTACCAGCTACCATTCTAATAGAGGGTTAATATCCAGAATATACAAAAACCTCAAACAACTAGACACTTCATAAAAAAAGAGATACAGATGGCCAAAAGATACATGGAAAGATGTTTAGCATCACTAGCTATCAGGGAGATGCAAATCAAAACTACATTCAGCAATAAAGAGGAACAAAATCATGTCATTCATAAGAAGATGGAAAGACCTGGAGAACCTTATGTTAAGTGAGATTAGCCAAGAACTCTAATATACTCCAGCTAGTGGGTATTTGAGATACCAGAGGAACTCCAGAAAATATAGGAGATCCTCAGTGGAACTAGAGAAGAAGCGTAGAGGAGGAAGAAGGAAGAGGTCCATTAATGGAAATGTTACCTGCAACTCTTTGTATATATGTGAATATAACATTGTTAACCTGGACACTCAGTATTGGGAAGGAGGGAAAGGAAAAGGGGGGGGGGCACAAAGTACTGTGTAAATATATGCCATTGTCAACATGACTCACATTATGATGGAAGATTCTACTGCACCAATAAAAAATAAGGTGTTAAGATGGAATGTTTTGATAATTTGAAAAACATTGTTTTATACATATCTTTAAAAGTACCCCATTAAGATGTATGACTACAATGCACCAATAAAAAGTAATAAAATGCAATATTTTAATAGTCACTCTGACAATATGTCTATCTAAAGGCCTGTCACTATTTCTATTTTTTTAAAAAAATTCTTTTGTTCCCCAATTAAGTCGGTGCACTATATCTTTGTTATCACAAATACTCTTGTAGCTTTGAGGTTTTAAATTGAGAATATTGTTGATTGATATGTGGCAAAACACAATACATACTATGATCTTGATCACACAAATAAGATGTTGTGTATGTATACACAGAATTTTTGTAAGGCCATGACCAAGTAAGCTGCTTGTGACTGGAAAACTTTGTTCTTTGCTTCTTTTGTTTTTGTTTCCTGTATTATACATATTAATTAAAAAGATTATTTTACAAAAAAGTAATTTCATTATTATGTGCAAAACCTAAACTTTCTTTACCTTTTGTACATCTTATCACGATCTTATTTGAAATGTACTATGGACATTCAAAAATCTTGTGTCCTAGTCATTTTTAGATTAATTCCCTTATCTGGCTGATTTTAGACTCTTTTTGATGTTCTATTAATTCTGGAAAATAAGTCTTTTCAATTCCCTTTGGACAAAAAAAAATCTTAGGCATTACATCTTTGTATGTTTCCTTTGTTTTTGCTTCTGTCTTTTGCGCTTTCCTAAATTATTTGTAAATTTAAGATTAGGTGATTATAATTTTTTTCTTTCTAAATTTAAGGTGATTAAGTTATAAAATAAAAAACAAGGTAGAAAATTTTGTATAACTAATAATGAAAACATGCAAGCAATGAAAAAATATAATAAATTTCTGTTTCATTGAGAAGCTAAGGCATTCATTGTTCTGAAACCATTCAACTCCATGAACATGCTGGCTTACTTGTTTCAGTTGCCTACTTGTTCACCTCTCATGTCTTCCTGTTTTTATATCTTAAAGCTTTCAAGTCAACCACATCTTACTCTTGTAATTATTGCACATCTTCTCAGACACCGATTAATTCATTGGTTTCATTAAATTGTTATGTTTTATCAGGATCAAACTCTCTTATGGTAATGAGCTACCTAAGAAAATTTTGGTTAGATACTACTTAAAGCAAAATTTGAATAGTACCTATTTAATATTATATAACACATATTTCCATTTTTACCAGAATTTTATTAACTTTTTTATATGATCCTATGAATTTCTCACTTAATTCTGAACTATTTTCTATTCTCTTTATACAAATAGAATCTTACATAGCTTGCAAACTAGAATTGAACTAGTTAATTTTATAATTCCATTAGACAACTATTTTTCAAATAAATATGATAGCATAGTGGTTTATAATCCCAGTATTGGGAGAATAAGACAAAAAAATACCAGATTTGAGGCAAGCCTCAATAACTTAGTAGGACCCTGTTTCAAAAAAAAAAAAAAATGGGCTGATATGTTCCTCAGACATAGAATCTCCTGGCTTCAATCTCTGGTATTACTGCTGCCACTACTACTACTACTGCTGCCACCACTACTACTACTACTACTACTACTACTACTACTACTACTACTACTACACACCACACACACACCACAATAATAAAAATTAAAAAGAAAAATAAATATAATACCTAAATATTTGACTATAAATTTTATATTTCTTAAAAGTCTCTATGCACCCATTTAAAAGTAAATTTTAACTAAGTTTGTTTTATCTTATACATGGATTTTTCTCAATTTAAAAATGTTTCATAGAAATATTAAGTAAATATGGTTTATGTTTTAACTTTAGTATCTTTAGTATATGCACCTGGAGAGTTTCATCATTTTATTCAATTCCACTGAACTCTGCAACTATGTCTCTAAATATTGATTGAATTTTCTTTAAGTAAATTCATCTCTATCTTTTTAAGCCTGAAAGATCAATAAATAGGCTAACTAAATTTTCAACATGATAAAATTATACAAATACTTTATTAATTATATAATGCTATAAAATTGAAAGTAGTAAATATTTATTTCTTCCTCCTGGAAATATCAACAGGAAATATGACAAAGTTATGTCCTGCATATTTTTTCCTTTTTTCTAAGCTACTTTAACATTAAATGCCTTATATTTGTTAACAACAACAACAACAAAATTCTCTGAACCATAGAAGCAAGCATGAACTGTTATGAACTGTTAGTATTAGTTTTAAGTTAGTCACATTAGTGTGGGATTAAAAACAAATATACTTCTCAGACTCTGTCCTAACTAAGATTTATGTATTTTGAACAATTATGTAGTTGTTAGAAGAAGCTCTTAATAAATGCAGTTTCTTTAATCCATGTATCATTTGTAAGGGACAATTGAATTCCTGTTTATGGCAGTCTACTGTGAGAGTTTATATGAAGTGAAATTCAAGGTATTTATTATCAGTCTCTATTGTTTCTTTTGAACTAAGAATAGAGTTTTTCTATTTTCTTTAAAATCTTATTTTATTATAAATCCCCCCACTGAGGAGGGCATGGTGGCATATGCTTGTAATCCCAGCATTTGAGAGGTTGAGAGAGTAAGATCACAATTCACAGACAGCCTCAGCTACTTAGTGAGACCCATTGCAACTTATTGAGACTCTTTCAAAATAAAGAATAAAAAATAGGGCTGGGGTTTTAGCTCAGAGGTAGAATGCCCCTGGGTTCCATCCCCAGTGTCTGTCTGTCTGTCTGTCTGTCTGTCTGTCTGTCTATCTGTCTCTCTCTCTCTCTCTCTCTCTCTCTCTCTCTCTTTCTCTCTCTCTCACTCACACACACACACACACACACACACACACACACACACACACACACAATCTTTCTCCACTATATTGGCCTATGATACTAAGAGAAACTTAAAGATGGCTAATGATAAATGAAATTATTTAGCAAGTATCTCTAAAGCCCCAGTGTATGAGACAGCCAAAATTTCAATTTACTTTTACATTAATAGGAATAGATACTTGAATTACATATACATCTTCTCTACATTGAACCATTGTTTAAGAATTCACAAAAAAAATTAAAATTTATTGATTTCTAATAGTTTATTTTTCTTAAAATACATTAATTTAATTGAATTTTGTCTGTGATATAAAGCAATATGAATAAATTACTCATTGTCTCCACTTGATAATGCATAATTTAAACAAAATTTAAAATAATTTGATAAATTAAAAAAGTTAATGATGGCATAACAGCTTAAAAATTAATTATCAAGGATACACATTCATAAGATACCATCATTTTTATATTTTTTAACTATAAGTGACTAAATTCTTATAAAAATAGAATGCATTTTTATGGAATCTCAGTATTTAGAGGTTTATAATATATTATTATTTTTAAATATTGCAGAGAGAAAGATGGCGACAGCTACGGTTGCAGTGGCAACCGCAGCCACCGATAAGGACATGCATTCCTAAGACAACCCATGGACATCAGATTTTGGTTTAATATCTGAGTGGGACAACTTAAGGAGACATTTCCAGCTGTGACTTCTTATCTAGAATACAGGAGAGAGAATGGATAATCGGAATTAGAAGCAAGATGACAAAAAGGCGCCTGCCAAGCAAGAACAATAATTTTTGGAAGAACATCCCAGAAGAGATTAGAGAAAAGACTGCTTCAGCTGTGCATGCGGGGGAACGCTTAACAACATACCTTGTAAGAAAAATGATCCGAGAGTGGTAGAGTGAGCCCAGCAGTGCCGGGCAGGAAGCCCAGTCGCGCATCCCAGAGAGCTCAGCATGCCTGGCTCCCACATTCCTCTATGCTGTGCTGGGGGCTGGGATCTGCTCAGAACAACAGATCCTGCTCTACATGGTGAGGCTGTGGCTTCCACTTATGGAGGAGAGATAAAATTTATTGCTGCTGAGTGCTAGATCTCACAATCTCTTCAAAACACACATTCTGTCTTCTCTTAAAAAAAATTATTGGAGAGGGGCCAAGATGGTGGCAGCAGCAGCCAGGATTCAGTAGATGCCAACAAATCCTAACGAATCCACCTTAAACTTTTGGGGAAAAAAATCTCTGCAAAGGGGGATTGCTCCTGCCACACATGCTTAAGAATTCTAGACTTCATACCATGTAAGGAAGGAGCTCAGCAGAGAACCAGGAGGAAGATGATGGTGGCAGGGGAGGGGTGGCAGAGGCCATGATTTGGGAGAGGCAAATTGGCGGAAGCTATGGTGGTGGTGGTGGTGGTGGCAGAGGCGGCGGAGGCTAGTATTTGGGAGAGGTAGAAATCAGATCCAATCTACCTCGATCTTTTGAAGAAATCGCCCCAAGGGTAGAATGCTACCACTGCACATGCTCAGGAATTCTTGACAACATGCTGTGTGGGAAAAATGTTTGGGAGAGAATTGAGATGGTGGAGGCAGTAGCAATGTAGGTGGCCAGTATCTGGGGGAGGCAGAGATCTGATTCAATCCACCTTGATTCTTTGAAGAAATCACCCCAAAGGCAGAATGCTACCACCACACATGCTTGGAAATTTGGGAAAACATGCTTTGTGAATAAGGTGCTCGGAAGAGAACCGAGATGGCTGTGCCAGCAGCAGCAGTGGTCAGTATTTGGTAGAGGCAGAGATTCAATCCAACCCACTTTAAAATTTTAAATAAATGTCCTCAAAATTAGACTGCTACTGCCACACATGCTCAGGAGTTCTGGAAATCATACAGTGGGGGAAAGGTGTTCAGGAGAGAACTGAGATGGCAGTGTCGGCAGCAGAGGTGGTGGTGACCAGTATTTGAGGGGGCAGACAGATCCAGTCCAATCCACCTTGAACTTTTAAGGAAATCTCCCCAAAAGTAGACTGTTCCTGCAACACAAGCTCGGGAATTCTGGACAACATGCTAAGTGGTAAAAGAGTTTGGGGGACATCAAAGGGAGCCCTGCATAGTCAAGATGGGCTGCCACACTGCGTGTTTTAGGAAACACCAGGCCTCAGGGCCACCACAGTTCTCTGTGCAGAACAGAAGACCAGGGTGCACAAGAAGCAGCAGAGCCTGCTCTCCGAAGTGAAGCTGTGGACCTCTGCCTTTGGAGGGAAGACAAAATTAATTGCCACTAGGTATTTGGGCTCCCAGTTTTTGCAAAAGACATGTGCTGCTTTCTCATATTAAAAAAAAAAAAAAGAAATTAAGAAAATGGAAGAATTCCCAGTATGGTGGCACACGCTTGTAATCCCCACGCTTGGGAGGTGGAGATAGGAGGATCATGCAGGTTCAAAGCCAACCTTGCTGGTTTAAGAGATCCTGTTTCCAAATAAAAATATATTAAAGAAAAATAGGTCTGGGAGTGTAACCTGGAGGTAGAAGAGTGTCCAGGGTACCACCAAAAAAAAAAAAAAAAAGGGGGGGGGGAGAAAAAAGGGAACATCTGTAGATGACCTGCTCATAGTGACAGAGACAGGAGCCCAATGCACAATAAGGACAGTGCTGGGCCTCTAAGGCGGGGATAGGAGCCTGCCATGTGGTGAGGCCTGTGCTGGGGCCAGCAAGTCTGGGATTGGAGCCAGCCTTGAAGCAAGGCCTGTGCTTGGGCCTCCGAGGCTGGGATTGGAGCATGCCCAGGGGTGAGGCTGGTGCTGGGGCCAGCGAGGCAAGGATTGGAGCCTGCCTGCCATGTGGCAAGGGCAGTGCTGGGGCCGCCGAGGCTGGGATCAGAACCTGCCAAGTGGTAAGGCCAGGATCGGAGCCTGCCCAGGGGTGAGGTCAGTGCCGGGGCCAGGGAGGAGGCCAGGATCAGATCCTGCTGAGAGGTGAGGCCAGTGCCAGGGCCTCTGAGGCCGGGATCAGAGCCTGCGCTGAGGCAAGGCCGGTGCTGGGGTCTCCGAGGCTGGGATTGGAGCCTGCTAAGGGGTGAGGCTGGTGCCAGGGCCAGCGAGGCTGGGATTGGAGCCTTCTGTGAGGCAAGGCCAGTTTTAGAGTCAGCGAGGCCGGGACCAGAGTCTGCCGGGTGACCCAGCCAGTGCCAGAGCCTTCAAGAGTGAGATCGGAACTTACAATGTGGCATACACAGAGAAATTTTACAGAAAATAAAGAATCAGATATTTTCCCTAATATGCAAAAACTAGGAAGAAATGGGTAATAGGAGGAAATCTAGTTGAAGAAAGGGCCCTATGGAGGAGCAATTAAGGTGACCAATCAGGGGGGATGTGATGGGGGAAGATGGAATCTCTTTAAAGCATATGATGTACATAAACAAATATATCAAAGTTAATCACTAAATCAAGCATGGGATTGAGGGAGGGGGAGGGAATAGGATTGGGATTGGATAAAGGCTAACTGGATGATGTGTGCTTGTATAACCTCACAAGTCTTGTATTCCACTAAGATGTTTGACTATAATGCACCAACAAAATATATAAAAAAAACTTCCAAAATTGGTCTAAACCAATTATTTCTTAATTACTCATTCAGTGATGGCATTTGTAATATGCTCTATTATTTTTATATTTAGTGAGTAAAATGTCATAAGCATAGATATGTCTATTCACTCTCATTAAATAAAATTCAACATGAGCAGCAGCTATTTCTAAATGCTATTGATAAAGTGCCAGACATTTATGTAAGTGGAGAGGCAAAGGAAATAGACAAAAGAACAGTATGAGAATAATTAATAAGAGAATATGTGACACCTATCTAATGATTTTTAACTAATGTGGAAATCACATTAGTAGTCTTTCTCTTTTCTCTTTTTTTCTCACTTCTCTGTTTTATTTCCTAATTCAGTGTTTTCTGCATTATTTGTGTTTGTTGTTACTGTTTTTCTTCTCTTTACTAACATGAAATGTCTTCATAACATTAAGTCCTCTTTCCCAAACATATTCTCACTTCTTGCAAGGTATTGTTCTGACACCAACCCCAGCCCAGTCTTCCCCAGAATGTTTCTGGTTCACAGTGAATTTATTAAGTGCCTTTGCTGAGACACACTTCTCATAACTGAATCCCTCTTCAACTTTGTCGTGAAGGAATTTCATCTTTTCTCACTGTAACATCCTTTCTTTCCTTTTTTAAAAAAATTGTGGTACTGGGTAATGAGCCAAGGCATATCCTAATCTACTCTTCCAACCCTATTTTTATTTTTTAAACATGGTCTTGCTTGACTGATGAGAGTCTCACTACTTGCTGAGGCTGACCTTAAAACCTGTGAACCTTCTGTCTCAGTCTCCCAAGTACTGGGATTACAGTCACATACCACCACTCCCAGCTTCATAACCCCTTTTCTAAGAACTTTGTTTTCCTCCAACTTTCTAGAACTGATTCATCATTTCCTATATTTCTCAGATTTCTTCTCTTGGAAATCCAGAATTTATTATGCTTTAAAATAAAGTAAAACATCCTTCTTTAAAGCCATCTGTGAGGATAAATACTTCAGTTTAAAAAATCCATCATTTTTCACTATTGGCACTCTTCAGATGATGAAATTCTGGTAGCTTTTAATGAATTAAAATCACATTTGTCTGAAGAAGCCAGAAAATTATCCAAATGGATTGACAGTAATTCTGTACACAGTAGAATAAGACTATTTCTCAATCTTGTTGGTATTCAGTCACAAGTATTGTTTCCACCAAGTTTATGGTCTATATATGCGTGCATGTGGAATTATTTCCATATATACAAAGCAACATCAAAGTGTAGCACAGAAGTTGGAAACATTTAAAAAAGAATAACCATGTTAGTGCATATTGAATTATAAAAGAATTTCAGAAATTTCTAAAAGGCCAGGTCTATGTAAAAAAGAAATTTGAACATGTTCTTTGAGGACATTCATACCCTAAATTAATATGTATATATGAAGCCTCTATTTCTCTATTTTAAAGAATTAAATTATATTACTTCACATTCTATCCTTGTAATGTACTTTTCATACCCTCAAAATTTTGTCACTTTTTATTTAGTTTTTCTTTCCATTCTCTTAAGTTCCAAGTAATTTTTTTATGATTGGCTATGCATCCTCGCATAATTTCCACATTTTGGAAATGGTTTTTGGAAAACCCTACTGATGCAATTGAACACAGATATTTGCAATTGATTGCATCTGAATTTAGTTTATGAATCACATGACCATGTCAGACTTATCAACTAAAATGCATTATCAAGGAGAGTTGATTTTTCAGAATCAGAGTAAATTCTCAAATACAGTAGTCATTTCTAATTGTATAGAGTCCATACTCTGTTCTGTCGAGTTCTGTGAACAAGACTAAGTTGTGCTTTTTTACCTGCTTATGTAATTACGCATCATCTAGGATTTTCTTTGAAGACATTTTGTAGAGGTGGTTAACAGTTTTCTACAGAAGTGATTTATTTTAAGAAATGGGTTCACATATTGTGAGGATTGGCAAATCAGAAAATCTTAG
Source organism: Muscardinus avellanarius (assembly GCF_963383645.1). Taxonomy (NCBI): domain Eukaryota; kingdom Metazoa; phylum Chordata; class Mammalia; order Rodentia; family Gliridae; genus Muscardinus; species Muscardinus avellanarius. The sequence continues at coordinate 178,953,116 of NC_137787.1, forward strand.
TATAGGCCAGGAGGCTAGAAAATCAGAAAAAAAGGTAATTCTATATTCTTGAAAAATTCTGTCCAGAAAATCTCAATTTCTGTAAACTACTGGAAGCTTTTGTATTTCTCTGGAGAACCTTGACAGATACTACCAATGCTTTTTTTTAAAACCACAATTCTAATGCACTGGGATATAAATGGTTAAAAGATATTTATCTTATCTATTTACTCTTAAGTCATATCTGGACTACTACTAATAATAGTACTGAACTCGCCTTGTATTCCTATGTATGTATAAATGAAAAAATTCTGGTAAATAAATAATAATTTTCAATTTATTGACTATAGTTTCACAGTACCTCATTTGCTTAGGCATGGCTACTTGGAAAACCCTACTGATGCAATTGAACAATCTGAGTAAAAAATTGAGATATCTAATCATAGACATATAACTTTGTACAAAAAGTTGGAACCTCACATCTTAAATCTATATCAGAGAGCATCCCAATACAAGAAAAAATGGTGGTGATGAAATAGTAAGTCATTTTAATCTGCTTTTCACCTGTGGCTTGTAGTTATTTTCTCTCCTACATAACTACTGGGAGCCAGTTGTGGTTGCAAATGCCTGTAATCCCACTACTCGGGAGGCTGAGATAGGAGCATCACAGGTTTGAGGACAGCCTCAGAAAATTCCTAAGATTCTCAGAAATCTAGTTATACACTCTTAAAAAATAAAATGAAAATAGGTCTGGAGATGTAACTCTAAGTATAATTCCCCTATGTTTAATCCCCAGTACCAAACACACACACACACACACACACACACACACACACACACACACACACACACACAACTATTGGTGAAGCTTGGGGCTGGGAATGTCTTTGATTTGTGTAAATCATAATTTGACACTCAAATACTTGAGAAAGCTAGGTGTGGTGGCGCATGCTTGTAATCCCATCATTAGGGAGGCTGAGACCAGAGGATCGTGGTTCGTGGCCAGCCTCAGCTACTTAGCGAGGCCCTCTGCAACTCAGTGAGACCTGGTTTCAAAATAAAAAATTAAAAAAAAAAAAAATAGGGCAGGGGGTGTATCTCGGAGGTCAAATGCCCCTGGGTTCCATCTCCAAACCCGAAGGGAAAAAAAAAAAACGAGAAAATTAGAAACCCAGTTTTTTTGTGGGTATTTGTTTGTTTGTTTGTTTTAATATATTTTTTGGTGGTACTGGAGATGGAACCCTTCTCCCTCTGGGCTACACTCCCAGACCTATTTTATATTTTTTTAAATTTTGAAACAGGATCTCTTAAGCCAGCAAGGCTGGCTTTGAACCTGTGCTATCCTCCTGTCTTCGCCTCCCAAGCGCGGGAATTACAAGCATGCGCCACCAAGCCTGGTAGAAACGCAGTTTTTAAAACTCATTTAGCCATTTTGAAATGTGAAGGTAAGTATATAATTATAAATGAAAGCTAAAATTCTCATAATTCTATACTTAATATATGATTCTGCATTATAATTAATATGACTTCAATTTTCTAAATTTTTATTCTTTCATTGGGGCATTGTAGTCTCACATTTTAATGCAGCTCATTAGTAATAGTTACATATATGCACATAGCAGTTGAAACCTTTCTCCCAGCTTTCTCCCTATTTGTCATAGGAGATATTGAGATTGACATTGATTTTCTCAGATATGCACATAATGGTAGAGGGATAATTCATCATGATTATTTCAAACTGAATATGAGACATATCTCTTAGTAAATGCCCACTGTATTTCTGATTACTTAAATGAAAGTGTATGCAGGTTACGATTACTTTGAAACACATTATAATGTGAGAATGTAATGCACCAAGAAAAGTATGAAATCATTATATTTCATCAATACTTAAAGCCAGTATTTTGATGACAGTATATAATAAACTTATTTTTTATATTTTCTCATACTTGTTTCATATTCCTTAAAAATGCATTTTAATATTAGGTCCTTTCTCTACCTACAATTATTTAATATAATTTAAATTAATCTAGTTAGTGGCTAAAACTACTGCTAAAATTATTTTAAGATTGAATAAGTAGATTGTATAGTTTAAAGTGATTGCTTAATAATTCAATTTTTCTCACTTATATCTTGCATGCCATTCTCAAATGCCTAGCAGACTTTTAACATTTTGGCTTTTGAATTAAAATGACATTAAAGAGCTTTGTATTTATAAAACTTAAATTTATATTGTGCTTGACAAATATACTTTTCAAAAATGATTGCTATTGTTTTATATGTATCTTAATAGATGTATTTAGTATGAAGCAGAGTTGAGCAACAAATGGTCTCTTGTTAATTACATTCTTATCTACATTCTTATCTACTGATAAACTATAAAAATAACACAAAGTATTACTTCCCATAAGAAGCTTTAGTCACCCAACATATAGCTTAAAATTTTGCAGACTTATATTTATTATTTTTTAAACAAATACAAATATAATTGACAAAGGATTGTGTAATTATTAAGAAAAAATAAAAACATTTCTTTCTGTTGAATAGAATTTTTCTGTATTTTCTGATGTGATTTTAATAATTAGTTTTATTGCTGTTAATAAGTGGCTGCTACCTAAGTTGTTACTGTTTTCTAGACCATGATCAACCAATGTGATTTGCTATTCTTAACCTATCTTCCATGTTCATATTTTCTTCTGAAAGGCAGGTTCTATTTAATCATTTAAATATATAATTTATATATGATTATATATTATACTATATATATATATCACATAAAATCTGCAAGTTTTATTAAAAATTAAGCTTGGCTTTTATAGCATGTGACATATCTCTATTATATAGTATGTGTTTGCTAAATTATTTGCTATTTATATATATAAATAAATTATGACAATGTTTATAATTTTTATATTACAAAATATAAAATTTATAAAATTATAACTACACGTGGACATATTAGTATGATTTAGATAATGGGAAAACATATATATGTGTTCATTCAATTGTATTTATCTACCAAGACTTTTGTGGAAAATATTACCTATTTAAAATTGCATTTTATAGTATATTTTATATGAGTAATAAAGGCTTTTCTAATTTTTTGAAAACTCAGGTGTGGTTTAGCATTGGCAGTCACATATGACTAGATATTATTTTTAAATACTTGGCCTTTCATGATTTGGCCGCCTTAATTCCTCTCTTTGTCTAGAACTATATTGTTTCACTTTTTTTTATTTAGATTTCTTTATTTGCATATGTAATGTAATGGTGGTACAGATTAGACACTTATAAATTATATAGAAATATATTTCAATTTATTTTAAATTTATAATTTATCAGGAGTAAAATGTCATAAAAATTTAAAAATTAACATGCAATATGTATCATTTGCCACATATAATTTCAAATGAGTCATTTTTCTCTAGTAAGGCACTTAATCACTACAATTAACTTCTTATTTATTACTACAATTCAAAATTTATATATTAGCAAAGCTAAACAATGAGAAATTATTTTTATTAAAAAATTCCACAAAGCATTAACATATGAAAATTTGAACAAAAGCATTTGGTTCTAAAGTATTGAATAAATTTTTAAAATAGTTAGAATAAATTAGTATGCAATATTTGTGATCCTGCAATATATAAAATTAATAAGTTATAAAAGCTAATGTCACAAAAGCTTTTAAACTCAGTTCCATGAAAATTAATATTCCAATTCACAAAATCATTGTTAAAAGGTAAGCAATATGCTAAGAGTAAACATTGGCTATTTATTTATTTATTTGTTTGTTTATTTATTTATTTATTTATTTATTTTGGTGGTACTGGGGTTCCTGGAAACCCTTCTACCTCCAGGCTATACTCCCAGACCTATTTTTATATTTTTATTTGAAAACATGGTCTCTTAAGCCAGCAAGGCTGGCTTCGAACCTGCACGATCCTCCTGTCTCTGCCTCCCAAGTGTGGGGATTACAAGCGTGCACCACCACACCGGGCTTGACAATTTTTTAAGAGAATTGATATCCAGGCACAATGTATTTATTTCCTACAAAGCAAATACATAAAAGCAACTCATTTAAATAATTGAAAAAGAATTATAAATGTGAGTTCAAGGGAAAAAATGAGAAAATTATTAGTAAGACACTGCATCATGAACCAGGTGTGGGGGCCGCATGCCTGTAATCCCAGTTTCTGGAAGGCTGAGACAGGAATAGTGCAGGTTCAAGGACAGCCTCAGCAATTTAGGGAGACATTCAGCAACCTAATGAAATTCTGTTAAAAAACAGAAAAAAAATAGAAAAATTCTAAGTGTGTAACTCAGAGATGGAATGACTCCTGGATTCGATCTTCAGTATCACAATATAAACAAGTGAATGAATAAATAAATAAATAAATGTTTTATTGCCTCATTAATAAGAGGAAAATGTAGATCAAAACATCATTAAATGTTTTTAACCATTAGCACTTAATATTGTTCAAAGTAGATATAGAAATTTGTCTATAGAAAGTAGATTAAAATTATTATTATTGTACAAATATTTATATTTTACTTGTTAAGCCCTTTTATTTCTTAGTTTATTGTGTAATATTTGTTTCTATGCATGATACAGTGTGTATACAAATGTCCAGGGAAACTTTTTTTTGTGTGTGTGGTTCTGGTATTCCTGGAAACCCTTCTCCGGGCTACACTCCCAGACCTATTTTATATTTTTATTTGGAAACAGGGAGGGTTTCTTAAGCCAGCGAGGCTGGCTTCGAACCTGTGCGATCCTCTTGTCTCAGCCTCCCAAACGTGGGGATTACAAGCGTGCACCACCACAACCGGCTGGAAAACAATTTTTTTGACCGGTGGAAAGATAAGAAAGCATATATGTGCATAATTAGAAAATGACTGGGCAGATTTAGGATACACTCATATGTTGCAATACATAAATACATTTGCATATATATATTATATGCATTAAAAGATATATTTAAAATATATACCAATAACCAAAGGATAGATTGAATTTAAAATATGATCTGAATTGTCCAAACAAAGGCAACAAAAACACTAGTTGTATGGATTTCTACATTGAACTATGTACACATAAGGAAAAATTTGTGTATAAACACACCAAACTGGTAACAGCAAATGGGGGAGCTAAGAAAGATGAATTAGCAGATGTAAAAATATGCTTTAGCTTTAAGAGTATCATTTTAATTTTCTGATAGAAAATTTTATTAATTAGAAGTTGAATATTAACATTTGAAAGAAATTGACTGAAATAAAAAAAAAAAAACATTGCCCATAATAAAAAGAAAATTCCACCACTGGAGGAGAAATTGATGTGGAAAATTGAGTATAGGCATAAATGCCCATTTAGGAGTCTGACAGGTAGAACCAGAGCTAGATATTATGAAGCATAATTATGGTGGGACACAACTAATTGAAAATGGGCTACAGAAGGGAATAGCTGAAAATTAAATCCTGGTGATACATCCAACTGTTTGAAAAATGATTACAGAAAGTTCATATATTAAAATTAATCTGAAGTTTCTAGAGTTGCAGACAATTAAATTGACGAACATATTAAATGTGTGAAGGAATGTTTTCCTTCTTTGACAAGATGGGTCATTTGGACCAATGCACGTCTTGAATTTAGTTTTGCTTTGTTTTGCTTTATGTGAAGTATTCACACTCAGCACTTGCAAATAAAATTACAATTAAATTTATTAAGTAACTCATAGCTTGTTTTCATGGATATACATTTCAAGTAAGTTACTTATGGCAATTTTGTAACAAAGTTGAAATCAAATAATCTCATTTATCTTACCTGTCTCTCTCTCTCTCTCTCTCTTTTTTTTTTTTTTTTTTTTTTTGGTGGTACTGGGGTTCCTGGAAACCCTTCTACCTCCGGGATACACTCCCAGACCCATTTTTATATTTTTATTTGGAGCCGGTCTCTTAAGCCAGGCGAGGCTGGCTATGAACCTACACGATCCTCCTGTCTTTGCCTCCCAAGAGCAGGTATTACAAGCGTGCGCCAACATGCTCGGCTTTTCTGTCTCATTTTACAGCATGGGATAAATTGAACTTCTGGGCAAGACATACCAAACAACAATATGGTAGCATAGAAAAGAAAAAAGAGAGAGGAGGAGGAGAATGAGGAAGTCATCACCACCCTAACAACTAAAAACTTAGAGACCTTTCCTGCCTATTGAGTCATAATTTCTTGCGGAATTAAAGTCAGCATTTTAAATCCATCCCATGTATTTGAGTTTATGCCTGTGGCTCCTATATGCATATTATGGTCCTGATTTCAGAACAAGATTCTCAGTGACTTCTCTAATCTTATGAATTACATGATTGTCTTATTTCTTCATTATTAGTAATTTGTGAGTATATATTATAGCACATAGATCATATATTAAGTCAGTTAACCATGTAAATAATTGATTCTAACCTCCTCAAAACTTATTCTCAAGGGTTAGAAGGAATTTCTTTGAGAGAACAATTTCTGGTTAGATAGGAAAATATAATAATGCTCCTTTTTAGATATATAGGTAATTCATAAAAATAAAATTTACATGTATGTTCTTAATATATCCGGATTATAATAACAATTTGGAAATAGAAGACCTCAGTTTAACTCATTTTGCTCAGTAAGATTTTTGTACATTTTATATGTAGCTTTTTTCTTCTTCTCCCATGTTTAAAAATAGCCTTCTTCATTAAAAATTTCATAAAGCCGGGCATGGTGGTGCACGCTTGTAATTCCTGAGCTTGGTAGGCTGAGACAGGAGGATCTTGCAGGTTCAAAGCCAGCCTCAGCTGGTTTAAGCAACCCTGTTTCCAAATAAAATATAAAATAGGTCTGGGAGTGTAGCCTAGAGGTAGAAGGCTCCTGACAGGTTCCATCCCCAGTATCACCAAAAACACCAATCATAAGAATTTATCATTTTTATAAATTTATTGTCCATTTGTATTTTTTTGTGAAATACCTGTTTAGCTTGCTTGTCAATTGTTGATTAAATTGTGTTTGGTTTTTTTTGGATGATGAGTTTCTTGAGTTCTCTGAATATTAGCCCTCTGTCAGAGGAGTAACTGGCAAAGAGCTCCAATTCTGTCAGCTCTCTCTTGAGGTTCCTGATTTTTTGACATGACTATCTCTTTTCCAGTGTATGTTTTTGGCTCTTTATCAAGTATCAATTGGCTATAAGTGTGTGGATTTGTTTGTCAATCTTGTATTCTATTCCATTGGTCTATGTGTCTGTTTTAGCAAATCAAAGCAAAGAGATGCAAATCAAAGCTACCCTGAAATTTTACTTAGCACCAAAGAGAAGGGCAATCATTAAAAACACAAATAATAACAAATGCTCATGAGAAAATGGAAAGGTGGGAACTCTGATACACTGTTGATGGGATTGCAAATTAGTGTAATCACTTTGAAAAACAGTCTAGAGGTTCCTCAGAAGAAAGAGAATGAACCTACAATTTGACCCAACTATAGCACTTCTGAGTATCTACCCAAAAGAATGAAAACCAAGCTATCATCGTAATACATATATACCTATGCTTATAGCTGCATAATTCACAATTGCCAAACTAAAGAACCAGTTGAGATGTTCATGAACAGATTAATTGCTTATAAAACTATGGAATATGTACACTGGAATTCTACTAAGCCGTAAAGAAGAAAAAATGTGTGATTTGCAGGAAAATGTATAAAACTGGAAAACAGTATACTAAATGAAATTATTCCATTTTAAAACTTAATGATTCTGCCAGGTGTGGTGACTCACAATTGTAATCCTCACACTTGGGAGGCTGAGACAAGAGGATCGCACAGGTTCAAAGTCAGCCTCAGCTACTTAGTGGGGCTCTCAGCAACTTAGTGAGACCCTGTTTCCAAATAAAAAAATATAAAATAGGTCTGGGAGTATAGCTCGGAGGTAGAAAGCCTCTGGGTTCTACCCCCAGTACCACCAAAAAAAAAAAACCATAATGATTCACAGACACAGAAGATTATAAAGTATGGATATTAAAAATCTATATATTTTGAGTTTTTAAAAATATGAACATAATTTACATAATTTAGTTTTCATTTAGAGAATTGTGAGATATAAATATTAGGTCTAGGGCCTGGAGAATGTTTTATTTACTACTAAAATACAATGCACTATGAATAAAAATATCATAGCCTATGGCTATAATATATATTGGCTATCATATCAGAAGATATACTTCAATAATTCTAAAGCAAAAATGATCATTTGGCTTTAAAGTATTACTTCATATTAAACAAGAAACAAGAAAATATAAATCAAAGTTAAAAGTGACTGCAAATATCTAGCAACATGAGTACCTTCATAAATATACCTTTCTATTAACAGTCAAAAGTCAAAATTCATTATACTACATTTTATACAATTTAGTCCAGAAACTGATATTACAAAATTAACATTAAAAATAAATTTCAAGCATGCACTTGAGTCTTATTTTACAGTATCATATTGATAGCAAGAGTCTATTTACCTACCTATTTTATTGTCTTAAATCAGAATTTTATTCAGTTTCATACCCAATATTGTTGGTTATTATTTACAAAATTGTTAACAACATAAACAACTACAATAAATTTATGCTCTATTTCCATTAAGAAAATAATCATCTCACCATACTTTATATGTCCTCAAGTTGCAATTGTTTAAACTAATATACTTAGGAAAATGACTAAAGTATTTCTGTTTTGTTCTGAACCAAGCAGTTGTCAATAGTGGCTCCCATATTTATCCTTTAGTACTTTACATTCTCAGAGAACTTCTGAAACTCTTGTTCTCCAAACAACACTATGAAACTGTTATAAGTCTTTTTTAAAGTTATGATTGGCTTGACTGCATTTCAATAAGTAACACTCCCTTTCCTCATCCTCTTTCTGGTGGAAGCAGTGTCCTGCCATCTTTTGTTGAAGCTGGATTCAGGCATGTAACTAGCTTTGACTCAGGAAATGTTATAGAAACACACACAGGCAGACACTAAAAATGCACTTGGGTGTTTCCTTGTCTTCTCTCACAGCTACAAGAAAAAAAAATCTACGTCTATTACTATGGAAGATAATCATAGGCTCTTGAAGCAAACTTGAATCCATTTCTCTTGAAATTACGTCTAACTAAGCCCAGCCTGGATTATAACACCAGCAAAAAGTAAAATGTAAGAAATAAATATCATTTTTTATAAAATCTAAGAAATAAATATCATTGCTTATGTCACTGAAATATTATCATTTACATACAACCAAAGCTTACCCAATTAACAGTTACAAAAATTAATTAAATAAAGTAATATTTAATATTAACCATGCAATTATAGAGAGAATAAACTTGTTTTTAAAATTAACTTAAAATAATTTTTGGCATTAGTATTAAAAATAAAGCTAATAAATATGGTATACTTTAATTCTTATAAATATAAATTTAAGTGTTGGTGTTGTATATTGAGTTGATGTCTATGAATACATAATCTTCAAAGGAAAAATGAACAGAATGAACACATAAATCAATGTTTTGGTAGTCATGCTTTTTTTCATACTGAAAAATGAACCCAGGAGCCTTCCACTTCCAAGGAATATTTCCAGCCCTATTTAATCGTTTTTAATTGAAATAAGATTTGGCTAAATTGGTGAGTGACTTATTAATAAATGTTGAGATTGGCCACGAACCTGCAGTTTTCCATGAGAAACAATGTCCTTTAAAACAAAGGGCAGCCGGGCGTGGTGGCGCACACTTGTAATCCCTGAGTTTGGAAGGCAGAGACAGGAGGATCGCGCAGGTTTGAAGTCAGCCGCAATGGCTTAAGAGGCTCTGTTTCTAAATAAAAAAGTATAAAAATAGGTCTGGGAGTGTAGCCTGGAGGTAGAAGGGTTTCCAGGAACCCCAGTAACACCAATAAATAAATAAATAAATAAATAAATAAATAAATAAATAAATAAATAAAAAACAAAGGGCAAGTATCTAGAGTACATGTGTCTTACAGCCTCTCATTCATGACTGTTGAATCTAATGCCAACCTAGTCTCTGTGTAATCATGTTAAAATTGTCCAGTAGTAATCTGTGATTATTCAAGAAGCTAAAATGAACAAAAAACCTCACTAGAGTCATAGATCTTACTGACTGAAAAGAAATGCATAGATAAATATTATTTTAGTTTATTCAGCCCTGATATACTTATAAAAGTTAACATCAAGGAAGGTTTCACTACTCAGGTTTTGAGTCTTCCCACATGTAATTGTTTCTAATAATTTCAAAGATGTGATGGCTAAAATCCTTTCTCCAAGAAATTAAACAAAAGACAGAACATGAAGTTGGACAAATGAGAAAGGGACAGAATCTAGAAAGGATGGGAAGGGTAATTTTCATTTCTAATTTAAACTATTTCTTGATTGCATTTTATGTTTAGATAAGTGATGACAGCTTCTTTTAGTGAGAATAAGACAGAGTATTTTAAGCTTGGCACATGTTCTAATTTCGAGAGCCTCAGAATAAATGAGAACTGTAGTTTGAATGTGTCCCCCCAAGTTCCTGTCTAAAAACTTATTCTTCAGTACATGGTGTTGCAAGTTGGGACCTTTAAAAAATTATTATTTCTGAAGTTTCTGCCTTCACGAGTCGACTAAAGTCTTTATTATGGTAGTAAGTCAGTTATTGTGTAATGAGTTTTTGATAAAAGGATATTTTTAGTTTTATTTTCTTTTCATGTTATCCTCTTCCTTGTCTATCTTTCACCATGGAATGATGATACAAGAATGCACCCATCAGAAGCAACTTCTTGATTTTGAACTTCCCAGCTTTCAGAACTGTATTATTTATAAATTATGCAATCAATGGTGCTTTGATATGGCCACAAAGAATAAACTGAGACTGAATTTGGGGTATTTTCAAATAAAATAACTAATAGTTGACCAACACTTATTATTGGTGTACTCAATAATTGATAATTAACTGTCAAAATATTTTTTCAGATTTTTTTTAGTTTGTATGAAGTCATTATCACCGTAGATTAGTTTGTTCTTCTGTGTGTGTGTGTGTGTGTGTGTGTGTGTGTGTGTGTGTGTGTGCGTGCGCCCATGCGCGCGCATCTTCTTTTTTAAAAGTTTTTCATTGGTTTATTGTAGTCATAGATCTTAATGGAGTACAAAATGGAGAAGGCACACTTGCACACATCCCCCAATTAGCCCCTATCCAATTCCTGCCACATTCCCTCCCCTTTCCTTCTCTCATGTGATTGACATTGATATGTTGGTTAAAGTACATCATAAACATGAGTAAATTTCCCTCTTCCACCCATCCATCCCCTCAATTAGTTCGCCTTATTTGCTCATCTATAGTATCTCTTTTTTTTTTTTGTCTAGAGTTCCTCCTATGACCCATTTTCTCCCTAGCTCCTGCATATTAGGAGGAACATTTAATTTCTTATTTTTTTGTTATTGACTAATCTCACTTAGCATAATGTTCTTTGGTTCCATCCATTTACCTGTAAATGACATAACTGTGTTTTTCTTTAAGGCTGAGTACCTTTCCATTGTATACATACCCCACAGTTTGGGAATCCATTCATCTGTTGATGGACATCTTGGCTGGTTCCAGAGTTTGGAAAATTGTGAATCGTGCAGCTATTAACATAGATACACATGCATTAATTTGGTAGTTTGGTTTCCATTTATTTTAAAATTATTCTTATTTTTATTCTTTACTGGTGCCTTTTAATTTTACTTCTTGATGCAGTTCAGACATATGTACACAGTACGAATTAACCCCTCCTCTAGTCCCCACTTACTCCTTCTCCCTTCCCACCTTCCCATTCTCAACACAGTGATTGGCTTTGATAGGTTTAAGTTTTCCTCCTTCTTCCAATATCCTTCAGTTAGGTCCCTTCTTTGAATCCACTAAAGTTTCTTCTTTGTCTGGAGTTTCTCCTGTCTTAGAATTTTCCCCTGGCTTCCACATATGAAGGAAAAGATTCAAAACTTTATTTTTCTGTGACTGACTACTCTCACTTGGTATACTGCTCTCCAATTATATCTGTTTTCTCTACAAATGACATAATTTTGCTCATTTTTATAACTGACTAGAATTCCATTGTGTATATATCCCATAATATTGTAAACCATTCACCTCTTGATGAACATCTAATGCAAATATTTGCAAAAGTTTTCCAGTTACTCATCTTCATGAGAAAACTAAGAAATCAACTTTTTGAGTTTCATGGATATAGAACTTTCCTAAGGGCTCTTTGCATTTTCTTTAAAAATAATAATTTAGATAACTTTTAAACTTTTAGTTTTAAAACTTTTAGTTTTTTAGGACCTTTCAACATTTATAGGTAAGCTATTTGATAAATATTTATTTTGTCTTATCACTTGCAAGAAAAATCTTAATTTATAAGTTTAAATGACAGAAACAGAAAGGGAACATATTAAGAAAAAGGTAGATGTTGTTTTAGTTCTCTAGGCAGTAAAAATTATCAAATACTATAATATTACTTAGAGGTCCAAATATATACATATTAATGACCTACCACATCATCTAGAAGCAAAGTCACTAAGTTTTGAACTATACGAAATAACTTTTACATGATATACATATTGTATATAAAATGAAGCATGATATTCTTTAATTACCATTTTAGAAATATGGTTATCTAATGCTGTGAAGTTTAACTAAATTTAAATTACTAATCTTACCACATTTTAAAATAGTAGCATTTAAATGAAAACCTAGATTCCTCAGGTCCCATAAGCCCATGCACTTAACTACTATGCAATATCAGTAATCGTGTTTGGTAAGGAAGGATATTAAAGAAGAACTCATAACTTTGTTAGATTTTATTAGGATAGAGTTAAGGGAAAAGAAAATGAGTTTTAAATGGTTTGAGTTAATGTACCAGTGAAGGGTAGTCAACAGTGTAGGAGTATAAAAAGCACATTATAATTGTGATCAATAAACTAGCAGGCATTACGTTTACAGGAGCAATTACATTAAGACAGAAATCATTTAAAAGTTATTTTAGGAAATTTTATCCTCTCTTCCAGGTAAGATGTGACTGTTAAAAGAAATAATATCATCTCATTATATTACCAAGAAATTAATACAGAAGAGTAATCAGGAAGCACATTTAATTGACCCAGTTTATCTATGAAATATATATGATTGAAATATTTATCATAAATATAAAATTAATGTGTATTTTATCTAATATTGCAAAGAAGGTAAAAAAATTAAATTACTTTAATATCCAATTTCTATAAAAAGCTAAATATAAATGTTTTATCTCGGAAGATTCTGTTTACACAAGAGATCAAATTTAACTTAAACCAGTGAGTTGAAGAAAACTATTGAACTGAATGTTCCCAGCAAATATTTTCTTCAGGTTTCAGCGTGCTGCTTCTCCTATGATATCTAAAATAATTATCATTTTCTTTTTCCTTTCTATTAGATGTTAAATCATGCAGAAATTTTATTGCATCTTTTTGACACATTTTGCTGTTTTTGCAAGTATAGCATAATGTTTTCTTTGCAAAAAACTTGCTTAACACATAAAAAGATTGATAAAGTATGTATAAAAGTTAAAGTTTTTTTAGCATTGTTGTTTCTACTACTTTGGTAGTATATTATAAAATGTAGATATGATTAAAATAATAACTAGTGTATTTTGAGTATAAGAAATGATATCAAATAAAAATGAACAGCTATGAACAAAAACTAAAATAGGGTTCACTGAATAAATTGAAGCAAATATTCAAAAGTGTGATTTATATACACAAAGTGGTATAGTATACCAGTACAGTTTTAAATATACAAAAAAGCTATTTGATGCTTTTATTGGAATTTATTAAAATCTAATGAAGCATAGAAAAAAGAAATGAGGTATTTTTTTTTATTTTTTTCTCGTTGCACATTGCAACTTGTCTGCTAGTGTCAATTTTAAATCCGTCAATGCTAGAAGACACACTTCTAGATACCTTGCAGCCTCATGGCATTCACTTTCTTCTCTTTCACTCTATTACTGCTTAATTGAAGTGTATACTAGAGTTTTAATTAATAAGATTAACCAGTACTATAAGCACTTTAGGTCTTTGTTCATGATCATAAGTAATTATATAATCAGCTTAATGATAAATAGAAAATGATTTGTAATAATACATTGTACATTGGGCCCGTAAGAATCACATTTCTCATTAAGATCTACCTAGGTATGGTTCAGTAAAATATGAAGAATAAAAAACATGTATGAAATCATTGCCTAAGGCCTAATTTAATAACCATCAGAAAAAATACATTGTCATTATGAAAGAAAATGCTAAAAGTAAATTAAAAGTCTTAGAAATGTATATAGATTGACTAATTGCAAAATTTAAACAATGTAGATTTACCCTTGTTAAGTCAGAACTTGGTGAAACTGAAACAGAATAAAATAGATTCTTACAGATACTGAAGACATGGCAAATGTAACATAGAACCAGTCCCACAAAATAAGGAGCAAACCAGGACAAACAAACAAAAGAGAAAGCTCAGGCCAGATGGCTACACTGGTGAATTCTTTCAAATTTTAATAATAATCATTTTTTACACAAATCATTCTAGATGATGGGATAAGGAAAATTTCCCACCTGTTTTATAAAGACTAACATCATTTTCACTTGGCAAAAATATTCTGAGAATGGAAACTATCAGTTAATCTCATTCATGAGATGAATGGAAAATTTCTTTAAAACACAGGCAAGAGAAATTCGGAAGTACATCAAAAGAAAATTGCAGCAGAAATAGGCTTAGTCATTCTGAAAATGAAAATGTGATTTTTAAATTTTAAATGCACTGTAATTAACCACATTTAAAATATATAAAATCTTATGATCATATAAATAAATGCATATTAAAGTTTAAAATAAATTTTATATAATTATTTTAAATTATAAAAATAAGTAACTTTCTCCTAATGAGAAGAATATCTTTAGGGAAAAAACTTAGTACAAACATGATAATTAATGGTGAGATATGAAGCCTTCTCTCAGGACTGAGGTAAATATTTCTGCTATCACTTGTTATGCAGAATTGCATCAGAATACTCTTTAAGGTCAATAACAAGAAATATGATTAAAAGAAATGCTACCAGTATTTAAATATATAATGGTGATACCTATGATGAATAATTCCTAGAAAACCTACTATAATCAATATCTCAAACTTATAAATATACTATAAACACTTTGGAGAGATAATTTTCAATTTTATTTTCTTTACTACCCATAGGAAAATAAATATTTTAGATGACTAGGTTATTATAAAAATTCACAAGTACTTAGAATAATTTTAAAATTCTATATAGGAATTTAACATATAAAAATCATGACATATTTCTGGTTAAATTTAAAAATAGATCATAGAAAAATTTATGTTCATAATTATATGAACTGGTATAAAAATTTAATTGTTATATTCTATAGATTAAAACATTAATAAATCCTCAACAGGTATATGGTAGTAATTTGTGGGGTGGAAAGGGATAAATTATAAAACGGACTGATAATCAGCAGTCAAAATACTGTTGACCAACTTTCCTCTTACTTTTTTACCCCTTCTCTCCCTAAACTTTGGTAATCATTTTTCTACTGTTGACTGCAAGATCACTTTTTTTCAGATTCCACATGTAGTGGAAGAGTATTCCCTGCTTATTTTTCTATGTCTATGTTGGGCTTATTTCACTTAACATATTATCCTACAAATTTGTCTATACTGCAGCTTATGATAGGACTTTAGTCTTTGTATGATTACATAAGATTATATGATATATATATATATATGTGCATATATATATATCACATTTTATCATTTTGTCCTTCAATGGTAATTGCTAATAGTGCTATGATAAATATAGAAATGTAGGTATCTTTTGGATATTCTGATTTCATAAAAATTAAAATTTTAAGGTGATAGGTATACTAATTACCTTAATTTGTTCAGGATTCAATGCTTGTCTATGGCCATATCACCCTGAATGTGCCTGATTTCATCTGCTTAAATGAATGAAATCATTGCATTGTGCCTAGTACATATGTACAATTATTATGTGTCAATAAAAGTACCTTAAAAGCACAGTCAATAAAGCAAAAATAGGCAGATGGGATTGCATTAAAGTTAACAGCTTCTGACTTTTCTCTGTTTATACTGTTCAGTGTATGGGCTTATTTTAATTCTATAATGATGTTATATTCAAATTCTACACTGCTTAACAGACCTTTGTGTCATGTGGTGTAGAAAAATGACTAGAAATTGTGATTGTTGCATGTACAGGATATCTTATTTTGTGATCATAAAAACTGAAAAATATAGCTTTTGCACAGCAAAGAAAAAAGTCAACTAAGTGAATAAACCCATGAAATGGGAGACAATAGTTGGTTACCCACTATCCAATAAGAAAGTAATATTCAAAGTATATAAAAATTTAACTCAACAGCACTAAAATAAATGACACAATTAAAAATAGGCAAAAATTTGAATAGTCATTTTTCCACAGAAGACATAAAATAGCAAACAGATATGAAAAAACTATAAGTGCCACTAATCCTTATGAAAATGCAAATTAAATTTACAGTGACTCATCACCAGATACCTGTTAAAATAGCTTTAATACAAATAATTAAAGATAATAAGTGTTGGAAAGGATGCCAAAAAAGGAAGTCATGTACACTGTTAATGAAAATGAAAATTAGTGTAGACATTATGGAATTTTCTCCAAAACATATAACTAGAAATCTCATTAGACCCAGTATCTGCACTTTGATAGCCATCCAAAGGAAGTGAAATAAATATTTCACAGTGATGTCTGCACTCTCATATTCATTATACCTAAGATATGAAAGCAACCAAAGTATCCATCAACAAATTAGTGTATAAAGAAAATCCAGTATATACACAAATAATAATGATAATATTAATGTATTATAAAATATAAAATAACTAAGAGGGTAATTTCAAATTTTCAACTACAAAAATGGTAGATATGGCCGGGCATGGCCATAATTTTATAATTCCAGCATTTGGGAGGCTGAGACTGGAGGATTGCAGTTCACGGACAGTCTCAGCTACTAAGTGAGGACCTCTGCAACTTAGTGACACTCTGTTTCAAAAAAAAAAAAAAATAGGACAGGGATCACAAGTGTGTGTCATCACACCCAGCCCAAAATTAAAAATTTTAATCAAAACATTCTATAATATCCAAAGGCAAAGCATAAACTTGTCTTTATTCACAAAATTTGATTATTGAAAAAAGATTTCTATAATGGCTATGCAAAATTCTACATTCAAATTAAAATCTGCAGAATAACTCTACAAAATGAACAAAAGATATGGAAACTTGCCATAAGAGGAAATAAGAATTATCATCAAACATGTA
The DNA here is from genome assembly GCF_963383645.1 of Muscardinus avellanarius. Lineage (NCBI taxonomy): Eukaryota > Metazoa > Chordata > Mammalia > Rodentia > Gliridae > Muscardinus > Muscardinus avellanarius. The sequence goes on from NC_137787.1 coordinate 178,970,531, forward strand.
AAAACACATTCAACATTAGTCATAATCAGAGAAAACATCTCTAAGTGAAATTGTTAGTGTATATAGACCACTTACCAGTTTTCCTTGCTGATGAGAGGTACTGTATGAAAATTTAAACTTTGCAAGACAGGGTCAATATATTATTAATTTCTTTACTCTTAATGTAAGAGCATAATATTTGATACATGCTAGTTATACAATAATTGTTACTGAACTGATATAAAAGACAGAAAAAATTGTGGTTCACAGCCAGCCTCACCATTCTTAGTGGGTCCTTTGCAACTCAGTGAGACCCTGTTTAAAAATAAAGAATAAAAACATAGGACTGGGGGTATAGCTCCTGGATTCTACCCCCAGTACTGCATAATAATAATAATAATAATAATAAGAAGAAGAAGAAGAAGAAGAAGAAGAAGAAGAAGAAGAAGAAGAAGAAGAAGAAGAATTTTCCAAAAGTCAAGTATCCCATTGGAAAAAGAAAAATAGGACAGGGGCTGTAGCTCAGAGGTTGAATGCCCCTGTCTTTCATCCCCTGACCCACAGAAAAAAAAATGGTAGATATGCAAAATGATAAATATGCTGAATTGCTTGTTTTAATTATTCCACCTTTTTAAAATTTATCAAAATTTACATTATACTGCATAAATGTATACAATTATGATTTTCCAATAAAAGTAGAAACAATGAAGTAGATAAGCAGAAATTTCAAAGTACATATAAAATTAATGGCAGCAAACACAATAGATGTATTTGATAACCAAGATCAGAGTTAAAGAAACTCATCTGTCAAATATGTATTATATTATCAAGCAGCACATACAAAGTAGTAAGATATATAATATAGACATAGAACATTTTAGAACATAAAATTTGGTGTCACATTCTAATATGTAGTTTCATTTCGTGGTGTTACTTACACAAGCTGAGATAGTTTCATTGATAAATTTAGCAAGCATTTAAAAATATTGTATGCAGAAATTTGTAGAAATTTGAAGAAGTATAAAAACTGCACAAGTTGAAGGTAAGAGTAACTGATTTCATGAGAATCTTTGTAAAGTTTTACAAGAATACACAGATCACAATCCACTAAAAATAGATATAAAAATTAAATTTAGTTCTTAAAACATTTTAGAAAATCAATTACAATTACGTATATAATGAATGTATCAGAAAAAGTAGAAATTTAGTCTAGATTGATAAATTGTCTTGAAATATGAAAACCAAGTCAAAGTAATTGACAAGATTAACATGTTAGAAAAGAAACAAACAAATAAGCATCTCAATAAATGTAGTAGAATTATTTGACAAAATTTTATATCAAATCATTTTAAAACTCTTGGTTGCTGCAGCCAGCCGGCAAAAGTATGGGTTCTGAAGACAGGAGTGAGGATTGAAGAATTCAAGCATGGGAGGGCCACCAGTCTCTACTCAGCCGACCCTTGGTTTATTCTTTTGTGGTTATTTATACAGTTTTGAGCTTCAGTTACACAGGAATTCAAGACAGACAAGTACATAGTACATACATCATAGGTAAGTCAAACAATACTCTGGTACAACACAAACCTAATTTTATCTAGCAGACTAAACAATAGCCCCAGATTGTTCTGAAAGTTAATTGCATGACAACATACCTTGTTGACTCTGGGCCAAGGACAGTCAGAAGTACTCTTTTAGTAAAGATAAGGGGAAGACCTTAATGGTTCCCCACAAAGACCAAGGACATGGAGAAGTACTTAATGGCTCCCCACACTTGGTATACAAAAATTGGAAAGAAACATTTTAACCAGAGTGAGTGTTTTAAGAAAACATAACACCAACAATATTCCATAATGAAATGACAATTTTCAAGATCAGAAACACACCAGATAGATCTGTTCTGATGACTTGTATTCAGCACCTCTTTGTATTAGCCAAAGTAATAAGTCAATAAAAAAATCTTTAGAAAAGCATATAGATTAGAAAGGAGAAACATGTCTTTATTTATAGAAAACAATTTTAATGTAAAATTTTTGTTTTATATTTTATTGATGCACTATTGTCTCAAATAATAATGTGGGCCATGTTGACAATGTCTCTCTTAAGGAAATGACTTAGAAATAAAAATGTACCATTGACTTTCCTGGTTCATGAGTTTTGGGAATTGGACTAAGAAACTACCACCATCCAGTGTCTTTAGTTTGCAAAATTCCTGATGTAGTGAAACAGGGGTTTCTTGAGAGGAAACCTGGTGTTTCCTCGAGATGAAACAGAGTTTCCTAAGAAGGAACTAGACAATTCCTTACCGGATTCTTGTCTACAGTGAGCGAAGAATGCCACCCGCAGACCTCAGGAAGGGGAGTAAAAGGTGTATTGGAAGCAGCAGGGAATTGGGAGAGGGTGGCTGAACACCCCAAAAGGGGCTGAAACTCTGAGTACAGCAGCTGCCTTCAGGACAATACTTGAGAGTAGCCCAAGCCGAATTGCCTTCAGGTGCAGGCTGCTTTCTTCCAGAGTCCACGCGATCTGCCAGAAGGGAATAGAGAAAAGTGGCTGGACACCCCAAAGGGGTGGTCGGAACTCCAGGGTCCAGTAGCTGCCTTCAGGGTCACTACCCGAGTGTTGCCCGAACCAAGTGCCCGTCAGTTGCAAACTACTTTCTCCCAGAGTCCACGTGATCTGCCAGAAGAGAGGTGCAGGTCACCCCTAGGGGCCTGGCCAGCCTTGATGTCCAGCAGAGGCCTTCAGGTCACTACTCAAGAGTTGCCTGAGCCACGTGCCCTCAGATGCACTCTGCCTTCTCTCAGGGCCAACATGACCTGTGAGAGAGAACAGCTCCCCAAAAGGGGAGGGGGTCCTGAGAGGGAAAGTTCCAATTGCTGATCCCCAAGGGTCATTGTCCACCGCTTGCAAGTCTGCTTTTGGTTAGGGTGACTTTTGGGAATACTGGGAAGCAGCTCTCAGGATTTGCATAGGGTATTTGCAAGTCCTTTGAAGGGTCTCCTTTCAGGAATGCCAGACTTGCTCTGTGGGTTTGTTGATTAGTAAACAGACGACTTTGTGAAGCTCTGGCCTTCTTATCTCTGAGCCTTTGAAATTTCAGGTATTTGTCACCCCTCAGGAAACTCAGGAAATTAGCTTTTTCTACTGAGGACTTTTCCCTATCTACCTATTTCCTTTCTACCTCCTCAGTAGGACTTATTAGCCTCCATAACTTCATAAGCTAGTTCACCTAAAAAGAAAATCCCCTTTCATATTTTTCCCTTTCTCCTCTCCTCTCCTCTCCTCTCCTCTCCTCTCCTCTCCTCTCCTCTCCTCTCCTCTCCTCCCTCTCCTCCTCCTCCTCCTCCTCCTCCTCCTCCTCCTCCTCCTCCTCCTCCTCCTCCACTACTACTTCTTCTTCTTCTTCTTCTTCTTCTTCTTCTTCTTCTTCTTCTTCTTCTTCTTCTTCTTCTTCTTCTTCTTCTTCTCTCTCTCTCTCTCTCTCTCTCTCTCTCTCTCTCTCTCTCTCTCTCTCATCTTTTTTTCTGTGTTTCTGTACCACTCTAACACAAATGTGAAGAATTAAGTGGACTAAAGAAAAAAGAACCTTCAGCCTTAATTTGCCAGTTGTCATATTAACTAGACGAAAAATTACTTCATGAACAACATCATGATAGCATGTTGAAGAATGAGAATTTTGCAAGAATATTTACTTGAAAATATATATTTAGTTGAAATGCTACACATTTGAAAATGCCAGGATACTGGAGAACTAAGTAATAAACACTGATTTATTTAATGGACAAGACCATGACATAGAACATTAAAAGGATAGAATAGTTAATGTGATTTATAATTGGAAGAGATGAGAAAAACTGAATAATCTGAAACTATCTGAAATATTTCTGGTTAATAAAGATTGTCTAAAATATTTCTGGTTAATAAAAATTTTTAGGTATTCTTTTCATGTACCCAAATAAACAAAAGCAGAAGCTGATATGACTAGAGAGTAATTAGGGAGCAATGTGAATATTTTGAGAACAACTAACATGTTTTAACATGTTTTAAGAATAAAATAAAATTTTAAACTCTTTTAACCACTATTATTTAGTAATTTTATCTGGAAATAATTTTTTATGTTTTTATATTTTTAAAAAATTATAAAATACATTTTAAAATATCAAGTGTAAAAAAAGAAATATCAAAAACATGCATTTATGTGGAACTGTTCAGTAGAAGTATTGTATTATAATTAACTTACTGAATATTTTTAATATTTGACATTTGATAAAGATCTATGAGAAATAATATTTTGTTACTTTTCGTGAAATAGTAATTATATCAATAAATGTGGGGTTGCATTGCTAAAAGTTGAAGTTATATTTAATTTGATAGTTCCCACTGAGATAAAGAAATAGCTAACTTGAAATAACAAAGGCTTCTACTGTTATAGTTAGAATTAAAATAGAAATAATCATCTGTTTATACCAGTCTAAACTTGAATTGACATTAAAATCATCACTGTGTTTTTTATGGAGGATAATAATGCAATTTTAATAATAATTAAAGATCATTTATAAAAATATTTAAAAGTATATTTTATTTTAGCTTTGAAAATTACAAGTGATAATTTTAAATTAAAAATTATTATATGTTATATATTATTATTTATCTATATTCATATATAAGCATGCACATGTTTTGTAAAATTATATTTATAAAACATACTTAACATACTTATATCTATGGACATTTAGGAGAACAAGGCAACCCTTAAATGTTTGTAACAGGAACATAATAACTTTGCAAAAATGGCCTTGAAAACACAAAGCCTGATTTATCAGAAAAATAATCTTTCTTTTAAATATGTATGAAGCTGTAAGCAGACAATTTTCCATAATTTATCTCCCTACTGCATGCTATCATTACATCTTTCTGGATAAAGAGATCAGAATGAATTATGTAAATTCTTGATTGTGTTATCAAGCACTCTTGTACCTGGGTAATCATTCCTTGATTCTTTGCAATTTGGAAATAATGACCTCCAGAATGCTCACAACATATTTCTTATCTGCTGAAGGTATCGATGCAAAAATTGTTTTGTATTATTGAAAAGTATCTTCAAAATAAAAGCATGACAACAAAATGTCCAGAAGCAGAACTAATTAATTATGTTTTGTACAAATTATTCCTTGTTCTTTTGGGAGCATATTTGAACATAAATTGCTTAATATTATCTAATTTAGTTGTAGATTTTCTTTAATTAACCTTGGTAAGGTTTTTGCATTCTTTTCATTCTTCTTATATATTATGAAACCATAAAAATTTATGTGCCAACTCAATTTATTTGCATGTAATTATTACATTATATCACTATAGGTAAAATAGCTTCATATATCACATAACTAAGCAAAAAAACATATTTGTGTTTATATTTATGTTTTTCCAATGTAATCAGAACCTGACACTTGGGATTTTCCAAATATAGTTTAATAAATGCATCAAAAAATCTATTTTATACACTCTGAATATTTTATATTACATTTCTGTGAACCTATGAACCTTCTAGTAAGTGCTACTCCTAGTGTGCACTCCTTTTAACTCCAGTGTGCATTCCTTTTAATTAATAATATTGGTAAGAACTCACTATAAAAATAATAAAACATGACTCAAATAAAACAAAAGCTTAATTATCTCTTAAACCTTAAAGATATCTCTTGTAATGCGCCTGGCTCTAGGCAGAATATTTAAGTTGACATTGATCGACTCATATATGTACACGATGTCAATGGAAGTGATTTCTACATTTAATGAAAAAAATTTTAGCAACTTAATGATTAAAAAGGAATTTTCTTTATTACATGTAAAGGAATTTACACTGAAACCCACAACAAACATTATACTTAATGCTAAATGAATAAATATCAATTAATATATGATATATTTTGTTGTAAATAATATGTATATTTAGGAAGAGAGTTGAATTTAAATTGCCTCATGTTATTAAAAATGTATTTTAAAACACTGATTATGGAAACTCCTAAAATTTATTTTACTAGCCATTTGAAGATTTTTATATGATCCTTATTTACATTTTACTATTTTTTGTCAAGAGACAATAATACTTCATAGAAAAAACAAGTTTAAGCATTCACGATGTTATAATAAAATCTCATGTAGGAATAAGAGCGAGCAACTAAAGGTAAATTATGATAATTTCTTTATATTTTAATATAATTTACATTTTTCAAAGTGCTGCATGCATATTGGGATTTCTCAAAGTATAGGACATTAAACAACTGATAGAGAAAAAAGTATCTTTGATTTCTGGGGTCCATTATTTCATCAATATAATCTTCATAAATTCTTAAATATGTTATCTAATTATGTCTCAGTACTTTCATTTTATTTATCAATTTATTTAATTGTGTTTATTCTGTTTCCAAATTACAATTATAAGAAGAAATCCTTTTATAGCTCATAGCTTATAATAAAGAATAAATTTACATTTAAGAGGCATCACTAATACATTACATTCTAGATTAACTGGAAACGTTGATTTCAAGAAAAAATATTTATTTTTATCATTTGAATTAAAATTGTAATTAGTGATATAATTGCCTATTTATAATAGAAAAATATGCATGTATCTGTATTTATGCTAGAATTTGGTGTTTTTAGGTTGCATTATAACTATTTGATTAAAGCTAAAATAGATACATAATCTGGGAGTGGTGGTAAACACTTGTAATCCCAGTATTTTGGAGGCTGAAACAGGAGGATCACTTGTTCAAGGCCATCCTCAGCAATTTAGTGAGGCCCTCTGAAACTTAGAGAGACCATTTTCCCAAGAAACATAAAACGGGCTGGGGTTGTAGCTCAGTGGTAGAATGACCTGGGGTTTAATCTCCAGTGCTAAACACACACACACACACACACACACACACACACACACAAAAAAAAAAAAAAAAAAAATTGGAAAGACAGAAAACCATTACAAAGATGTTTCTCTTTATCAAATTGTGTTCATTAGCATTAAATGTACTTAGCCACAATAATCTACTGTAATCAAAATTAGAGTTATACACTGTATTTGTATCTTCATTCAGCACTAGGATCTTGATTATTTGTGCTGTTATATGCAACAGTACTGTGTTCTTATGAACGAGGAGGACCACTGCATTTCACCAACTCATGAAAATTTGGGTGGTTTCTATCTTGTGGCTATATAAATGCTATAAACTTTTATGTTTTAATTGTTTTCATTTATACAAGTATCACTGAAATGGATTAAATATATGAAAAAATATATTCTTAACATTTTCAGAGCTGGTTTCAGTTGCAAAGTCCTCTAATCCCAGTATTTGGAAGGATGAGAAAAAAAGAATACAAGTTTGAGGAAAAATTTGGTAACTTCGCATGACCTTGTTTCGAAATAAATAAAATAGATCTGGGGTCTATCTCAGAGGGAGAACACCCCTTGGTTCAATCTTCAATACCACAAAAAGAAATGATCACATCTTATAGAAATTATCATATTTCTATAGAAAATTGTGACCACTTATATCCCCAACAACTACACATAAAAGTCCCAGTTGCTTCACATGCTTGTTAGCAGTTGATATTTTTAGTATTTAAATATGTGATATACAATGATATTGCATTTTTATTTTAAATAGGCTTTCTCCAGTAAATACTGATGTTGAGCATACATATTTTTTGGTTAGCTTGGTGTTCAAATTATTTTTTACAAAATTCCATTGACAAAAAAATTTAAAAATATTTTCCCCATAACCAGTAGTTTCTTTTTCTGGTTTCTCAGCAATGAATATTGAAAATGTAAATTTTTTTATGAAATACAAAACTATTTATTGTTTAAGTTTATTATTCAGTTAAATTTTCATCACTTAACGCAATGTAACCAAGACATTGTCTTATGATTTTTTTTTCCTGTAAGTTTGATTGTTTTCTATCTTAGACCTTGGGCAAGGGTCCAAAGCCTTAGGATTCTTAATATTTTTATAAATAATTATTTCTTATCCTATTTATTATTCTTCATTACTGTTTAGTAACTCTATCTATAAAGAATATATGCTAGTAGCACTCCTTTCTCATTGTAATAACAAAAGTGTCTCTAGATAATGTTAAGTGTTCTTTGGAATTAAAGGAGTATTGAAAAAAGGTCAATTAGTGCAGAATATAAAATATTGATCTAGAACTGTGATATATTGTAGGTTAATGTTTAAATGGAGGAAAAAAGAAGCCCTATTCTTGTTTTTGCATGTGGCTTTACCATTGCTCCAAAACCACTTTTTGGTAAGATTATACACCTTCCATTTATATTTTTATTTTATTTTATTTTATTTTATTTTATTTTATTTTTTTGTGGTACTGGGGATAAAACCCAGGGGCATTCTAACCTCTGATACAATCCCAGCTCTATTTTTATTAACTTTAAAACAGGGTCTCATTGAGTTTAAAAGGGCCTCACTAAGTATCTGAGGCTGGACTTAAACCATAATCTTCCTGTCTCTGCTTGCCAAATGCTTAGATTACAAGTGTGTGTCACCATATCTGGATGACCCCCTACATTTAATTGCCATTACATCTTCATTCAATAACCATTGATGCTATGTATTCTTACAATCAAATCAGTATAGTGCATCTCTCAAATTATGTCTTTTTGTGTGTGTGTGGTACTGGGGATGGAACCCTTCTACCTCCAGTCTACACTCCCAGACCTATTTTATATTTTATTTGGAAACAGGGTCTCTTAAACCAACATGTCTGGCTTTGAACCTGCATGATCCTCCTGTCTCCACCTCTCAAGGGCGTGGATTACAAGCGTGCACCACCAGGCCTGGCATATTTTTCAGATTTTAATATACAAATTTTCAATGTTTTATGCTTTTATTTAATAGTTTTTCTATAGTATTTTATATTAGTTTACCAAATCATAATTTATAACATTTGGCTAATATAAATATATATATATATATATATATATATATATATATGTCTATTTGTCCTATACACAGTAAACCTACTAATCTAAAATTTTGTTAGTTTAATTTCCTAGGAAGGTGTGATGGCACACAATTGTAATCCCAGTGCTTGGGAGGCTGAGACAGGAGGATAGCATGTTCACAGCCAGTTTCAGTTAATTAGTGAGGCCCTTCACAACTCAGGGAGAATCTATTTAAAAAAAAAAGAATAAGCCGGGTATGGTGGCGAAGGGATCTCAGTTTGCAGATAGCCTCAGCTACTTAGTGAGGCCCTCTGCAACTCAGTGAGACCCAGTTTCAAAATAAAGAATAAAACATAGGTTAGGAGGTGTAGCTCGGAGGTTGAATGCCCCTGGGTTTCATCCCCAGACCCACTAAAAAAAAAAAAAAAAAAAAAAAAACAGAATAAAATATAGGGCTGAGAGTGTAGCTTGCAGGTAAAATATCCCTGTGTTCAATTTGCAGTTTCACAAAAAATTAATAATAATAATAATAATAATAATAATAATAATTTTTATTTTTATTTTTGTATAAATGAAAAGTTTACGTGCAAATGAGAAATTTTTTACTTTTCTCTTCAACTTCTATTTTTTTAAATTTCTTATGCACTTCAAATGCATATAGCATAAACACAGATAAAGCAATTTTTTCAATTTAGGATAAGATTTATTTATTTATTTTTTTATGGTACTGTGGTTCCTGGAAATCTTTCTACCTCCGAGCTACACTCCCAGACCTATTTTATATTTTTATTTGGAAACAAGGTCTCTTAAGCCAACGGGACTGGCTTCAAATCAGCACGATCCTTCTGTCTCCACCCTCCAAGCATGGAGATTACAAGTGTGTGCCACCATGCCCAGCTTTAATTTTTTATAAATTATTATTTTACTAATTGAGAAATTTTTATAAAACATCTTTATCAGGTGGGAGTTCCTTTCTATTGCATTTTGCTGAGAATTTCTAACATTAGTAAATGTTGAAATTTTGAAATGTTTTCTCTACATTAGAATTATATTATTGTCATTATTATTTATAGTTTATTTACATGGATAAATACAATTTTTTCAAAATGAAATAAAATGTAAATAACAAAATTATTTTAAAGCATACAATTCACAGTGGTTGAATTTTGAATGTTAATATGATTGTGTTGTGCCTGGTTATCTTCTTTTGTACCTGTTTAATTTGGATTGAATAACTTTCTCTCTGTTCAAGTTTATATTTTGACCAAGGTTGGTAATTTATCATCCATTATTTCTTAAATGTATTGAGATCTATATTACACTAATTTTTACTCATTTTGTAATTTACATAAATGGAGCCATATAGAAAGTAGTCTATTATACTTTGCTTCTATAACTTAGAATATTTTTTACCAAATTTTTGTTTGTACCAGTAATTTTATTTTTTGTTCTGCATAAAATTTTATTATATGACAACACTACTGTAATGGTTCATTATTTTTAGCACTACTGAAATAGTCAGTCTGCAATGTTAACTATGAAATTGTGTATCTTTTCTATGTTTATTTTTTCTTTTGTACTGGGGATGAAACCCAAAGGCATTGTACCTCTGAGCTATACCTCTAGCCAAATTTTTTAGTCTTTTTTTAATTTTTAAAACAAAGTTCCACTGAATTGCAAAGAGCCTTACTAAGTAGCTGAGGCTGTCCATGAACTACCATTTCCGGTCTTAACCTCCTGAATGCTGGGATTACAAGTGTGTGCCACCAAGCTCTGCTACATTTTTATGTTTAACGAATGTGGCAGTTACATTTTTTGTTTATTCTGAAATTCACACAATAGAAAAAATTTGACTAATTATTTACATGAAATTTATTAGACAGTAATACAACTTAACCTCCTTTTTATCCACTTTTACAAAATGTTATGTATGTAGCAAACAAACATATATTTTTGACCTCAAAGCTACACCCCTGCCCTATTTTCTTATTCTTTATTTTGAAACAGGGTCTCATTAAGTTGTGGAGAGCATCACAAAGTAATTGAAGCTGTCTGCAAACCGCGATTCTCCTGTTTTAGCCTCCCGAATGCTGGGATTTACAAGCATGCATCACCATGCCTGGCTCTCAAATAGTTAAATTTCCATTCTTCATTCATGTTTTAATTGTTCAGTTATTGAATGTAGCAAGTGATCCCCATTCTGAGTAATATAGAGGAACATTTTTATTTTTGTTGAATACGTATTGCAAAGCACTGCTTGAGAGAATATCTTTAAAATTGTATGGGCGGGCGTGGTGGCACACTCGTAATCCCCGCGCTTGGGAGGTGGTAGAGACAGGAGGATCGCGCAGGTTCAAAGACAGCCGCGCTGGTTTAAGAGACCCTGTTTCCAAATAAAAATATAAAATAGTTCTGGTACTGTAGCCAAGAGGTAGAAGGGTTTCCAGGAACCTCAGTACCATAAAAAAAAAAAAAAAAAAAAAAAAAGCTGAAACTATTGTAAAGACTATGCATTAACATGTTGTCTGTTAATGGTGTAAAGTTGGATAATCACATAAAGTGATTCACTTGATGGGTTTTTTTTTTTGTATAAAATAACTATCAGTACCTATCACTAACCTATCAGTACCTACCATTACCTATCACTAACAGTACCTATCACTCAGAATTAACATGAAGGTTAAATGATAAACTTCCATTAAAGTTCTCAGGAAAGTGCCAGGTCTATTGTCTGTGCTTTTTAACTGCTATTGTAGAAATAAAATAATCATTAGTTATTTTTTTTCTTGATTGTCTCAGCTTCATAATCTCTCCTATATTTCTGCTGCTTTTCAAGAATTTTTTTTTAACCTGCTACTAAACCAAAACATCATGCTGTATATTTTACTTTAACACACATGCACACACACACACACACTGGGAGCAAAACTCACATTTATTAATAAGTTGACTTGTATTTTACTGCACTCTTTCCTCCAAAACATGGAACCCACAAGAAACACTGTAAGCCCATAGCTACCCTGTACTTCACCTTGCAAACTGAGACATTTTCAAGAGTTAAAACAAGCAAGGTCAGTATTAGTTTTTTGTTTTGTTTTGTTTTGTTTTTTGTTTTTTGGTTTTTTTTTTTTTTTTTTTTTTGGTGGTACTAGGGGTGGAACCCAGAGGGTTTCTATCTCCGGGCTATACTCCCAGACCTTTTTTTATACTTTATTTGGAAAAAGGGTCTCACTAAGTTGCTGAAAGCCTCACTAAGTAGCTGAGGCTGGCTTCAAACCTGTGCGATCCTCCTGTCTCAGCCTCCCAAGCGTGGGGATTACAAGCGTGCGCCACCACGCCCGGCACTAGTTTTAAATTATGACATTTGAAATAGAGTGATTCTAAGTGATGTAATAGATTAGGATAATTCTGTTATAAACTTTTCTAGTATCAGAAGATGCAGAATCAAAATCATTAGCTGGCATATCAAGGAAAATCTGAAGTTTTAAACCTATCAAATTTCTTATGGTGTTCTAAGAGAAACCCTTGACTTATTTTATATCACACTTAATACCAATGATGCTCCCACTTTACATGGTTTTGACATTTATGGAAAAGCACAGAGTTTGGATTAATGGAGTAAAGACAGATTTTTTTTTTCTAGTTGTCCTCTCCAGTTCGTTTTTTCTTCTCCCACTTAAAATTATGTCTGGATTATAGTAAAGTGAAAAAACTCCATCCATTTACATTTTAATCATTAGCAGAACATGCAGAAGGATTAAGTGATTTATCCTATTTTATCTCCTAATTCACTGTTTCTTCAAAGATCTCTAAGGTTCTGGTACAGCGTGCCATAATCTGCCTGAAAAAGTATTTTCTTTATTCCTCTTGCTTTAAAGAAAAAGTGACTGGTGTTTTTTTGTTTTTGTTTTTATGCCTGAAGCAAAGTGCATCACTTCTGATAGTGCCTGGTGCAACTTGCTGAGAGGTCCATAGACTGCCATTCTTGTAGCAGCTTCTACTACATTGTGGCTTCCGGGTCTCTCAGCATTTCTTTGTGACTTATTGGTCATTGATATGGAACATTTTTCTCTAACTTTCCAATCAATTTATATGCCTGTAAATTTCTTAATCTCATGCCTCTTTCTCATTGATTATTTTGACTAGCCATATATAGTTGTCAATTTAATTACCAAGTATCAAAATACCCAGAAATAAGAATAAAAATATCTAAACTTGTTCTGACTTCTATTTAAATTGTTGGCTGCTATTATTAGAAAACTTAAAAACATGTTAATATGATATGGTTATATGATTATCTCCCTAATGCAATTTTTATTTTTTTTTATTTTTTTATTTTTGGTGGTACTGGGGTTCCTGGAAACCTTTCTACCTCTGGGCTACACTCCCAGACCTATTTTTTTCATATTTTTATTTGGAAACAGGGTCTCTTAAACCACCACATCTGGATTTGAACTAGTGTGATCCTCCTGTCTCTGCCTCCCAAGCACTGGGATTACAAGCATGTGTTACCACACCTGTCTCTTCCTAATGCGATTTTAAAATAATTTCACAAATATTAGAATCATTAAATGTTGCTCATGCACATATTTTTCCCATGTAGTTTTTGAAATATACCTAAAACATTATTTATTATTCCAGTACTAGAAAATTCCTGTATTAAAGACTATATTGATGATGCACACTTGTAATCCCTGCTCTTGGGAGGCGGAGACAGAAGGATCTCGCAGGTTCAAAGCCAGCCATTCTGGTTTAAGAGACTCTGTTTCCAAATTAAAAAGGATAAAAATAGGTCTGGAAGTGTAGCCTGGAGGTAGAAGGATTTCCAGGAACCCTAGTAACACACACACACACACACACACACACACACACACACACACGACTATATTGACACATAATTTTACAAAGAAGTAGTTTTGTTTTCCTCTTTCTATTATTGTATGTCATTATCCAAATTATTATGTATCATACAGTTTGTTATGTGACAAACTTCTAATTGGTTATATTTTATTTCATGTAGTATTACTACTATAGCAATGGTAACTGAATAAAATTATATAATATATTGGGAATCATTTTTGTTTTTAATTTGACACTGGGTAAAGTTCTTTGATTAGATATTTTATTGAATGATGACTATATGTTTGACAGTGTATTGTGCTTTACAATATTCCATATTTAACTAAAATATGTGCTAGAAATTAGTAAATCTTTACAATAATGTTTATTTTATATTTTAAGTTGTAAAAGTTTACAGACTAATTTTTAAAGTTTTCAGCCTTTGCTACCCAAATTAACCAAATTATTTTTAATAGCTTATAGAAATGAGAACATTATTAACACCACCACCACCACAAGAAATATCTGCACTTATAAGCTACGCATTTCATGAAACATAAAAAGTCCTCCCTAAAAAAACGTATAAAAATTGCAAATAATTTAGATAACTTCAGCTGTTTTTGTTTTGCTTTGTTTTGTTTTGTGTACATGTGTGTGTGGTACTGGGGACAGAATCCAGGGACTTCTATTTCCAGGCTATACCCCCATTTTTTTCTAGCTTTCACATATTAGAGAAAACATCCAGTTTTTTAAATTTTTTTGTGACTGACTAATCTCACTTAGCATAATATCCTCCAGTTCCATTAATTTCCCTGTAAATTATGTAATTGTGTTTTTCTTTATGGCTGAGTAAAATTCCATTGTGTATATATTTCACAGTTTTGTAATCCATTCATCATGCTGATGGACATATTGGCTGGTTCCATAGTTTGGCAACGGTAAATTGTGCAGCTATGAACATAGGAACACATGCATTAGTTTCCATCTTCTAAGGTTTTATTTGATTTCTTTTTTCAATGTTTTATAATTTTCTTTGTAAAGGTCTTTAAACGCCTTGGTTAAGTTTATTTCTAAATATATTTTTTTGAAAATCCTGTCATGTTTTCTGAATTTTCTTTTCAGTGGATTTATGGCTGGTGTACAGAAAAGCTTCTGATTTTTTAAGATTGATTTATTATCTAGACACTTTGCTGAATTTGTCAACCAGTTTTATAAGCCTTTTGGTTGATTTTGTTGGGTCTTCTCAGAATATTATCATGTCGTTTGCAAATAGTAAAAGTTTGAGTTCTTTTTCTATCTGTAATCTTTTGATTTTCTTTTCTTGCCTTATTGCTCTGGCTTGAGACAAATACTATATTGAAAAGAAGTGGTGATAATGGACATTCTTGTCTAGTTCCTGCTTTTCTGTGTAGTACTGGGGTTCCTGGAAACTCTTCTACCTCTGGGCTACACTCCCAGACCTATCATATATATATATATATATATATATATATATATATATATATATATATATATATATGTATATTATATGTATATGTATATAATATATGCATAATAAATATAATATAATATAATATTATATAATATTATATATATATATATATATATATATATTTTTTTTTTTTTTTTCTTTCGAAACAGGGTCTCTTAAGCCAGAGAGGCTGGCTTCAAACCTGTGTGTTTCTCCTGTCTGCACCACCATGCTCAGCTAGTTCCTGTTTTTAGGGGGGAATTCTCAAAGTATTTCTTGACTTAATAGGATGTTGGCTCTGGGCTTATTACAGATTGCCTTTTGTGATACTGAAGTATGTTCCTTCTATTTTTATTCTCTGCAGTACTTTTAGCATAAATAAATGTTAGATTTTTATCAAATGCTTTTTCAGCATCTATTGAAATGATCATGTAATTTTTGTCTTTGGTTATGTTTATATGATGAATTACATGGATTGAGTTTTGTAAGTTGAACCAGCTTTGCATCCCTGGGGTGAACGCTACCTGCTCAAGTTATACGATTTTTATTAATGTGGTTTTGAATGTGAATCACTAGTATTTTGTTTAATAGTGTTTAATAGTTTTTCATCCCAGTTCATTAAAAATATAGGCCTGTCATTTTTTTTTCCTTGAACTGTTTTTATTTGTTTGAATATTAATATGATAATGGTTTCATAGAATGTGTTTGGAAAGTTTCAGTTTTTCTATTTCATAAAATAATTTGAGGTGTATTGGAATTAGCTCTTCTATAAAGATTTTATAACATTTTGGAAAACTATCTGGTCCTTAGCTTTTTTTTGATGGTAAGCTCTTTATTGCTGTTTCAACCTCTTTGATTGATAATGTTTAGTTTAAATTTTCTATATCTTCTTGACTCAGTTTAGGCAGATTATATTTATCTAAAACGTGGTTAATTTTCTCCAGATTTTCCATTTTGTTGGATTATGATTTTCAAAATAGTTTCTGATAATCCTCTGGATATCTATACTCATCAGTATTGATGTTTCCTTTTTAATCTCTTATCTTTGTAATTTGGCTTAATTCATTCTCTCTCTCTCTCTCTCTCTCTCTCTCTCTCTCTCTCTCTCGGTAAGGTTGGATAGTGGTTTGTCTATTTTGTTTATTTATTTGAAAGACCAGCTTTTGTTTGTTTTTGTTGATTTTTTTGTATATTTTAAGATTTTTTTTTTTTTGTGATACTGGGGTTCCTGGAAACCTTTCTACCTCCAGGCTACACTCCCAGGACCATTTTATATTTTTATTTGGAAACACGGTTTCTTAAGCCAGAAAGGCTGGCTTCAAACCAGAGAGATCCTCCTGTCTCCACCTCCCAAGTGCGGCAATTACAAGTGTGCGCCACCACGCCTGGCTAATATTTTGTATTTTTTTATTCTCTACCTCGTTGATTTCTGTTATGATTTTAATAATTTCCTGTTTTCTACTGGCTTTGGTGTTAAGTTGTTCCTGTTTTTCAAGGGATTTGATATGTTTCATTAGGTTATTTATTGATTTTCTGTTTTTCTTATGGGAACATTCAGTGCTATGAATTTTTCTCTTAATGCTGCCTTAAAAGTTTTATTTTGATATGTTGTATCTCTATTTTTGCCTGTTTTTAGAAATGTATTGATTTCACTCCTTACTTCTTCTATGACCCATTCTTTCTTCAGCAGTGTGTTGTTCAGTTTCCACATTTTTATGTGGTTCTCTGGTTGATTTCTAGTTTCATTTCATTATGGTCTGTAAAGACAGAGGAAATACATCATATTTTTAAAATTTTCTAGTGCTTGATTTGTGGCCCAGGATTCACCTATTTTAGAAAAGCTTCCATGTGCAGCTGAAAAAAAATGTGAACTCTGCTCTAGTTGTGTAGAATAATGTATATTTGTCCAACAGGTCCATTTGATTAATGGTGTTCTTTAGGTCTGAGGCATCTTTACTGACCATTTGTCTAGAAGATTGGTCTTATGGTGTGAGAGGGGTGTTGAATTCTTCCAGTATTATTGTATTGGGATTTATGTGTGATTTACTGTCACAAAGAGTTTGGTTTATGAAAGTAGCTGCACCTGTGTTTGGGGCATAAATTTTTATTTATTTTCTCTTGCCAGATTGCTCCTTTTACAAGTAAAAGATGACCTGATTTGTTTCTTTTTGTAAGCTTGGGCTTAAAGTCTAACTTGTTTGGTATCATAGTTGCTACTCCTGTTTGTCTTCAAGCTTCACTGGCATGAACTACCTTCCTCTCTCCTTTGATCTTAAGTTTTTTACTATCTTTACTTGAAAGGTATGTTTCTTGCAGGCAGCAGAGAGATGGATTCTGATTTTTAATCCATTTTTCTACTTTATGGGTTTTTATAAATTGGGGATTGAGGCCATTTATGTTCAGTGTGATTATTGAAAAATGATTTTTAATTTCTAACATGTTGAAATTTAACTTCTGTTTAAAACAGTGTTTGTTCTTCTTTGCTTAGTTGTCTGCTGGATGAAAATTATTGTTTCTCTGGTTCTGGCATGTATTATTTATTTTTCTTTGTGGTTAATCTCTTTGAGTATTTTCTCTAGTGCTGGTCTTAAAGACACAAATTCCTTCAGCTTCTCTTTGTCATGTAAGATTTTTATTTTCCCATCTACTATGAGAGATAATTTTACTAGATAGAAAATTTTGGGCTAAAAGTTGTTCATTTTTTTCAGATTTTGGAATATGCTACTTCAGGCCCTTCCATTCCATGCCTTGGTTTGGGAAGTCAGGAGTGATTCTAATTTGTTTACCTCTGAATGTCTCTTGGTATTTTGTTTTTGTTGCCTTTAAGAATCTCTTCTTGGCTTCTGTGTGACTATTATGTGGCGTGGGAAACTTTTTCTCTGATCTTGTCTAAACAAGAAATTAATGCAACTTTATAAATAAATGATTATTCAGCATACAGGGCCTCTATCAGTCTTTCTCTGCAGATACTGAGTGTCACCGGCACCTTTCCTGCTGTTAGTCTGATTCTCTGAGTCTTTCTCAGGTGTGCAAGTCCCTGGGGATGTTGCATTGGTCATTCTGTGGAAACCTCAGCTTCACTTATGATTTTGGTGTGCACTGGTCTGGATCTCTGGAGGGTGTGGTGAGCTTGCCTGCCATTGCAACAAGTTGTAGCCAGTGTTTGCACATTGAGAACTGATGGCTTACAATTTTGAAGAACTGCAGCTTACTTCAGGTACTGGTATGCTTTCCTAATCATCCATGGAGTCAGGTGAAGTGAGGCAAGATGGGGCTGCTGCGATGCCCTGGCTCTCTCAGCCATGAGGTGAGCATGTTTCTTTTCTGGTGTTGAGCTTTGCTCCAGAGCGAAGGAGGTCCTGGAGGTCGTGGTAGGCTTACCTGCCACTGATGGAAGTTCTAGCCGGTGTTTGCACAGAAAGAACCGATGGTTTACAACCCTATTGATCTGTAGCTGCTCACTTCAGGTCCTTGTTTTCCTTTTTGTCTCTGGAATTCAGTGCTTTTAGACAAAATGGTGCCTCTGTGGTACCTACCACCAAGAAGGTGAACAGGTTTCATTTCTGCTTTCTGGTCAGTTTTCTAACCTTTTTTCCTTGTCTCTTGTATTTATCATTTTTATTCCTCTACTGATAGTATTTTCTGGCTTTGTAGAACACTATTTTTGAGGCAATGGAGATTGGGTGTCAGCAGGACTGGTATGTGCTGCTGCCCTTCATCACCATCTTCCCAGAAATGGAAACCAATTTTAAAAAAGATAGCTCTCAGCCCAGATGTGCTTCAGTTATGACTTTGTTTCTATCTAAAATAATAATATTGTTTATTTCATCAAGTTATGTGTTGCTACAATCAATTTAACATTTGTCTTACTATATATTTAATTTATCTTATTGAATCCAAGTTCTTGTGCCACAACTCACTTTTTAGGTGCACTTATTACTATGAATGCATTTATGGTTCATGAGCAATTAGATTATTTGCTATTTATGCTTAATTTTCTATGTTTAAACTATTTTTTATTTTTATAACAAAAATATTTTGAAGTAGTACAGCAAACTCATATTTTTCTTAGGGAGCTATATATTAGTAGATTTATTTTTGTCGTTGTTTTTGCTGAAACTAAAAAATCCTGACAAGAACAACTTATGGGAACAAAAGTTTATTTGGATCCCAATTTTAGAGGTTCTGCCCATGAATAGCCAGCTCCAATACAAAAGTATTATGGCAGCAGGGCATGTCAAAGGACAACTGCCCAGCCCATGACTGCCAAAAAGTAGATAGTTGAAGAAAACAAAAACAAATTTAGTTTAAAGCCATGACCTCCCTATGACCTATAGTCTCTAGTCGTAACTATTTGCCTACAATTAGCACCCAGTAGTCTGAATTATTAATAATTCAAATAGACTAGCCAGTTGAGTAGGTTAGAGTGTATGTGTTCTAATTATTTACTTCTGAATACTGGCACATTGACAGTACCTAAGATTTTCTGGGGAATGACCTATTTTCAAACCATAACAGGAATCCATCTCCTTTAATAATAAATCATTTTCCAAATGACTTTAATCATTTACTTTATCATATAAGTAAAGTAGTAAGCTATGGTCTTTTGAAAACACCACATTGCAGGCATCACCATTTAATATGAAACAAAACACAAAAATTAATAATATTATTTTTATTCTCCTGATGCTAATTTATTGACTTTCTTTTACTTTTATTCTAAAATACTTAATGCAAAAATAGTATAAATTCTGCAGAAGAAGAAAGAAAACAAGCAAGATAAAAATATTATTTTTATTTCTGTCACTATATATGAACAAAAGTCAAACTTTAACAGGTGAAAAATATTTAAAACCAAGGGGTCAAGTTAGGTTTTATATGAAATGTATTTACTCTTACTTTTATAAATCAACAGGAATGAATATATTATTATATTTATTAGTGATAACAAAATTTCATGCTTTTTATGTAATTCAAAAAACACTTTTATTCTAAATACTTGTCAGAGTCTATTAAAAATCACTACTTTTAACTTTACCTTTCAATTGGATATGAACAAATATCTTTTGAATATTTAGCAGTTTCTGCATTTCAAAAGCTTCTCATTATTTCATATTTAGCTAAAGCTGTTCAGGTAATGAATGTGTGTATTTAGATCTAGACACCCACCAACAAAATGTTGCAGTAACATCCTTTAATTCTTACTGCACTAAATTAATTTTAAAGAGAGTTTTGAAATTCCTTTTATAGAGTCTTAAACATCTAACTGGCCACAATAATTTATATCCAGGTGTCTTCAATAGATTCCATTTGCATTATTTATACTTATGTATGTTCAGATGCAAATAATCTGTTATATAATTATCTGTGCAGTAGAAAATGGCAATATCAAGTTTCATTAGTATAATTAGAATCAATTAAATGGCAGATGTTACTGCATTCATTATTTAGCTTATTTATTTTCTGCAATATTTCTATGGTAGAGAATTAAACTTATTCTTCACATTTGATAGCACATCATCAACTTTGGCCCTTAAAAGTCTAATTTTGTGGTCTTTTTTTTTTGAAGTATGTATTATTAGTCCAGAGGATACAGAAGTGAACAAAACTACAATATTTTCCTATGTGATTCTGGGTCCTGATACAGAAGAATCATTTAAATACAGTAAAAGTGGACTCTGATTAAGTAAAATACATGGAAAAAGAATTTAAAAAGTCATAAAATATGGAGAGTGAGCATTAAATGATAATCATATCCTTAATGGGCTATGTATATTTGTTTTATGAATTTGTATCTACTATTTAATAACAAATAACACCCTAAAATATATTGTATTTTGTGATGTCAAGTGATAATATCAAAAGCCTAATACAAGGAAGATATAAAAATTATATATTTAGATCATGTATACAAATATCAGTTTTTAAGATGTACAGAATCTGGTACTTTAATGGACTTCTTTTATTCATTCTGCTTCTTAGTATAAGTATTTCTTTGACATAAAAGTATTATTATTATTATTTGGTGGTACTGGGTGTGGAACCCAGAGGCTTTCTACCTCCAGGCTATACTCCCAGACCTATTTTATATTTTTAATTTGGAAACAGGGTCTCACTAAGTTGCTGAGAGCCTCACTAAGTAGCTGAGGCTGGGGAACCAATGAAATTGTGGTGACAGAAGACTGTCCACCTAGAGCATACCTGGAATTTTAGACAACATGTTCTTCATTGAAGGGCAATGCCTCACTGTTCAGGATAAATCTCTCTTGGGCCAGCAACCTAAATTTCTGATAGATCTCTCTTCTGAATAAAATGTAAAAAACAAATGAATGGTTAAATTGCAAAGCCATATACTTCATTTTATTTGAGATCCATCCCAGAAACTCATCATCTTTTCATCAGCCAATAACAATGACTTATTAAAAAATGTAACCCAAACCTACATCTTTGTGGAATTTTAGCCCGAAGGATCATTTAATTCTAAGGAAGCAATCAGCATAATTTTGCCTCTGATGTCAAAACTGAGCAAGCAAACACACAGAAGTGCCTAAAACTAACATTGTTATGTAAAATATCCTCTCCCTTATTATCATGTAATTACAGTCTCATTTCTACCTAGTGATAAGGATCAATTCCAAAGCATAGATAGTGGTTTCTCTAGTTGCCTGTCATCCTGGCCCAATGAATAAAAAGTCTGGAAATCACTTCTCACAGTTTACGACCACTCTTCTTACGTCCTCTAGAAGTTTTGCTTCTTCTAAGTTAACTGATTTGCAAAGCCCAGTGCTATGGATACTACTCTTCATTCCAACTTCTTGTTTTTGGACATCATGTTACTACTATAAAAATGGTACTATTTAAATGTGTGTATGTATGTATTTGTGTGTGTGTGTGTGTGTGTGTGTGTGTGTGGTGTGTGTATGTGTGTGTGTGTGTGTGGTGTGTGTGTGTACATCTATAAATATACATGTTTAATATTGTATAGTCTGTTCTGGAGGATGATGATCTATCTTTTTTAAGTACTGCCTATAAGGTACTGTATACTCTACAAATTGTATATCAGGTCAATAAATTGTTGCCGGGCATGGTGGTGCACACTTGTAAGCCAGCCTTGTTGGCTTAAGAGAGCCTGTTTACAGATAAAAATATAAAAAGATAGGTGGCTGGGAGTATAGCCCGGAGGTAGAAGGGTTTCCAGGAACTCCAGTACCAATAAATAAATAAATAAATAAATAATAAAAATAAATGATATGTGGTGTATTGCATCCCAAGGTCCTGAAGCCACTCCCACATGTGTTTGTTGTAAAGTTAGATGACTGAAAAAATATGATAATGTTTTTTCTCAAAAAGGTTTTAGATAGTTGTCCTAAGACCCTGATGAAAGGAAGAAAAAAAAACACATTTCTGCACATTGTGTCCTTACCTCACAATGAGTCATTGTATCATTTTTCAGGGTGTAAGGTAATCAAGTATGGCTTCTGTGAGGAATGATGTAATTTTAGGAATCCAGTATTTGTCCCATTGGTAGTTCTAGCATTTAGCAGTGGCTGTAGCAAGATTATACTTGGGAATTTCATTTCTGCTATTTTGACCACTTTACTCCTGTGTTCATGACACCAGTACTAAATAATTTGCATATTGTATTCTTAGATACTATATAATAGATGTTAATACTTGACTCATTTGCATGTGTGATACTGATAACTGAACCCAGGGGCATTCTACCTCCAAGTTACATCCCCAGAACTTTTACTATTTTTGTTTGTTTGTTTGTTTGTTTGTTTGTTTGGAAATGGGGTCTCTGTAGGTTGCTGAGAGTCTCACTAAATTTCTGAGGCTGGTTTTAAACCTGTGATCCTTCTAACTCAACATCCTAAAACTGAAATTACAGACATATGCCACCACACTATGATCATATTTGATATTTTTCCATCCATTTCTGTGGATAAATCCACATGTTCCTGGCATAAAACTTCTCGTCCTAGAACCCTCCATATTTTTTTTTCTTCTGAAACACTGACTCATCTGAGACATCTACCACTGCTCGTTTGTTACCTTATTTTCAAATAATGAGATATTTTTCTTTTCTCAAATCATAGGTAGTTAATTTCACAGATAAAATCATTATCCATTGGAAAGATTTTGCTTCATCGCTCTCTTCCAAGCCCACTTTGAATGAAGTGCATATTTTTATTTTCTCTTTTCTGAGCTGTTTCTAAACCACACTTATTCAGCCATAAGTATGTTGTTAGGGGGCAGCACTGGAATCATAGTGGTAGGTGATGATTTAAAATTCTGTGATTACTGCTCATGCAATCTTCTTATATCTTTTATTGTATTCTACATATATCTCTTCCATCTTTCAAAACAATTTCTATCAAATGGCACCATGTCTCTTAAAATACCCAATTTATGAATGGCAATTGCAATGAGACACTCTATCTCATGAGCAGATGATTTTCAACCATATTAAGTAGCTTACCATAAGTGGATTTTCTTTCTTTTGTTTTGCTTTTAGCAAAAGATATATAATCCTCTTCTGCAAATTCCATGGCTTTGCTATAGAACACCAGGGTTTTATATTTTAACTCTCCAATTGAATCTTTGTGCAAAGTTCCCCTATTATTTTTTTCAGCTCTAGAAGTGACAGAACATGAAAATAAAATATTACAACTTGACCCAATAATTTGTTTAATTTAAAGAAGTATGCTAAGATTTTCAAGGATATATATTATGTTTCCAACATAACTTGTGAGTTAAATATTGGTATTTCAGAAACACTATTCTACATCATTTTATATTAATAATGACATTAAATTCTGCTAAAATTCACGTACATTATATTGTTTATATATGATATCTTAACCATGGTATAAAAACAATTTTATAGGTGTGCAGTAGATACTAGGACAGCAATTAACATGCAAGTTACTAAGGAAGGTCTAATGTCAAGAAACAGTTATGCTTACTGATTAAGTTACAAGTTAAAAAACAACCACAAAATGGATCATCAGATGTGAAGCATACTCTGTGGACTTCAATTAAGTCTGTGTTTATTACCTCTGAGCCCTGATTTAGCACAAGATTTTTTAGGTAGATTTGGATTTTCTTTTAATTGTTCAAGTCAATATAGACTTGGGATATCTGTTCAGTTGTCCTTATAGTACTTAAGCCTATTTCCCTAGTGCAATGGTCCATGAAAAATACCTAAAGGGCCTTTTGAAGAACAACTGGGTAAATCAATAAGTTTTACATTTGTTTCAAGGTTATTTCTCCTGGGGACTTGCTTTTTTCTTTGCCAGCATTTTGTAAAACCCAAAACTTTCTCAGGTCCACAATGTTGATAATGCATTATGACATTTAACTAATAATTTGACTACATTTTGACAATTGATCATCCATTATTGATTTATTTTGATAATAAGGATTATGTAGTCTCCTTTTTTACTTTATATATAATGAATCTGAAGATATCATGTTCTTTTAGACATATTAATTTATTATTGTTTTGATTATTTCTTCTATTTTTCATTTCTTTGTTTCTCTTCTCTTGTCTTACTGTTAGTCATTTGAATAGTACTTAAGATGTCTTCCTGATTTATTTATGCTATTATTTAAGTGATTGTTTTGTATATTCTGGTTAGTGTTTGCCCTATGTATTGCAATATAAATAAGTATCACAGTTTATTGATGTGTTTTTTAATTATATTAAATATAAAAATTGTACTTGCAGAATTCCTTTACTATTCTTAACTACCACATAATTATTTAGAAAATTTTCTTCATATTTTCTTCATGCACACTGTGCATATACATCATCAAATATTATACTGATTTTTACTTTGATTATCTAATTTTTATTTAATAAACTCCTAAAAATAGCATATTTACTTTTTTATGATTCCAATTATCATCTTTTCTTTCTGAATATCCAGGCCTTCTTTTATTATTTTCTTTATATTTTTAGAACTTTATAGGAACATTTATTTTATTTTATTTTTTTCATCTAAAAGATATTTATTTTGTCTTTATTCCCCAAAGAGAGTTTTGACATATGTGGATCTTCTTTAGTGTTTCTTTCCTTTTATCAGTTAAAGCATAATATTATATTCTTTTTGAATGTTATTTCATATGAAAAATCCACTATATTTTAATGTTTTGTAGAAATAATGTCCCATTTCTTCTTGATTACTTACATAATTATTTATTTTTATTAGTTCTCAAGATTATTTATAAAGTGTCTTAGCGTGAGTTTTTAAAATTTTTATATCATTTGAGATTATGATTCTTTATAGAATAATATCTTCCACCAAATTTGGAAAGTTTTTAATTATTATTTTTAGAATATCTATCTATCTATCTATCTATCTATCTATCTATCTATCTATCTATCATCTATCTATCCATAGGTAGAGAGAGATTTTTGTGGTACTGAAAATGGAATACAGGGGCATTATACCTTTGAACTATACCCCTGGACAATTTTTTACTCTTTATTTTGAAACAGGGTCTCAGTGAGTTGCAAAAGGGCCTCCCTAAATAGCTGACACTGTCCTTGAACAGCAATTATCCTCTCTCAGGCTCCCAAATGCTGGGATTTCAAGTGTGTGCCACCACAATTAGCTTTTTGTTGTTGTTGTTGTTTTTTTTTTTTTTTTTTTTTTTGGCTAGGCTGTATATTTGTTAATTCTGTTTTCTTTATTTGCTTCAGTTTTGGTAAAATCACTTGACCTGTTCTTAAGTTTCCTGAGTTCAGAGTCTATTCTCTCTAATCTTCATGCTAATATTGATGTTATCATTGAACTTTCAGTCTTATAATTTGCATTAGGATATTTCTCTGTAGCTAGTGTATCTTTACCAAGATATTCTTTCTCTCTCTCTCTCTCTCTCTCTCTCTCTCTCTCTCTCTCTCTCTCTCTCTCTCTCTCTCCTCTCTGTTTCTAGTTGATTAAATAAAATAAAATATTCATTACTAAAATAATTTTATTATTGTTTTAAAATCCTGGTTAGAACTAGAGGTATACCTTAGTGGTAGAGCTTTTGTCTAACTTTCTTAAGGTCCTGAGTTAAATTCCAAGCCTGCAAAAAATTAAAAAAATAAAATTATTGTCACATAATTGTTTTAAAATTTTTTATCAGACAGAAATAAGGTGCAGTTAAAGTTCCTCACTCATTTCTGTTGAAGCCAAATGGGCACAAGTGGTATGTCTGAAATAAAACACACATTATTAAAAAAGTTTTGTTAGGGCACAATTTGTCTAGTTCTTTGGTAGAGTAGCACTTTTATTGGTGGTTTTATTTGCCACTTACTATTGGAGTTTCTGACTTAGAGGCTTCTATACTAGTCTGCCTGAGACATATGACAACCAATAAAGAGACCAAGGACCTATTGTAATCATTCCTCAAATCACAAGGTCTTTTAATGACCTACCACATTATTTCCAACTTGTATAGTTTTATCATTTCATTGCAGAATTTTTTGTAGTAAGAGGAAGAACTAAGATGAATGGGGATATGCCATCTTGTGAACCTCTTAATTGTCTTTATAAATATCTAAGGATCAAACCCCTACCTAATCGTATGACTTTGTTTCTTGCTCCTTATTAAGGTAATTGCATCCTCCTGGCTTCTATTCTTTTGGAGTTCTGCCATAAACCCTGATTCCTTGGAGGCAGTCCAGTATGAGTTGCTTGCACTTCTGCACACAATACTGGATTCATCAAAATAGCAAGACCCTAACTACTCATTCATTCTAGCCATTTTTCAGGACTGTTTATGCAGCTATCAGTTCTGAGAAGTTAGGTCATACTTCCCCCCAAAAGCCACCTTTCTCTAATTGCCAATAACTTTGATATCACAAATCTGTGACTGATCCAGGAGAATTTTGTCCTCTGAAAACACCCATGCAACTGAAAAACCCATGTGTTCACTGGAAATTATTGTAAAATCAATAACCTCACATGTATCATTGAACTTAGTTTACTAAAAGCTGCATGGATCATCATTCCTGCATACAAAGGAGAGTTCTGATGCATTCACTCCATTGCATACAATTTAATATTGGTAAGACACTCATGCCACTTTTAATTCTAATTAATTGCAATCATTTGTGGAAGTTTTAGCTTTGTATAATGTATCTATGAGAGTGTTCACATATTTCAGAGTTTATTTTTTTCACTCTGTATACACATTTTACTGTACAATCTACTGTAGGTAAGACTATTATTGTTAGTCAAATTGCAAGGTATCTCATATGAAATCTTTCTTTTTTAGCTTCCAATGATAACTGTTACAGAATACTTTCACTAGGATGCCGACACCTAGGTAAATTTTTGCATGCAGTTTGCTAGTTTGTGCAGAAATTTTACTGGGTAAACACTTGAGAAAGAAAAGGGAAGGGGAGAGGAATGAAAAGAGGCCTCACAACATCCTCAGAATTTTTTTTATAGAAAGTTATAAAAAAATGTAAAAATGATTTTTTTTAGAGAACTACCAATTGAGTCAAGATGGGGAGCCTTTTGAATAATTTAGTATCATTCAGTGGACATGGGCTACCCACTGTAACTTTGGGTAATATGACTTCAGTAGAACAGATCTTTGAAAGTGGAGAGGTAATGTCTGTCAAGAGTATTCTAAAATAATTTAGTTTATTAAATTTATAACAACATGGTTATCTTATTTTAGTGATTATGTAAAAATATTGATTTCAATAGTATTATTGCTACTAATATAGTATTTTGTATTTCCAGAGTGCATTTGTTTGTATTATCATTGAAGACTAACTAACCCATAGACAGTTTCATTATTTCTAACTTTCTACTCAAGTAGATTACTGAAGAATATTCTATATGCTCATTTTCATTTTATACTGTTGAATTTTAAATTCTTGAATAACTTAATTTATCTATTGACATTTTATTAGTAATATTTTTATAAAAATTAGTAAGTAATAGAAAAATACTAAAATTATAAAAACAGGCTTATATATGCATTATTATAATTTATTAATAACATATGCTATAGAAATAAAATATACAATTGTACAATGTATATCTTTAGAGACTTCAAAATAAATCTGATTCATATATTTTAGCTATTTTAACAGTCTAGTAATATTAATGTTTATACCCGTTATCTACATTTCAAGGTGACACTCTGTATATATAAAAGTACAGGCTTGGAAATCAAACATGTTTTACAACAAGACCTAGGACTACATTATAGATAAATAACCTTGGAAAATTGCTTAACTTTTTCAAGTTTTAGATTCTTGTGAAAACAGTGGAGATATATATATAGATGTATGCTATCAATTTTAATGAAATTATGTGTTTAATACAGTGTTAGAAATTTAGTAATCACAAATTAAATGATGTTAAAATTCTGCTTAGCATAATTGAATATTTAATAAATCAAGCGACAATTCAGTGCATTTTATTGAGAAAAAACTGAGACATTGAGGGCTTAGTGAGACGTATTATAATCAATGTTTAGAAAAAAATTATTCTAACTGTGAGGAATCTGTCTCTCTTTTCCACAATAAATTTATTATTTTACTCAGAATGTAGAAAGTAATTTAAATAGCTATGATAACTTTATAACCTTGTAAGAAACAATTGTACCAGAGAATCAAATTTGTATGCCATTTTTTTCCTTGTATTTTCAGAATATTGATATTGTGTTCCATGCTTACTCAGTTGGGTTCTTTTCCTCTCTGTTCTTGACAGAGGTTACACTAGTCATGATAGGTTTGTAAATCTTTGTTTTAGAGTCTATTTTTTCCCATGTGTTAGTTAACTTTGATAACTTTGGCTTTTTTTACTATATGAAACACTGCCATTGTTCTAATTGCATAATTACATAAAATTTTATCATTTTTCACACTTAATCTCACATTTTAGGGCATCATAAACAAGATCTGTGGATTACACCTCTGCACTAACAATCAGTCTTATAATTACAGATCTCATTCTTATTCTAGTCTTATCTCACGAGGATTTCTGCAGTAATGTTTGAAATAGTCTCCTTATGTTCAGTCTCTTTTCTTGAAAGCAACACACATGCTGTGTTATTACTTATTTTGGTTTACAATACCTTTCCATCCCTAAGAAAAAAGTGCTTAGGGATTTGAGGCATTACAGAAAGTAGCATAGAGGATTCAATTTGTTATCCATTATTGACCTACACATGGTTTGTACCACTTAACACTTCTATCACCAACAGGTGAATTCCAGACTATGTAACTTAATTTTTTTATTTTTGTCTATAAAGCCTTTTCCTTCACTACCACTGTTAAAGATTGTTCCAATCACCAATATCCCCTAAATTGTACACACACACACACACACACACACACACACATATATATATATATATATATATATATATATATATATATATATATATATAATCTCCTATATAAGTCCTACCTTGTAGCTTAAATTATATTTTATGCTACTAATAATAATTTAATCTATAGAAGAGCAGGGTGGCTATATTACCTCTTCTAGATGGTATAAGTTAATGACTAATTAAAAGTAGGCAAGTTTTAATTGTTTCAAGACATATTTTTAGTCCTTTTTTTTGTAGGTCTCAATCATAAGTGTCACATTGGCCAATTAAAGATTTATTAAGAGAAAATTTACAATCTTTTCTTTCTTTAAGCAAGTACTAACTTTCTATAACTCTCCAAAACTGTTATTTTTGTTTAAGTAGGGTGAGTTATGAAATATTTATCTCATATCTTAACTTTCATGTATACTTTTTGAGAGTTGTCTAACATATAAAGATAAAAATATAAAGTAGGTTTTGCTACTATAGATTATTACTATTGAGATAAATATAATTGCACATTAAATAATGAATAGAAAGATTACATTGAAGCTTTCAAGAAGATGGCAACTGATGGAAGCAGCACATATCTGTACAGCTGACACTCAACCTATATTGTTGAGAAAACAGCATTTCAACAAGAGAAAGAAACCAGCAAAAATTTGAACAGAAATCTGATGATTGAAAAGTGGCAGAAAAAAGTCAGGAAGCACATCAGAGAGCAGAAAAGTACCCTGACTGCTTATTTTACAAGTGAATTTTATAAAACCATTATAGAAGAAGTAATCCTAATACTTCTCAATCTTTCCATGAAATAAAAAGAAACTGGACTCTTCCAAATACATTCTATGGAGCCAACATTACATTAATACCAAAACCAAATAGAAAAA
Organism: Muscardinus avellanarius; assembly: GCF_963383645.1. Classification (NCBI taxonomy): domain Eukaryota; kingdom Metazoa; phylum Chordata; class Mammalia; order Rodentia; family Gliridae; genus Muscardinus; species Muscardinus avellanarius. The sequence continues at coordinate 179,000,988 of NC_137787.1, forward strand.
TTTTAAGGAAAGAAACCTACAGTATTATATAATTGGTGAACTTGGATGCAAAACTGCTAAACAAAATACTTGCAACATGCATTCAAAACCACATCAAGAAAATTATACACCAAGACCAGGTAGGGTTTATCCCAAAGAGGCAAGTCTGGTTCAAAATACAAAATTAAATCCATGTAATTCATCACATAAACAGAACCAAAGGCAAAAATCACATGATCATTTCAATAGATGCTGAAAAACATTTGATAAAATTCAACATCCATTTATGCCTCAACACAATAAAAGCAATCTATAATAGGCCTATAACTAACGTCATATTAAATGGGCAAAAACTATTATAGTTTCCTAAAAACAGGAACAAGACAAGGATGTCCATTATAACCACTTCTTTACAATATAGTACTTGAGACTCTAGTGAGAGCAATAAAGAAAGAAAAGGAAATTAAAGAAGTACAAATAGAAAAAGAAAAACTAAAAATATCACTATTTGCAGATATTATACTTTACTTAGAAAACTCAACAAACTCAACCAAAATGCTTTAAAAAACTGATCAACAAATTCAGCAGTGTTTCTAGATACAAAATCAATCTAAAAAAATCAGAAGCTTTTCTGTATGCCAACACAAGCCCACTGGGGGAAAAAAATCTAAAAAAATATTCACCTCAGAATATCCCACACAAAAATAAAATACTTAGAAATAAACTAACCTCTACAAAAAATTATAAAACATTGATGAAAATTCAAGAAGACTATAAGATATAAAAAGATATTCCATGTTCTTGGATAAGGATAATAAATATGATCAAAATGGTCATTCTTCCAAAAGTGATCTACAGATTCAATGAAATACTTATTAATTTACCAAGATCATTCCTCCAGGACATAGAAAAATCAGTCCTTAAGTTAATTTATAAAAACAAACAAAAAAAAGAAAACCAGAATAGCCAAAGTAGTCCTCAAAAATATAAAACATGTGGAAGGCATCACAGTAACTGACTTAAAACTCTACTACAAAGCCAAGAACCTCAACAGAGAAGTGATAGAATGAAAAAAATTTGCTAACTATTCCTCTTATAAACGACTAATATCTAGAGTATATAGAGAACTCAAGAAACTTACAGCTAAGAAAACAAATAATCCAATAAAAAATGAGAAAGTGAACAAAATAGACATTTCACAAAAATAAATTCAAATGTTCAACAAATATATAAAAAATATTCATCATCATTAGATTTCATAGAGAGAGCAAATCAAAACTACCTTGAGATTTTACCTAACTCCAACTAGAGTAACAATCATTAAAAATACAAACAACAATTATGATGAGGATGTGGAGAAGTTAGAACTCTAATATATTATTGGTGGGATTGCAAATTAATGCAAACACTTTAAAAAAGAGTAGAATCCCCAGAAGAATGGAAAAAAAACCTATCGTATGATTTAGCAATGCCACTTCTGGGTATCTTCACAAAAGAATGGAAACCAAACTACCAAAGTAATGCATGCATATCTATATTTATAGCTACTCTATTTACAATTCTCAAACTATGGAACCAGCCAAGATGGTAATCAAAAGATGAAAATATTACAAAACTATGGAATAGGTATACAATAAAATTTTACCCAGCCATAAAGAACAAAATTATGTCATTTGAAGAAAAATGGATGAAACTGAAGGACATTATAATAAGTAAAAACAATCATTCACAAAAAGTAAAAACTCCAATGCTCTTTCTAATATTCAGAAGCTAGAGAGAAATAGAGTCATAGGAAGAACTCTATATGAAGGGTAAACCATAGATGAGCAAATAAGGCAACCTAACTGAGAAGAATGGGTGGTGGAAAGAGATACATTTCCTAATGTACATGATGTACACTCACAAGCATATCAAAGTCAATCCCTAAGCCAAACATGAAAAGGAGGGAGGGGGGGGAGTGCATGAGGTAGAACTGGGGAAGGGTTAATTGAGTGATGTGTACATGTTTACCTGTATCATCTTGTACCCCATTGAGATGTATGTCTACAATTCACTAATAAAAAATAGAAAAAAAAGACCTGATTCTAATTTGAAAAAATAGTGATATAAATTATCATAAAGCCTATAATTTCATGTGATGAAAGAGTAAAATAAATATTTCTCTTTATTATGTTTCCCTTTTATGTGCATATATAGTTATAAAATCCAGTCTCAATAATATATATATATATATATATATATATATATATATATATATATATGTGAAAAGAGAGGGAGCAAAGCTTTATCCCTAGAGAAAAACTCACCAAGTGATGTGTGCATGTATATTTTTATCACCTAAACCTCATTATGATATATAATTACAATATGCCAAATGAAAATGTTTAAAAAAGGCATAGCTTTATCTAATTTAACTTTCTGTAAATATCAAATTCTTAGTTTTTAAAGGATCTGTTCTTTTAATTTTTAAAATTTATTTAAATTTATTTATTTTAAAATGTACTTATATAAACTCTAGCCAAATATATATATATATATATATATATATATATATATATATATATATATATATATAGAACATTTGGATTTGTGTGTCAATACTAAGTAAAACAGAGTTCACTTTAAACATCAATTTCAGAAGTCTCAATTGTTGGGATACTTTGGCATATCTAACTTGGAGAATAAATAAGATAATTTTATCTAAAATTTGTAAAGATTAATTTTTAGGTTTTCTTATAAATTTTTCACAAAATGCAATTGAAGTATTTGTTAAGTTACATTGCCTGTGAAAACAAAGTATTAAAATTTAGTTGTTGTGAAAATGTTACTATTAGAATATAGCATAACATTTATGTAATCATCAAATCTTTTCAGATGTCAGTTCATACTTGATCTCATAACAACTTGATCTCTGATATTCAAATTATTTTGTTCTTTAAACTTAGTGTTCTAAATGTGAAGCTCATTATTGGAAGTTCCATTTAAATTTATTCTAGTCTTATGATCTCTTTTTTATTTTGTTTACAATTTCAAAATGTACTTCTTTAAAAAATAAATAGGGTTAATCATTTTTAAATTAAAATATATCATAAGTCAAGTGAAGACACATAGGAATGCTAAATACTAACTCTATTTTTAGCTTATTTCAAAATAAGTAAATAGGATTTTCTATTTCAGAAGAATTTTTAACATGAAATTTTAAAAAGCCATGGTAAAGAGGACAGAATGTGTTTCATACATATTTAAAATATTTTTCCAAGTATTTTGTGAAAAGATTGGAAAAGTGAGTATAGTTATATGACAGGGTTTGAGTAACAATAATATGTAATTGATATACTTTATTATTTCTATATATTCAGTTTCATCCTCAAGAATGACATACATTTTCTGAAAGAGATTTCGGACCTACTACTACAGTAACCAAATTGGATTCCCATTACCTATTCTTTTCTGAGAAGATACTATAAAGGCAAGATATAATTGGTATATGCAAAAACAGGGTTAAATTTATTACAGAAGAGAAGGCCCAAAATTATGTATTTGCACATTTATATAGGTAGCCCACATGCCCACCTCATCTTTTGACAGAGGAAAAAAAAGCTTGAATATTCTTACTATAAACAAAGATTTTAGAATAAAGCCATGCCTTACAATTTTATCTTCTTTTGCCAAATAAACGCTTTTCTATAAGGGAGATAAATCTCTTGGGATGCTATCTCTCTGTCACTCAGTGGTATTTTTTACTTCAAAGTATAACTTTTAACCCAGGTTCCACTTGCCACTGCTATGAAAGCACTATCTATGAATAAAGATGAAAATGTTCATATCGCTTATGACAATAGTCTGGATGATTTATTTTCTAATACCCACACTACTATTATTTTATTCCCATATTCTAAGAGAAAAGACAGTAGAAAAGATAAAATTTAGAGGAATTTCAGTTTAGTTTTTGTGAAACAACAGTTTTTACTTTGTATTCAAATTCCTAATTGTTATTTTCTTCTGTGAATTAACAATAATCAAACATTTAGATGAAGAAAGAAAAAATATTTGAGAAGTCAGAATTTATGTGCAGTTATAAAATAATTTGTTCTGAACATAGAAATAATTTTATAGTGGTTACTTAAACTTTCCTTTATCACTTTGATTAGCTTTTCACTTCTGTGACCAAAATGTCTGACAAAAACATCTTAAAAAAGAAGTTTTATTTTGGTTCATGAGTTCAGAGTTTTCAGTTTACAATGGGTTGATTCCATTGCTCTGGCCTTGAGATTAGCAGACATCATAGTAGAAGAGCTTCTCAGCTCATGGCAGCTAGAGGAGAGAGAGAGAGAGAGAGAGAGAGAGAGAGAGAGAGAGAGAGAGAGAGAGAGAGAGAGAGAGAGAGAAAAGAGAGAGAAGAGAGAGAAGAGAGAGAAGAGAGAGAAGAGAGAGAAGAGAGGTGAAAGGTTCAGGAACGAGAGAAGAGAGAGAAGAGAGAGAAGAGAGAGAAGAGAGAGAAGAGAGAAGAGAGAAGAGAGAAGAGAGAAGAGAGGTGAAAGGTTCAGGAACAAGATATAGTCCCCAAGAGCACATCCACAGAGACCTTCCTCCAACCATTCATTACTGGCTTACAATTTCTAACACCTATCAGCAGTCATTGAGCTATGAATGGATGAATCTATTGATGAGTTTAGAGTCTTCATCATCTAATCATTTTCCAAAAGCCTGGTGTCTGGGGTGGGGGTATTTTTAGGGTTGAGATAATACAATGTTAGTTCAACATTGATGCATTGGGGCCAAGCCTTTTTTATTTTTTATTTTTTGGTGGTACTGGGGGTGGAACCCAGAGGCTTTCTACCTGGGGGCTATACTCCCAGACCTTTTTTTTAAATATTTTTTTGGAAGCAGGGTCTCACTAAGTTGCTGAAAGCCTCACTAAGTAGCTGAGGCTGGCCTCGAACCAATGCGATCCTCCTGTCGCAGCCTCCCAAGTGCAGGGATTACAAGCATGCATCCCCACGAGTCTTTGAGAGACATTTCATATCAAAACCATAAAAAACTATATTTACTTAATTTGTGGAAATAGAATTTTATTTCCAATTCATTTTGTAACTACTTATAAACTCAACAAATGCTTATCAATATTTTTGTGTACTTTAATAGAAGTTAAAAGCTAAAGTTCTGAACTTCATGGTAATTGTATTATGTCAGATAAAATAACAATACAACCATAAATATTTTCAAATAGGTTTGTATGCTGAGTAGAAAAATAAAGCATGCTAAGAAATTAGTAACTAAAAATGGCTAGAAGATATCACTTTAGAAATGAAATGATAGTGCTTGAAGGTAATAGTTTAAGTAAGAACTGATTCACAGGTTTTGAATGTCCCTAAATAGCTGCTTAAAGAGAATTTCTGTCAAAAAAAAAAATGACAAGTAGCAAATCCCTAAGAAAAAAAATGAATCCTCTCTTTCTTTGAAATAAAAGAATGTTTTGTGATTGCATTGTGTGTTTGGAGTGAAAGTGTTATAAGGTTATATTGAGGAGACAAAGTGTGGCCATATTATTTAGACACTTTTTAAAGCAAGACTAGAAATAATAATTTCGTTCAATTTGAAATGGGAAGACAATTAAAAGCAATTTTTTTATTTATGCACTAGACAAGACCATGTGGTTTTAAAGCCACAACTAGAACTAATAAAGAAAATATGTAGCTGAAAGTTGAGCTGATTAATTTAAATTGCTTCACAATTTTTAGCAATAAAGTGAGGACTGAATAAAGATTAAAACTTATTAGCAGAGCAGTGAAATAAATTAATATTTGGAAATAATTTATGTGTGTTTCTTTGTAGTAGAAAGAAAAAACAATAGATTAAAACATACAGGATAAAACATTGTTCATGGGAAATTAGGGAAAATGATGGACCTTTTAACTGAGAGTGATAAGCATGGAAAAGATTAGATAAATACAGGACATAATTTTATTTGTATATTATAATTATTATTTGGTTGGAATTTAGTATATGCAGAGCTTGGGGAATCAGGTTATATGGTGAATTTGAAGATATAAAATGTGTACTTGCAGCACTTGGAAGATATGAAAAGCATGAAATTTGAAAAATTATCTGAAGATGAGATTTTAGAGAACAGAAGAAGGCCATAAAGTAAATGTGAATGATCCTAATACATCTTGAATTTTAAAAAGGACAATTGATGATGTCCTGTACCTCATCAACATTCTCATCATTCTCTCTGCAACCCAGATGAAAATGTATATTCATACTTGTGAGTGTATTGTCATAACAAAAATATTGTGAAAAAGAACTAGGATTAACTCTGTTTAATATATAACACAGAAATTGCATTATGCCTATGAAACATTACTCAAAGCCTTCAAGTTTTACACTTGAGGATCATAAATGATTAACAAACAAGTCTAAGAGAGTGAAGCCTGAGTGTCATTACAATTTCCAACTGCAAGGCCAAGCTCTTTAAAAACTACTTATAATTAGCATACTAGGAACTACATTTATTAAGATGCTAGGACTATGTCTATGTCTGGACTTCTCAATCTGTATTTTATTATTAGTTTTATTTTTAGGGACTCCAAATTATAAATGTTTTAATTATATACTGTGGTAAGTCATCACAACCAGATGAATTTTCAATATGCTAAAAATATCATATGCATTTGATTTTCTGTATACTTAAGTGTTTTTATTTGGAAAACATCATTATATATAATTCATGTTCAATTATCATGTATTCATATACTTTTAATATTGCCATAAGATATTAAATAAGCCAGAAAAATTTGACAAGTACTTTAAAAAGTGATAAAAACATGTTCAATGTGTTGCACATTTTGTTTGTAAAAAATTAATAAATTAAAGAGTAACTTCAATATTAGTCTAATATTAGTCTGATAAAAAGAGGAAGAAATTTAAATAAAATAATAAGACTTATAGTAGAGGGCATAATTTAAAATAAGTATATAAGCTTTGAGATTTTATAAATATGAACAAATTTATCAAAATATATTCAAAAGCATATGATAAATTCTAGAAAGAAGAAAATAATAATTTGTCCCAAATTTCCATACATTAATATAATAACCAAAAACAGGATAAAATTTTAATGAAATTAAGATGTAGGTTTCATGTGAATATATAGTTACACATGTTATATTATTTATACATGCAAAACATATACATATATCTGGCATTTAGCATTTAAAGTTATTTTTTATTTTGTTATAGAGGAGAAATATGTTGACCAAATTATCTGCATTATAATTGAAATATTGTTCCTTAATTAATAACAAAATTATATTCTTAAAATATATAGCTACATATAAATAAATGCTATTTTACAAATAACTATTACATCAATCAAAATTACACACACACACACACACACACACACACACACACATATATATATATATATATATATATATATATATATATATATAGAGAGAGAGAGAGAGAGAGAGAGAGAGAGAAAATGAGAAAATGACCAACAGTAATAGAGGAAAGTGAAGAGATGTAAAATATTACTAGTAGATAAAAACAAATGAAAATAATATAAGCATGAAATTATTGAAATTAAAAGGAAAGAATATTAATTATACAGGGAAAAGTGAATAAAGTAAATAGAAGTAAAAAGAATAAAATAGATGAGTTTAATATCTAGGAAACAATTATATTAAAATTTATATGTATGTTTGTGTGAAAAGTAATATGGATTGAATCCAGGGACAGTCTATCTCAGAACTACATCCCCGAGACCTTTTTACTTTTTGTTTTGAAAGAGGGTCTCCTTAGGTTTCTGAGAGTATTGCTACATTGCTGAAGCTATCCTCTAACCTGTAATCCTTGTCTCAGCCTCCCAAGTACTGGAATTACAGACATGTGCTTCCATGCCTTCTTTTAAAATATTTTAATTGGGAAGAACTTCAAATAAAAATTTAAAGAAATAATTACAGAATGATAAGAACACTAATATTAGTTATGTATTATTAAGAGTAACAAATATAGAGTATACTTAGTTAATACCAGTAGACAAATACGTATAAAAACCTTATAATTTCAGCCTTATCATTTTAATATAAGGACCCCTCAGATATATAAGTGATTAAATTTGTTTTGGATAGTCATGAAAAACTTAAACGTCTCAAAATGTCATCCTCTTTTTTATTATAAGTTTTCCTACTACTAACAATTTCTAAGAATTTTTATTTAACTTTTAATTTTCTACTCCTTTTCTTTTCCTCATTTACTATTTTAACTTATATAAATACTAGTTTGAATGTTTTATTATTAACATATATCTAGAATTTTCAATAGTTTTCTTATATCTTTTATCCTCAGTCCAGTGCACTTCAGCTATTTCTCTAATGTCTCATATTAATATACATAGTTAAAAGTATTTTATTTTAACTGCGTTTTAAAATATGTTTGAATATATTAATGTAAGTACCCATTAAACTGATGCAAATAGAGAAATATGACAGACACTAGATACTGTTTGTATGTATACACTATCGCTAAAAACTACATTATGTTGTCAGATAATAAAGTACCAATGAAAGTATTTGTTTTAAAAAATAAAAGCCTGGTGTTAGGTAAAAATGTTTTAAGTATATTATCTATATAGGAACCATTATAGTTTTTATGAATAAAACAAGCATTCCAGGCCAGCCATGATGGTGCAGGCTTGCAATCACAGCATTCAGGAGGGGAGTTTCAGGGTTCCCAGACAGCCTCAGCTACTTAGCAAGGCCCTTTGCAGCTCAGTAAAACCTTGTTTCAAAAATTAAACAGACTAAAAAATAGGACTTGGGGTGTAGCTCAGAGGTACAATGCCCCTGGGTTCCACTCCTGGTACTGCAAAACAAACAAACAAACAAACAAACAAATAAATAAAAATACATACACAAAAGCATCCCTGGAAAATACCATGTAACACATAGTTATCTGAAGTAGAAAACTGAGATGTTTTGAAACTTAAATTCTCTGTACAGATTGGGAGGTGATGTCCCACAAATGTCCACTCATAGAATAATTTATTTATTCCACGGGACCAAAATATATGTGTTCCACCTGATGAGTCATGAAGCGTGTCCCAGACATTAGGATGTATTACTTTTAAAATGGTTTTTAAATGTTATCAGTAAAGTTTGAATTTGGGAAATGAGAAAGAAAAAGTCCTATTTACAGCAATGGCTAAGTATGTGAATATAAGGATGCTTTCATCTTCAACTAATATTTTATACAAAGATTCTTCATGCATTTGAGAATGAATTAAAATAAAAAAATTAGGACTTCCAGGAAGATGGTGACTGAAAAAAGCAGTGTTTACGAGTCCTGCTAACACTTGATCTCTATTGCCACAAAATCAGCACTTTTCATAGCCAGAAAACACTAACAGCAGAGAAATAAAACATATAAACACAAGGGACAGAGGAAAAAAAAAAAAACAGAACAACTGGAGACAAGAAAAGAAACCAGCCCACTTTGCGGCAGTGGAGCTGCGCTGGCGCCATCTTTCCTCACAGCATCAGGCTCCAGAGAAGAACGGTAAACAAAAAGCTGAAGTGAGCAGCTGCGGATCATTTGGGTGTCATTCAGAAATTCTTTCAGTGCAAATAATGCCTAAAACTCCTAGTGGCCAAGCTCATCATGCCTTCCAGGGACTCAGAATGGAGCTCAAAAACCAGAAAAGAAATATTCCAGCCTCAGGGCCTAGAGCATGGCAGTGACGCCATATTGCCAGCAGTGGTGGCAAGTTCATCACGCCTGTGACATCTCCAGATCAGCACCCACAATAACCATAAGTAAAATTGTGGCCCCTAAAGAAGAAATTCTAGCACTGCACCCCCAGGGACTTGTACAGCTTTGTTAATCTCCCTGGGTCTGAGATTTTGCAGTCCAACCCAGTGAAGGAGTAGCAGTGGCAAAGATACCACACCCTAGTCATGCTCCCCATGAGAAAACGCCCAACCTCCACCCCCACAGTCTTGCGCAGCCTCAAGTAACTCCCTGAGTCTGAGACTTTGTGATACAACCCAGTAAAGGATTAATGGCAGCTGAGATTACCAAAAACTCGAGATCCAGAGCACCCTAAGTAAAGTTGTGGTGACCCAGGGAAGAACCCAAAGAAGGCACAAACTTCTGAAGTCATGGGAAAGAGGAACAACAATGGAGCGATGAATGCCCACAACCCCATGATATCAGAACCTGAGAAAGTCTAAAAGAAATAAAGGATGAAATTATTGAAGTAAAGGCATCGATTCAAACTATAAACAATCTATTAGACCACATGGAGAATAAAATCTCTCTCCTAGAAGATGATCACTCCAAAAACGAGTGCATAATTTATAACTTTGAAAAAAACATCAGACAGCATGAATCTGACATTGAAGAAATATGGGCCTATTTTTAAAAAAGCTAACCTAAGAATAACCTGAATAGAGGAGGAAAAAGAAGGTGAAACCAAACGGAACAATAATCTCTTCAAAGAAATAATAGCAGAAAGTTTTCCAAACGTAGAGCAAGCAGTCAATACACAGCTCCAGGAAACTTATAGAACTCCCTTTAGACAGGATCAGAGAAAAGGTTCCCCACACCACATAAATGTCAAAATGACCATTGTAAAAGACAAGCAGAGAATCTTAAAGGCAACAAAAACAAAAGGCCAGATGACATTCAGAGGCAAACCAATTAGAATCACTCCAGACTTCCCAAACCAAGTCATGAAAGCCAGAAGGGCTTAGAGTAACATATTCCAAACTCTGAAAGAATACAACTTCCAGCCCAAAATTTTCTACCTATTAAAACTATCTATCAAATTAGATGGGGAAATAAGAAGCTTTCATGACAAACAGAAACTGAAGGAATTTATGTCTTCAAAACCAGCGCTAGAGAAAATACTCAAAGAGATTAACTACAAAGAAGAAATAGGTAATACACACCAGAAGCAGAGAAACAAGATTTTCCATCCAGTAGACAACTAAACAAAGAATAAACAGTATTTCAAACAGAATAAAATCTTAACATGTTAGGAATTAAAAGTTATCTCTTAATAATCACACTGAATGGCCTCAATTCCCCAATAAAAAGACATAAAGTGGCAAAATGGATTAAAAACCAGAATCCATCCATTTTCTGCTTACAAGAAACACACTTTACAAGTAGAGATAGTAACAAACTCAAGGGAAAGGGCTGAAACAAGGTAATTTATGTTAAGTAGCCATCCTTACAAATGTGAAGTAGTATTTCACTATAGTTTTTATTTGTATTTCCTTAATGATAAGTTATATTATGATAATGCTGAGTGATAGTCATGTGTTTCTTGGTCATATAAAATCTTTGGAGATTTATTATCTACTTTAGTCTTTTACCTATTTCTAAATTGTCTTGTTTGCTTTTATTTTTGCTAATTTTTGGGATTTCTATTTGGAATATTAATATACCTTCAGATATAGCATTTGGAAACATTTCATGCCATTCTATCAGTAACTTTTAATGCTGTTTACATTATATTTGGATGTACAATATTATTTATTTTTTATGAAGTAAGTTTGTTTATTCTTTTGTTGCCTATGCCTTTGGAATCATATCCAAGAAATCACTGCCAATTTCAATTTTATGAAGTCTTTTGATCCAGGTTTTCTTCTAAAAGTTTACAGTCTTAAGGTTTACATTTAGGTCTGTTATCTATTTTGAGTAAATATTTGTATATGACATTAGGTAATGGTCCAATTTAATTCTTTTTCATGTAATTATTATTTTTCAACAATATTTAGTGAAACGATTATTATTTCCTTCACCAAATGTTCTTGGAAACCTTGTCAAAAATAACTTGACCATATATGGGAGAACTTATTTCTAGGCTTTTTATTTTACTCCACTGGTTTATATATCTGCCTTTATAGCAGTACTACACTGTTTTGATATAGCTTTATAAGGTTTGAATTCAGAAAATGTACATCTTCTAGCTGTGTCCTTTTTCAAGATTGTTTTGGGTATTTAGAGTTCATATTTCATGTTAGGATAGATTTTTTTCAGAAAAAAAAAATATATGATAGTTTCACCTTCAAAAAAAAAAAAGAAAAAAAATATCCTCTGTTAAGAAAGAAAACAAGAAAGAAATATTGAAATGTTATCTCTAAGAGATCAAAAGTTTGATATCAGACAAATGAATCTGTTATATAAGATTATCATTGTTAATTTTTGATAAATTGCTATAATATTAAAAAATAAAAAGAAAAGAAAAATGAAGCCAACACCAAACTCTGTGACATAATAAACTTATCATTTTTATTAAAAACAACTTTGATAGGGCGGGTGTGGTGACATATGCTTGTAATCTCTGCTTTAGGGAGGCGAGACTTAGGAGACAATTGGCAAATAAATGAGACCCTGTTTCAAAAATAAAAGGCCAGCCAGGAGTGGTGGTACACGCTTGTAATCCCCGCGCTTGGAGGCAGAGACAGGAGGATCAGGCAGGTTCGAAGCCAGCCTCACTGGCTTAAGAGACCCTGTTTCCAAGTTAAATATAAAATAGGTCTGGGAGTATAGCTTGGAGGTAGAAGGGTTTCCAGGAATTTCAGCACCACCAAAATAATAATAATAATAATAATAATAATAATAATAATAATAATAAAGTAAATAGCTGGGCATGGTGGCACAGGTTTGTAATACCAGTGCTTAGGAGGCGGAGATAGGAGGATCAGGCAGGTTCGAAGTCAGCCGCGCTGACTTAAGAGACCCTGTTTCCAAATAAAAATATAAAAATGGGTCTGGGATTGTAGCCAGTGGGTTTCCAGAATCCTCAGTACCACAAATAAATAAATAAATAAATAAATAAATAACCCCAAAAGTAGGGCTTGGGTGTAGATCAAGTTACAGTGGCCCTGGGTTTCATCCCCTGTATTAAAAAAAAAAAAAAAAAAAAAAAAACTTTGTTACATAAGTCTGATTGTATATTAAATACATTCTAGTTTAGAATTACTAAATTTAGTTATACGGATATAATTTAGTATTCACCATTTAAGCCAGGATTTGAAAAATTTGTAACTCTAATGAATTATAAAATATGACCTCAGCTAAAGTCAGTTATCCAATTGAGACATTTTTCATGAAATATTTGCACAGTAGTTTATGGTCATTACATAAGCAGGCTGTTTTATCTTCTTTTGCAGCTTCATTTTGCCCTGGGGAACCCAGCTGCCATAAAATGTGTTATCATTACATGCATGTCAGAAAAGATAGTACACACTTCACCAAAACGCATTCATTCAACACATTCATTTGGCAACCTGCAGCTGCTACATATTTAACACAACCTTCAAATTATCTGCTGTAGTGAGAATTGAGAGTGAGATTTACTTCAGTGGAAATATAAAACTAAATGGATAATATCATTTGTGGTTTACTTCTTTAAATTTCCATATCAAACAAATCACTTTTAGATAAATTATTTTCCTGAAAATATGAATTTACTATGCTCCTTCAGAATACTTGTAGTGCAACCATGGTCATTTAAAGGCATATATAATTGGTTTAGGGAAAGTGAAATTATAAATTCTTTCAGTAATACTCTTGGCATAGATTTAGAAATAATTTGTTCTTTGTAGTCTTCTTATTTCCTTTTGGTCATGTTGACCAAATTCTTGTTTGTGAGTCAGATGTAGAGTGATTTTCTTTTTATCAAGATAATTCAATCATTCCAGACAATAAAATATATCTACCCATTTCAAATACCTTTAATTTTCTTTCTTCAAATTACTATATACAAAACTAAAAATTTGCCAGAATGCCTATTGTGTCATAAAGTGGTCTTTTTGCAAACATAAGTGTTTTCTAGTGAATACTTTTATTAGTATGCTTTTAAAATAAAAAAGTAATGTATATTAATATTTTATTTTAAAATAATTTAACCAGGATGTACAATTGATATAATAACATTCTCCTAAAGAAAAATTGTAATATTATTCTGCTTATAAATAATAAAATTAGATCTTTATAAAATTGAGCTCTACAAATAGCCCTGTATCTTAAAATATGTAACAAACTTTCCATCAATACTATTTAATCTCTACAAATAATATAGTTGGTAGAAGTCAAATAAAAATTCACAAATTGAGAGAAAAAGAGAAAGAGAATTAGAGATAGATATTCTAGTTTCTTCAAAACCGTAACTCTGAATATATAATCAGCATAATTTTATACACAACCAATATGTATACAACACTCCAATTTGCAAATGATCTTAATCTTTTGAGTATTCTAACTATATTACTCATTTTGTGAAACCAATTTTTATATTTGGAGTAAAGCACGGTACTACTTTCAAAATATGTGTGAACAAACAAGATTAGATATATGCATAGGAAATAATTGTTTTATCAATTGCAGGTATGCACATGTTTATATCCATTTTTTCTGTATCAATATTTATTTATGTTTTCTCTCTAAATTTTAATTGGATTTAGAAGGTAAATATAATTTGCAGTGTTCCTAGGTCAAAGCAGATAGGTACACCTCTTGTGCTTCTTGGCAGTTCTACTGCCTGTACTGAATAATGAAAACCTGTCTGGATGTTAACCATACAATACACTTTGGTACCAAATACTAAGAAGGCAGAGGCAGGCTTGCATTATGTCAATCCATATAACTAAAATCATTTGGAAGATCCTTTTTCTGGATGACAGGACGATTCTGTAGTTGGATGTGTTATCTGATACTGGCTAGCATGCTGATATTTTTTTGAAGAGTAATAATTGGCATCATAGTCTCTCAGGCCATCATTATCTAGCTGTATGTAAAAGAACAAGCTTTACTTGTCAAAAACAATATATTTGAATCAAATGTATTTTTAAAATGAAATGCAAAAATATTATAGATCATATTAATTTAGGTATATTTTGTAGTAAAAATATGTTTCCTCAGCTTAAAGGCAATATTTATCACGCAGCATTCTTCTTGTTTGTGGGTGCTTCTTAGTATTCATTTCTCAGTGCACCACTCTTATCATCTGCAATTCATTATTGGTTTCCATCTTAACATTGAAAAATAATAGTCTTGGAACATCAAATCTTCCAGTTTCTCAGCCATGGAAATAGGCATTTCCTTTTTGTGAGGGCTAAGACACTTTTAGAAAAAACATTTGGAAAAGTTTCTTTCCTAACTTACATCAAATCATTCAATATTTCAACTAAGAAGACATTCTGAGAAGGAAAGTAGAGAAACTGAAGGAAAAAAATCTATTAAAAAAAAAAAGAAAATGTTTCTATAATTGAGGAACAGTAAGCTTTATATTAAAAAAAAAAAACTGAACTGACTTTACCCAGACAAAAAGATACATTACATAAAAACTAATTTTTTAAAATTCAGAAAGTGTGAAGAAATTTGTTTAAATGGAAAGGAGAAAATGTAAGCTGCATAACAATAATACATAAGGCCTTATCTTAGCAAGGAGTACTAAAAATTGTTAAACTTTGCTTTAAGGACAGTAAGGTAATTTTTTTTTTACAGACAACAATTTGATATACAAACTGTAAAATATAACTACAGAAAAATATTTGGACATGTTATGTGCCTTTACTTAAGCTGTTAGAATTTGTTCTTCAGCAAATGTGCAAATACCTTTAGAATGACTCCATGAGATTGGGGAAGCAGTGTGTTCAAGAGAAAGGAGGAGGTCTTGAAAAACAATAAAAGCCAGAAGCACACATGCATTATGTCAGAATAAGAACAATAAAATAAAAGCTGTTTCAGGTGAAGCAGAAACTTCACAGTTTAGAAAGTAGTATCATTGCCTAGCAAAGACATTTCCATTAAAACTCTTTAAAGTACACTGTGTACTAATTCATATCATAGTCAACCACTAAGCCAACCATGAGAGGGAAAGATGGGGAGGGAGTGGGGTGGGGACTGGGTGGAGGCTGGCTGGGTGATGTGTGCATTTATGTCTACACAAGTTATTTTGCTTCATCATGATGTATAAATACAACTCACCAATAAAAAACTTAAAAAGTAATCACTTTTATAATGCTAGACAATTTATTATTAAAAATATGATAGAAATATCAAGGTGTTTGTTGTAAAATGCCTGACCAATATTGTGCTTTACATTTTTCTTTTGCTCTGTGATGTGCTTTTTACCTCCTCTCTTATTATGCTCTGATTTAATTTCCAGGCTTCCTTATGAAAGGAATTCCAATTAAGTTTATTATTGGAGGACAATGACAGGAGATGGACAGTCTGGGGAAGGTTAAAGACTATCTCTATGAAAGAGCTAATTCTTATTTATAATGAAAAATTCAATGAAATAAATAAAATTAAAAATAATTTTTAAGACTGATATTAAATTATTTGTGTATTTAATATGGAAGAAATTATCCTAGAAAATATTTAAGTGTTACAATAAGAACTATTGGGTTTGAAGAAATGAGAAATCTATCAGAAACCTTGATACTTTTCAATTTTTATTATTTTAGGGTTTGTCTTTATTCTGAAAAGTTGAATAATGTACATCAAATGACAGTATCCTTTACAATTCAGTCTATTCAAATCTCTACGTGTAGAAAAAATACCTTTGACACAAATATTACGAATTATTTACTATTCTCTAAAATACATAGATGTAGAAGGATATTATATTTATATTTCCCTTTGGAAAACCAGTGAGACATATGGATTGAAAATGCGATATATATTCTCCTTTTAATTTTATCATTTAACAAGGACACTACATTGATTTATCTTGGACCTTTTTTTCAAAACCAGTTTGAAATTATTTTTATTATTAAACCCAGATTTCCCACATAACTCATAATACTATATTCTGATCTGTTAATATAGTTAATTCTGAACCAACTTAGAAAATATCTTTATCATTTACTTCTCAGGTTTTCTAATAGTATTCAGAAATGGTATAATAATTCTGTTCTGACTTGTCCTAATAGATCTGTAAGATAAATTTGGGACAAATCAAATATATTTTTTAAATGAACTTGACTACACTATTAGAAAAAGAGAACAAAAATATTCAACATGATTCTAGCCATAAATTCACAAGCACATCTTGTGAATTATATTATTTTAATTGGATCTTTTTCTTCTTTACTTATTAAGCATAGAATATTAAAATTAGAAATGGTGTAGAAGATCAATCTAATGGTATGAGAGGGGTGTTGAAGTCTCCCAGTATTACTGTATTGGGATTTATACATGACTTGATGTTATAAAGAGTAATCCCATGAGCATTTCATTTCACCCTTTTACTAAGTATTCTCAAATATTACAACTTTTCTTGGCTTGTTCTGTACAATAGCATTGTACAGAATATCTATTTTGTGGCAAATCCACTGAAACGTATTCTACTTAACATATAGTTCATATCTAATAAAATTTTTAAATAAAATGGAAAAAGATTAGAAAAAGTGGCAAATAAATGAAAGTAGAATGTAAGTGACAATAAGATACTTATTCAATTTTTATAACATAAGCTACATATAATATAGTATAACATCATTTAACTAAATTTTCTATGAATTGAAAATATTTACTTATTGGTAGATTATTTTATTAGGAGTACATAATACCCAATCAACATTTACTGATGGTATATATTTGTGTAAGGCTTTGAAAAAAAATAGAAAAACTATAATGGCTTTTTTTATAACATTTTGATCTAAAAGAATCCTATCACTATACAGAGACAAATACCAAAGAAATGACCACTGCAAAAGTAAGTACTTAATGAATTATAACATGAATTCCTAGGAGAAAATGCCAATCCATGGAGAAAAATCTTTAAAGATTCAAGTAATAGAAAGCTCTTAATTAGGGCTATAAATAATGAATTACACAGAGAATCATATTATTTTGTTGCTTTGACAGAATATAAAGATCAGTATGGTTCAAAAGTCCATTTGTTCTTTTACTATATTCTTATCATATCCACGATGTCTTTTCATCAACCCACTAGAATGCCTCCAGTAACAGTCAATTCTTACCTCCCATTACAGCTCATTTCAATTGCATAGACTTTATTGTAATGGGTTAGCAAAACATGTGCCTCCTTGCAGCTTGGTTACATAATTTAAAGTTTTAACCATAGTCTTATTATATACATTAAAAATTTCACAATTAATTGCTAAGTTCTCCAAATACATTTATTCATGAAGACAAAGGAGATTCTCACACATACACAAACTTTAAGAAACATAAAAAAGTGTTTGGCAAAAATATCTTTGGGAATGTAGGAGTTCAATAATCATTTATTTATGAATAAATGAACCTGTCCCTTTTAGATAGTTGACCCTCTTGATCTAGCAGCAATCATATAAAAATTAAGATAAAGTAGTCATAAATGCTCATATCTCTGAAAAAAATGTGCACAGTACATATTTTAAAATGAAAGACTTCAAATTAGTTAATTTAGCATTAGCAGTGATGACTAATATATATTGTTCTTCTCTAATACTGCATAGGTTCTTGGATTGAATCTTATCTGTGCAACTTCTTAGTATCATTCAGTAACCCATTTTTGAAAAGCATATGATTATATTGAGGAAACTATGAGATATTTTCCATTTCACTTAGTGGGGACACAATACATTCATAAAACAGAATACTTAAAGAAAAAAAAAACAACCTTTCAACTTGGTTTGACTAAGTCTCAATTAATACAAAAATTTGAGCTTTTAAAATAAGCTATACCACTAGCTCTATTTTATTCCTTGATTTTGACTTTTTTTTTTCTGGACTGGGGTTTTAATCCATTTATCCTAACTCTTAACTACATCCCAGCTCTAATTTAGTTTTTATTTAGAAACAAGTGTCTTACTAAAAGTTGCTGAGGGTACATGTGAACTTGAACCCCCTCTTGTCTTAACCCTTCAAGTACTGAGATTATAGGCATGCACCATCACACCTGTTCCTTATTCTTTAATTTTAAAACAGGGTCTCGCTAAGTTGCAGAAGGCCTCACTAAATTCCTGAGGTTCACTGTGATTCTCAAATCCTCCTGACTTAGTCTCCTAAGTACTGAGATTACAGGCTTTTTCTACTACCTCTTCCTCTAACTAATGCTTTTTAAGTGTAAAAAAAAAGTTATAAAATAAACTCACATAGTGATTATTATTATATCTGAGAAAGGTATCCAGACCCAAATTTAATCAACTAATGCAGCCATGCATGTGTGCAAGCTTTCTAGAGTTCTAGAATTTTTTTATTGGAGTTTATAAAACCCATGTCAGGGCATATAATTTAGTTTTTTTCCTTTTTGTTTTTATTTGATCAACCTTTTTTTTTTTTTTTTTTTTTTAATCCCCAGTGGTATTTCTGCCACTGGACGCTGCACTGTTAAAAAAAAAAATGCTGTTGTTTGTGTTTGTTTGTTTGTTTTCATTTTAAACCAGCAAAAGCTCCAGTAATGGAGTTATTTTCACATAAAAGTTCTCAGTTCAAATTAATAAAAAGCCCTAAAAATAGAGGTTTTAGGGTGCTTTCAGACTAGTCAACTGTGATAATAGCAAAGGGACAGTGAGAAGAGAGTAGGTATGTACAAAGGAAGAAGCTTGGGAGAGGATTTGGGAAGATGGTAAAAAGCAAACAAACAAACAAAAAACAGGCTTATACACTTGACCACACAAAAAGAACAACAACAACAACAAAAACACAACAATAAATTAATAATGCAACTCTACACATAAATGACTATTTAGCAGATAATTCCTCTTCAGTCTCTCTCTGTGCAGAAACTGAGTGCCACTGGCCCCTTTTCCCCTATGAGTCTGGTTCGCTGAGTCTTTCTCAGTCTATGCAGATGGTCGGTATCATTGGGGATGGATTTAGTATTAAGCACAGGTCACCCTCCACGCTTTCCATAGAAGTGGAATCTCAATCTCTCTTGCCACCATTGGTGGCGTATGCCTCTGAGACCAAACTCAATGAAGGAGTCTCTGTTCTCCGCAGCTAGGGCTGGGCTGCTCTGACTTCTCCCCATTCACCATTTTTTAAGGTCTGTGGTAATCCCAGAGATTCTACTAGTTGTGTCTAGTGTTAAACATAGGTCTCCCTCCACACTTTCCACTAATCAGAGCCTGAGTCTTTCTGAGCTTCTGCTATGTCCAACCACAGACCCCACTCCCACTTTCTCTGGGTTGTATTGGAAAGTCTCAGACCTGCAGAGTTTATCAGGGCTGTGCAAGTCCCTGAGGGCTCCAGGTTTGGCATTTTCCCATGAGAATCCCACCTCCACTTACAGTGTTATTGAGCACCCCTTTGGACCTCTGAAGGGTGTGGTAATCTCTGCCACCACTTTTCCTTCACTGAGTTGAACCACAGAATCTCAGACTCAGGGATTTTATCAAGGTTGCACAAGTCCCTGGAGGCACAGCGCTGGGAGTCTCCTCTGGGGACCCCAGTTTCACTTACAATTTTGGTGTGCACTGGTCTGGATATCTCACAGGCATAGTGAGCTTGGGTGCTGCTGGCAAGATGGCGCCACTACATACCCTCAGCTGTGAGGCTGGCAGGTTTCTTTTCTAGTGTTGAGCTTTGCTCTGGATCCCTGGAAGGCGTGGTGAGCTCCTGGAAGTTGTAGCAGGTCTTTGCACAGGAAGAACTGATGTCTTACCAACCTGTGGATCTGCAGCTGCTCACTTCTGAATCATATTTTCCTTTTCATCTCTGATGTGTGGTGCTGTGAGGCAAGACTGTCCCAGTATGGCACTTACCGCCCCAAGCCAGGCAGGTTTCTTTTCTGCTCTCTGGTCGGTCTTCTAATCCTTTTTTATTCTGTCCCTCTTCTTTATCATTTTTATTTCTCTACTGATAGTATTTTCTGGCTTTATCGAGCACTGTTTTACTGTTTTGAGGCCATGGAGATAGAGTGTCAGCAGGACTCGTAAGCACTGATTCTCTCACTCACCATCTTTTTTTTTTTAAGATATGTTTGACACAAGATTTCTAGGTTAGATACAAATCTTGTTAATCTCCTAAAAGGTAATAAAACAAACAGGGCAACTGACTTTGGGGTTATGTCGGTTTTTTTAAAGTAAGAAGTTATAGGTTAAAATATAACTTAACTTTATGTCTAAACAAGAAATTAAGAGCAGACTCAAGCACTTACATATTCTTGAAAATATTAAAAATAATTCTTAAATATTTTTGTTAGAAAAATTAATTTTATCTTTCTCATCCATCACCTTTTTGCCTTTTTTCTGCCTTCTAATTTTGTATAAAAATTAACTTTCCATTCTCACTGATATATATTTAGTGTAATTATATTTATGAAAATATTGGCATTAATATAATAAGATTATGTTTTCCTTATTTAAATCATTTGTAATGTATTTTGATAGAAAAATTTACAACACTTACTGTATGATTATATTTTGATTACCAGTAAGCCATTTATAAAATCACTGTCATGTAAACATTTCTGTAAGAAGTGATGGGAACAATTCTCAGTTTATGGCTCTAAGTATCTTAATTAAATATAAATAATGAACTAGCATCATGAAAATTCTCTGCATTTCTACTTTTCTTAAAATCTATGGTATAAATTACACTTTGTAATCTTTAGTCTGTCTAATAAAATTTGAAAAATTTATTACTTTTATAATTTTATTAAATTCAGTTTAAATTATGATTTCTAGCATAATGATTATAATTTTTGTTTTAAAAATAGCAAGTGGTAAAAACATTTGCACTAAAACATATAACATGAAACATTATATTATATAAAATAATAATTTTGGAATAAATATGTAATTGACACACTCAACTTTTAAATTTTTCAGAGATGATTTTTGTTCTTCACACTTTCTAGATTTAACTGAATTTGTATGCAGGTGTGTTTCTATATACTAATTAGAATTTTGATTATATTTCCATAGCTGACAGATGAATCAACAACTAGGATTATATTTTAAATACATGAAATGTAACCTACTTTTTAAAAACTTAACCATTCTGGTACTAGTGCTGACAGGTCAATTTTTAAAACAAATTGTACAAGTGTCATACATTGAAGAAATCTACTGCTGAAAACTTTAAACCATAAACACTCTAATGCACATTTTGTAGTCATAAAACTATGGGAATATTTGTTGAATTATTTTCCTTTCTATGTCACTACATCTGAGATTATTTATTACATCTCTCATTGTGTGTCTGTGTTTGTAAATGTGTGTGTTATTGGAAATTGAACCCAGGAGCAGTCTACCTTGAGCTACACTGTTAGCTCTATTTTATTTTTATTTTCAAACAGGGTCTCACTAAGTTGCAGAAGGCTTTGCTAAGTTGCTGATTCTGGCTGTGAATTCGTGATCCTCTTGTCTCAGCCTCACAGGTGGTGGAATTACAGGCACCTTCCACCATATCTGGTTCTTATCATTGTTTAGCAAGTTAGCAGATATAAGCATTTTGTGGATATTTTCACATGTTTTAGGTTGTTGTTATTTCATACCCTGGAAAGTGATCAAGACCTAATTTCTAACATTATATAATTATAAGAAAAAATATATTGTCCCCTCATCCTGTGTTTATAATACTTATGTAAAATATGATGATGAAACTTTAGAAAGTCCCAAGTTACTTATAAGGTTAAAGCAAGTTCCAGACCAGCATGAGCAATTTAGTAAGATCCTGTCTCAAAAAAAAAAAAAAACTAAATTTTCAAAAGGAGCTGTAGATATAGTTCAATAATACAGCCCTTGGCTTCAATCCTGAATATAGCAAAAAAGAGAGAGAAAAAAAAAAGTCCAAAAATTATAACCTAGAAAGAAAGGAAGAGGAAGCCTGTAGAAATTAAGATTTCACTAGTATAAGCTTCAAAGCTTGTAATTTATTTGTAAGTAAAAACAAGAAATTTCAGAATTGGGGAAGGTAACAGGGATACCATTTTGGGGGTCAAGAATAGAAAATAAGTAAGAAAATATTTTTAGTTTTATTTTTATGAAATATTATATAAAAATGCTTTGTGAAGTATGAAAATATTTTATCACATAAAATTTTTTTCCAAAACATATAGAAACACCAAGTGGAGAGAGCATAGTGGTTTTTAATAAACTGCAGTGTAACTAATAACAATTTCATATTGCTTTAGGTTATATGAGATGCTTCTCACCTAATTCCCACAATTTGTATATAATATTTTCAAATTGCATAAATGCTATTTTGTCTGTCACTTGGCATAAAGCAAAGTATTTCAAGAGTTAATATGGAAAACAGCATTTAAGATAATGTGCTTTAATAAGTTATGTTTTGTGAGCAAATGATGTAAAAAGTAACAGTAAACAAAGTGCTTTAAAGTTTCTATAGAAAACTATGTTAAATATCATACTACAGGTCAGTTTTCTGACAAATGAATAAGAAACATCCATGAGAACTGAGTTACTGATAATAAATTTTAAAATTCCAGTAAATCAGAGAGGAGGAGCAAATTAAAATTTTATAAAGTTCCTGTAACTGTGAATTTTTGTTTTCTTAATGTACATTTGGATCTTCATAATGCTATCACATCGATCTACCATTCCTGGAGGGATTGAAACGTAAATGTAGCTGCTATGGAGATCAGTGTGGAGATTCCTCAGAAAAATGGGAATTGATCCACTATATAATCCATTTATACCATTCCTGAGTATTTTCCCAAAGAGACTAAAATAAAAAATATTATGTTGATAAATGCATATCCACGTTTATAGCATCATAATTCATAATAACCAAATAATTGAATCAACCTAGATGTCCATCAACAAATGAATGTTTTACAAATTTATGGAATCTGTGTACATATATATATATATTCCATAAATTTATATATATAATCCATATATATATATTTTTATGGAATATACTCAGCAATATAAAAGAGCAAAAAGATGTAATTTGTAGGAAAATAGATGGACCTCAAGAATAATAATGATATGTGAGATTAGCCAGTTTAAAAAATAGAGTCATATGTTTTCTTTCATATGCAAAAGCTAGGGAGTAATTGAAATACAAAATGGACTTTAGATAATGAAGGAGACGCTCCAATAAACTGGAAGAGGTAACCTTGGGGAAGAAATTGGTAGAATTAATGAAGTAAACAGTTCCACTGACCTTATGTACATGCATAAGAATATTGATACTAATCTTATCATGTATGGGTAATGGAGAGAGTAGGAGGGGAGCCAGGGGAAAACTCATCAAATGCTGTGAGCATGTATTTCACTATCACTGAATTACATTATGATGTGAGATTATAATGCACACAATAGTATGCAATAAAATGTTATCCCAACTTTCAATGACTGGCTAAAAGCACAGCGATGCATGTAAATATTTTGCATGTGTATCAATAATATCAATAATAAACTCTTCCCTGAAAATTTTCTGTTCCTTTAACTAAGACCAAAAAAAATTAAGGTTTTAATATATTATGCAAATTTGACCTCCTAGTTAATTGCATATATATATATATGGCATGAGCAATTTTGTAGGACAATGAGAACTTCAAGTCCTTTTTTCTACAGAGAGTAACCCTGACTATTCATGCCAGTATTATAAAATCCAATCAGGGTTTATTTGATTGGTTAAAAATCTTGCTGGCACTTGCCTGTAATTGCAGTACTTTGGTAGCTTCAGCAGAAGGATCACAATTTCAAGGACAGCTTCAGAAACTTAGCAAGGTCTTCAGCAACTTAGTGAAACCCATCTCTAATTTAATTAGTTAATAATATAATAGGACTGAGGATATAAGTCAGGGAGGCTAGAATGCTACTGGGGATCCAATCTCCAGTACTACACTTTCTGTCTCTGTTCTCTCTTCTCTCTCTCTCTCTCTCTCTCTCTCTCTCTCTCTCTCTCTCTCTCTCTCACACACACACACACACACACACACATATGCATACAAGTCACAAGTAAAATCAGTAATTGCATTACTAATTTGTGGAAAGTAGTTAGCCTTCCCTCGTTTATGTTAATGGGAGTGAGCTAGAAATAGCTGTATAGTAGAAAATTGTGAACATAATCCGTGCTAAAGTTTTGAACAATTTAATTGCACCCTGTTTTTTTCTTAGATATTAACATTAGTCTACAAATATTTTTCAAGTTCTCATAGGATGTTTGTTGCCAGATAATTTTTGATATTAAGTTATGCTTTGAATTTACTATTAATCTAACATAATTGTAATTATAAATATATTTTAATAGAAATCATATATTTTATTAAGTGACATTTATTATTATGCCTTATAACAATAATGACGTCTTTACATCCACATATTATATCAATAATTTGAAGTAATTTTGAGGGAAATATTTAAGTTATAACAACAAAAGAGAGAGTGGTGGGAAATGATTGTATAATTGATCTAGGCCTGTATTGTTGAATGTCTAGGTACTTTATTCAACTCAATATTTTCTACAAATATAAGATGAAATGAAAATATGATATAGTTCTTGAAAAGTTGAGACAGGAGGGTCACAGGTTGGAGGACAGTCTTGGAAATTTAGCAAGAACCTCAGAAACTTAGTAAGATCCTATTTCAAAATAAAATAAATAAATGAATGAATAAAAAGTTAAAAGGCCTGGGTGTGTAGCCCAGAGGTAGAATGCCCTGGCATTATATATATAATTATATATATAAATATATAAATTATATATAGTTATATATTATATACAATTATATTAAATATATAAATTATATAATTATATATTATATAACTATATATAAATTATATATATATATAATGATATATAAATAGATACTATTTTCTGATAAAATACATTATTGCACCAAAACAAATGTATATGCATTTTTGCATCCTTCACCAAAATTAAGCGGACTGATTTTTCCAAAGGAGTATTATATGAGAATATGCAGAAATATTCACCTGAGGGAATTTCTTAGACTCTCACAGACTAGGTAAAGTAAGTTATGAAAAAATATAATCATCACTTCTTATGTGTCTGTACTGATATTTGTGAATATTATCTTCATAGAGCAATTGTAAAAGAAATTAGAGATTGATATTTTGTGTCATGCTTGTGTCTAGGGTTATTTATAAGATTTGATTTTAAACACTCCACATCCGTTTTTACGATGACAGCATTGAATGTGGTAGCAGAATGCTTGAGCCTACTTTTCATTCCACTTGAACATTGATCTGTGAAAAAGCTGTAGCAGCAATGTTAATCAATGCATAAAGCTAGCACTGCCATTCCATAATTCACCCAGATAGAGACAAGAAATGGTGGACCCCGCGTTAATATGTGGCCACACTCATCTGGATTGCAGTCAGTTTAATTTAAGCAGGAGCCAAGTAGATCATTTATCAGGATTGAATGTATTACTGTAATTCATTGCAGTGATTGTAAGGAAACAGCAGTAGAGGAGATGTGTGGCTGTAAGTCATAATGACTCAACCTGGCTGCTTGCTTCCTATAGTGCTATTTTCAGCTAGAACAGTCTTTCTCTCCAAAATTCTAGTACACCGTTGACTTATGCAAAAAATGAGCTGGGATAAACAAAGCATCGCCTTCCACAATATATTGAGAAAGATTAAAAGTCAGTCCATTCATTTCAAAATAAAAGAGGCATTTGTGAGATAAATACATTATGCTGATCACCAATCCTCCCCCTTTTTTACAAAACATTCTGTTCTTCATTCCAGATTGCAAAATTTTGGCCTCATATACTTCTTAATATTTCTATAGCTTTTTGGAGAATTTAAGCATTTTCATCCAGGTGTGCCCATGCTAGTTAGCATTTAAATGCTGAACAATGGTAGTTAATTTTATTTTCCTTCACCACAATGAGGCCTCATATCAGGTGAAATGAAACTGGTTCAGTTATGTAATATATGTTCTTCCACCCAATCTTATTTTCTTTTCTTCAAATATAATTAAAACAATGATATGTTCCTGAATTATGTAAGTGAATTGCAAAACCTCTCCACTGTTTCTCAGTGTCCCCTCAAAGTCATTAATTTTTTACCATATTAGTAATAAAATAATAGATAAAAGCAGTTTTAGGTTTAACAATATATTTTTTACTATTTATATTCTGACTCAAACATTGGAAAAGAGCCTTTTGAGGAGTTACCCCATGTAAGCTTTGTGCGCGCCCTCTTTCTCTCTCTCTCTCTCTCTCTCTCTCTCTCTCTCTCTCTCTCTCTCTCTCTTTGGATAAAATTTCTGGGTGTAATAGCACACACCTGTAATCCTGGCAATGGTACAAACTAAGGCAGAAGGATTCCAAGTTTCAGGAGCGCCTCAGTAACTTACTGAGACTCTGTTTCAAAATAAAAAGCAAAAAAAAAAAAAAAAAAAAAAAAGCTAGGCATTTTAAGTGTATTATTTGGTTTTCTAAAGCATATTCATATTGTTATACCACTGTGAGTACATTTGAAATATCAAACAACTTATAATCTATTTCATTGTGATCTTGTGTTCTTTATCTTCCTAATGAGCCAATACCTATCTCTCTATCTCACTGTCTAGGGTCCTAGTAAACTAGATACTCATTAACAGGTTTCTACTTATTAACAAGTTTCTTACATTTTTTTCTGTGTCAACATTTAAGTACTCTATAGATGTCCTCTAAATAGAATGGTGATTAAAAAAAATACCAATGTCCAAGTATTGACTCCCTAGAAACTAAAACTTAAGCCCAAATTCTAAAGTACCACCTATAATATTTATATTTCATTTTTCACCCATCTCCCACTCAAATCACTCATTTTGTCCACACTTATCTGCTAGAATTATTGGACCTTACTGTTTTAGTAGCTGTGAATTTTCCAGTGTATTAATTTTGTGAGTGTATGTGTAAGTATATGTGACACTAGGCATTGAACTCAGGGGCAGTCTACCTCTGAGGTACATCCAAGTCTTTTTTTATTTTGGAAAACATTTTACTAAGCTATGGAAGGCCTCACTAAATTGATGAGT
The DNA here is from genome assembly GCF_963383645.1 of Muscardinus avellanarius. NCBI lineage: Eukaryota > Metazoa > Chordata > Mammalia > Rodentia > Gliridae > Muscardinus > Muscardinus avellanarius. The sequence continues at coordinate 179,028,913 of NC_137787.1, forward strand.
CTGGCTGCAAATTTGAGATCCACCTGTCTCAGCCTCCCAGGTTCTGGGATTACAAGCATGTGCAACCACATCAAGCTACTGAGTATTAATTCTTTGAGAAGGACCATCAACCCTTTTTAAATTTTTACTTATTAAATTATTATTGGTACATTGTAATTATATATTGTAGTGAGATTCAGCATGATAGAAAAAAACACATACACAGCATGTGTTACGTGTTTTCTTCCAGATCCCACTCTGCTCCCTCCAAATTTTTCCATCATCAGACATCCTTCTTCACCTTTCCACATCCCTCCCCAAATCCCTTTCCACTAGTGGCTCTTCTCATGTATCTGATGCCCTCTTTGTTTCCTGGTCTCTTTATGAGTGACTGGCTAATCACACTAAGTGTAATGTTCTTGAGTCCCATCATGTCTCTGCAAATGACAAAACTATCTTTTTTTATATGAGTAAGTAAAATTCCAATGTGTGCCTATACCATAATTTCATAATCCATTTATATGTTGATAAACAGGCTGGTTCCATAATTTGGCTATTGTAAATTGCTCTGATATAAACATGGAAATCCATATATTCCTCTAGTAATTTGATTTCAGTTCTTCTGGAGAGATCTTCAATGGTGATATAGCTAGATTACAAGGTAATCTAGCCTTTGCAGTCTTTCGCAGTCTTTTAAGGAGCACCCACACTGATCTCCATAGTCGCTGCATTACTGTGTAACGCTATCAACTGTGTATAAAGGTTCCTATGTCCTCACCTTTTTATCAACATTTGTTGTTGTTTATATTCTTCATGATTGACATTCTAACTGGAGTTAGATGAAATCTGAGTATTGTTTTAATTTGCAGGCCTTATTGCAATTTGCATTTCTTCTTTGAGAAGTGTTTATTCAGATCCATTGCTCATTTATATTAGATTTTTTCTTTATATATTCTAGATATTAAAATTTTGTCAGAGAAGCCTGCTCTGTATTTCTATATTTGTAGGGTTTTTGTTGTTGTTTAATTGTTGTTTTTTTTTTTTTTTTTTTTGTGTGTGTGTGTGTTAGCTCTTTTCCCCATTCCTTTTATAAGCTTTTTTCCTCTTTCCTGTCTACTCTCTTCTCTCCATTCTTTTGTTCTTTTTTCTTTTCTTTTCTTTGTTGTTCTAAATTTATTTCATATCACTACACTTAATACCCAAATGCTCTACACTCGCTACTAGAATGCTCCTATACATGCACTATCTCTAATATCTATTATATATTAACTTACTACATTCACAATCTCAATTTTCTCAATCCTATCCTATACCCTATTCTTGCATCCATTACTCCGGGTTCTTCCTCCTTATTCAACCCTCACCATTGAGTGCAACACAATTTTCTCTTCTTCATACACATTGAAACCTCGAAATCTCTACTGCTGAGACTGAACCAGATAGGTGAACCACCAGAAAGGACTTCTAGACACTAAGGACAAACTAGCCACAGCTAACTGAAAAACCACCCAGTATCTCACATATTGAAATGTAAAAATGTATAGAGCATAAACTGTTCTGCTCACACCTCTGAGCCAACTCTTATAATGGAGGTGACATACAGGTCCATGGATCTTAACACCTGGAACAAATCAATGTCTTATCCCTAAAGTGTTAGGGCAGAGATGGCTCAGTCAATTGATTTAAAATGTTTGTATACCTTTATGTTATTATTTGAAAATGAATTTAAGAAGGCTTTTTATCTCAAAGTGCTTAATCATTGTAAATTTTGGTAAATTTTAGGGGAATTCTTCTATTTATCTTTAGTCATTGTTATTATTAGAGCTTACCAATATTTTATACTAAATTGGCATATCATTTATCAACATTCATACTTCTCTATTAGGTATGTTGTGTTTGTTAAACACTATTTTTCTAAGAAAAACACTTATTTTCTAAATGGAATTAATAGTTAATAATGCTGGCTATACCAAAATAAGTTTATTTTTGTAATTTTTGACATGATATTTTTAAAATCTGTATGCTATTAGTGGTATAGGAAGACTGGTTCTGGGTTCAGAAGAAAAATAAAATGCTTGTAAGTGATTTTGGATGAGTACTTCTTTCATTCACTTACTAAAAGTAATATTTTCATTTAATAGTCAGAAACTAAAGATGCAAAAGTGCTACATTACAATCAAGCAGAATGCTACTGAATAAACAAGTATACCGATTATTGCCAGTGTTCTAGGCATTGTAATAGAGGCATAAGAAGTGTTCTAAAGAATACTGTGGAGAACAAAATTAGATCTTTTTTGAGAGATTGCATATAATTTTATAACAAAGGAGCCCCCAACTGGGCTTTTAAGTAGTAGGAGTTGTATTGATAAAGAAAAGGGTAAAAGAAAAAAATGTGAATAAATTAATGAGTGTGACCACACAGGCCTATTTGAGAATGCTTGATGTTCCAAACAATGCTTGTGAACTTGGGCTCTACACTGCAATACCATTTTTCACTTTTCATTCCAATCAAGATAAAGCAGGAAATGACAGGACTGACACAAAGAACCAGACCTTAAATGCAGGCTTCCTGTTTCTTTGGGACCTTACCACTATCCTAAGACTTTAGAAACCTTCTGCATTTGATTTGATTACTGTCAACTCTGTATGACAATAAGAATAACCATACTTTGAGACAGTTTTAAGGTCGGCTGTGTTGTTGCATTTTTTGCCCTTTTTCAAGTAAAAAATATATTTGAGAACTAAAAATCTTTGGAGGAAGAAACTCACCTTTCACCTGATAAATACTCTTTTTTTGGTAGATTAAAAAGTGTTGATAACATTTGTAAAAGGCATCCTTAAATATGATTAGTATTGCCCTTTAAGTTTAAATTTTGAACTTAATTTTTTATGCTTTTTTATGCATTGTAGTCTCATGCCATAAGGTAGTTCATATATATAGTAACTACATCCAGAAAGCAGTTGGGGAGATTTTCTTTACATCCCTTTTCACTCTGCACTTTCCCCATATAAAATATTGAGTTTGATACTGGAATTTTCACATATGTACATAATTTCAATGGAAGTGTACCTTCATTAATTCTCAATCCCTTTGACCTACCCTTCCAAAGAGATCCTCCCTGGCTTGATTGAAAGTTTTTCTTTATTAACTAAAATACCTGTTATATAAAGTCCCTTTTAGCTGGGCTTTGTGGTGCATGCTTGTAATCCCCACGCTTGGGAGGCAGAGACAGGAGAATTGCAAAGGTTTGAAGCCAGACATGCTGGCTTAAGAAACCCTGTTTCCAAATAAAAGATATAGAATAGGTCTGGGAGTGTAGCCAGGAGGTAGAAGGGTTTCCAGGTACCCCAGTACCAATAAATAAATAAATAAATAAATAAATAAATAAATAATAAATAAATAAATAAATTCAACAAAGTCTCTTTTATATGGCATTTACTTCATAGCTTCTGCCTTAAGAGAAAACATATGTCCAATCACTTTCTGTGACTTGTTAATCTCACTTAAAAGCATGTTCTTCTGGTCCATTAAATTTTTTGCAAATAAAATAATTTTTTCTTTTCTCTCTCTCTCTCTTTTTTTTTTTTTTCTTGTGTGTGTGTGTGTGTGGTACTGGAGATGGAACCCAGCAGCTTTCCACCTCCAGGCTATATGCCCAGACCTATATTTTATTTTATTTGGAAACAGGGTTTTACTAAGTTTCTGAGAGCCTCACTAAGTAGCTGAGGCTGGCTTTGAACCTATGAGAGCCTTCTGCTTCAGTCTCTCAAGTACTGGGATTACAAGTGTGCATCACCACACCCAGCATTTTTTTTATTAAGTAGAATTTCATTGTGTGCAACATTAAAAAGGTATTAACTAATCTAATATAAACACTATAAATTTTTGGAATTTTTCTATTATCATTTTCTTATATTGCCAGTATGAAATAGCAATTTTAAGATATAATATAGATTAAACCAAAATACGACTTAAACAAAATTTAACCTAAATTGACTAAATTATAACTAATAAATAATATCATATATTTAAGGGAATTCAATTCATCATTTTAAATGTCAAATTTTCCAGTTGAGGGAATTCATCTGTCTATTCCATATGGATACATTTTTCTGGCTTCCATGGGAAGACAATGGTAACATAAAATTTCTAACTATGGAAGATAAAATTTGACATTTAAAGATTCTATGTTAAAATGTTCAATCAAATAATAAGGTACTAATGCATTTTTTGTGTGTTTACTATAAGACCAGAAATTCAAAACATCTAACAGCATAATATAGAAGTACTATCTTTCCCTGTGATTTTAAAACCTGGGTGTATTTTGAAAGGGCAATCAGAAAGTCTTTGCAAGGCATTAACTATATAAAATAGAAGAGCAATATAGGGTGACCAGAATGAAATTTCAGACTTTGCTGAGAGAGCCTTGCACTTTTCTAAAATTAGTATAGTAGAAACATACATACATTTTAACCAGGATTGCAAATTAGAATAAAAATTTGAAGAAATACGTGACATGACAGATTCAAAATTGTATTGTTCAATAGATGCATGAAGGGATCATCAAGAATAAGCACAAAGCTTCCGGGAAGATGGCGACCGAGAAAAGCGGGGCTTAAGAGCCCCACTAACAACCAATCTCCATTACCACAAAATCAGCGCCTTTCATAGCCAGAAAACACCATCACCAGAGAAACAAAAAAATCACCAGGCTCCAGAGAGAAAGCGGTCTGAGAACAGAGTTGAGAGCCACAGAGGAGATACACCGGCCTCACGCCCAAGGACTCGGCAGCAGCGCCATATTGCCGGTCGCAGCGGCGAATTCACCAGATGGCTACAGCAAGCCGAGGAGAGACGCTGTGGAACAGCCAGGTGGGATTTTTCAGCACAGGGAACATCTAAAGCTCCCAGTGGCTGAGCTCAGCACACGCTGCAAGGACTCAAAGCGGAATTCAAAACCAAGAAGAAATAAGCCAGCCTCACGGCCAAGGGCGTAGCAGCGGCGCCATATTGCCACTGGCGGCAGCAGCAAAAAATTCAATGAGTCCAATACAGCTACATCTGCAAACTCAAGAACAGTGAGTCAAATTGCGGGCCACAGAGGAGAAATCCCAGTACTGTACTTCCTGGGACTTGACCCAGTGGGGGAGTGTGGTGGCAGAGATATCACACCATAGGAGAACGTGCAACCTGGCACACCCCACAGTCTAAAGCAGCCTCTATCGACTCCCTGGGTTGGAGACTCTGTGATACAACCCAGTAAAGGAGTAGTGGGGTCTGAGATACTACAGACTCGAGATTCAGAGCACCTTAAGTGAAGTCATAGTGACTCAAGGGAAGAACCCAGAGAAGGCACAAACTTCCGAAATCATGGGAAAGAGGAATAACAATGGAGCAATAAATGCCCACAACCCCACAACATCAGAACCCGATAAAACAGAAAATCAGAGATTTCTAGAAGATCAAATCAGGAAAATAACTCTAGAAATTATAGAGGTGCTTCGAAAAGAACTCAGAGAGAGCCAAAAAGAGATAAAGGATGCAATTAATGAAGTAAAGGCCTCAATTCAAAGCACAAACAACCAATTAGACCACATGGAGAACAGAATCTTGCTTTTAGAAGATGATCATTCCAAAAATGAATGCATAGTTTCTAATCAAGAAAAAAATATCCAACAGCAGGAATCTGACATTGAAGAAATATGGGCCCATTTTAAGAGAGCTAACCTAAGAATAATTGGAATAGAGGAGGGAAAAGAAAGTGATACCAAAGGGCTCAACAATCTCTTCAAGGAAGTAATAGCAGAAAATTTTCCAAACATAGAGCAAGAGGCTGATACAAAGATCCAGGAAACTTATAGAACTCCCCTTAGACAGGATCGGAGAAGAGGATCCCCACGCCACATAATTGTCAAAATGACCAATGTGGAAGCCAAGCAGAGAATCTTAAAGGCAACAAAAGCAAAGGGCCAAGTGACATTCAGAGGCAAACCAATTCGAATCACTCCAGACTTCCCAAACCAAGTCATGAGAGCCAGAAGGGCTTGGAGTAACATATTCCAAACTCTGAAAGAAAACAACTTCCAGCCAAAAATTTCCTACCCAGCAAAACTTTCTATCAAATTAGATGGAGAAATAAGAAGCTTCCATGACAAACAGAAACTGAAGGAATTTATGTCTTCAAAACCAGCGCTAGAGAAAATACTCAAAGAGATTAACTGCAAAGAAGAAATAGGTAACACATACCAGAACCAAACAAACAAGATTTTCCATCCAACAGACAACTAAGATTGGTTATCTGTGGAGATTCATTTTTTATGCTAGTCTTTTACCTATCTCTAAATTGTATTGTTTGCCTTTATTGTTGTTAATTTTTAGGATTTCTAGTTGGAATATTAATATACCTTCAGATATAGCATTTGGAAATATTTTATCCCATTCTATCAGTAACTTTTAACTCTGTTTATATTGTCTTTGGATATACAATTTTTTTTTTTTTTTAGGGAGTTTGTATACTCTTCTGTTGCCTGTGCCATTGAAATCATATCCAAGAAATTACTGCCAATTTCGATGTTGTGAGGTTTTATGACCCAGATTTTCTTCTAAAAGTTTATAGTCTTAAGATTTATATTTAGGTCTTTTATCTATTTTGAGTTAATACTTGTATATTGGATTAGTTAAGGGTACAATTTTATTCTTTTCCATGTAATTATTATTTTTCAACAATAGTTAGTTAAAAGATTATTATTTCCACCACCAAATGTTCGTGGAAACCTTGTCAAAAATAACTTGTTAATAAAGGGAAGAATTTAGCTCTGGCTGGTATTTAACTCCAATGGTTTATATATCTGCCTTTAGAACAGTACTACACTGTTTCAATTATTGTAGCTTTATATGGTTTGAAATCAGAAAATATATATCTTCTAGCTTTGTTCTTTTTCAAGATCGTTTTGGGTATCTAGAATCCATATTCCATATTAGGATAGATTTTTTTCTGAAAAATAAATATATAAATATATGATAGTTTCACCTAAAAAATAGAAAAAAATATTATCTGGTAAGAAAGAAAGCAAAAAGAAATATTAAAATGTTATCTTTAAGTCATCAAAAGCTTGGTATTAGACAAATGAAACTGTTATGTGAGATTATCATTTTTAATTTTGGATAAATTGCTATAATACTAGATGTCAACCACTAAGCCAAGCATGGGAAGGAGGGATGGGGACGGAATGGGGTGGGGATCGGGTGGGTGATGACTGGGCGATGTGTGCATGTATGTCTACAAAAGTTTGTATCCCACTATGATGTATGAATACAGTGCACCAATAAAAAAATAAATAAAAAAAGAATAAAAAAAGAATAAGCACAAGTTTTTGTGATGGCCCTTGTGTGTTGAGTTAGCTGCCTATGGTGCCTGGTTGTTTGGTCATCAGTCTAGCTGTTGCTGTGGAAATTTATTTTTTCAATAAATTTGCAGTCATATTCTGTAAATTTTACATAAACAAAATATTTTGAGTACTGTTAGTGTCCTTCATCCAATGAATTGAAGACTTTGAGAGCAAAAAGAAAGATCACCTGAAAAAGAAGAACTTTGGAATCAAGACTGAAAAAAAAGGCCATAATTAAATTTCCAGCTATTTTTTTCTGGCCTGACTTGTGTGCTATGGATCTAACACCTCAACTTTGAATTTTATCTGAATTTATACTTTGCCCTTTGCCCTACAGTTATTGAATCCACCAGCTCCACACTCTATGAGCCTGGATGAGCTAATTTATTAAAATCAATCCTTTTCCCCCCACTTTTCTTTTGCCTCTTTTCTCTTTTCCTCTTTCTCCCCCACCATGAGATATTTGTGTACTTAATACTCTGTTTTCTTGGATAATTTGGATTAATACAGAGTAGCTTTACAAAATATTTTAAATAAATTCAATTTTCACAAGAACTGCTTCTGAAATAAACTTATTGCTTTCAAACCATGTACCCTAAATATATTTTGGTTGAAATATACTGATTAAATCCTATATATTTTCAAAATATACATAAATTTATGTCAACTAAAATTTCAACAGTGACCTAATAGGCTGATCCTAGTTTATCTACTATGTGTGTAATAAATAATAATACAATTTTAGTTAATGCAATGAATTTTTATAATTGTGAATATAAAGTGAACATAAAGGGATCAAAAACAAATTAATGCAATTGGAAAAAATTATAGGAGAAATATAAAATGACATTCAATGAGACAGGAAGAGAAATAAGCCAAACATAGCATATAGTAAAAGATGAAAATTAATGACAAATTAAAATGAAAAGAAAGATCAGTGTTGAAATTTATTGACAAAATGGAATAAACTGTTCAGATTTAAGAAAGTGTCCATTAATTCTACTAATGTACATAATGTGGATTCAAAAACATATCAAAGTCAATTAGTTAGCCAATCATGGAGAGATGGAGGGGGAAGGAATAGTGTGGAAATTGAGTAAAGGCTAATTAAGTGATGTGTGCATGTATGGCTCTACCATCTTGTACTCCATTAAGTTGTATGACTACAATGCACCAATAAAATAATGTAAAGGTTAATTCTTTTTTTTTTTTTTTTTGGTGGTACTGGGGTTCCTGGAAGCCCTTCTACCTCTGGGCTACACTCCCAGACCTATTTTATATTTTTGAAACAGGGTCTCTTACGCCAGCGCGGCTGGCTTCGAACCTGCGCGATCCTCCTGTCTCCGCCTCCCAAGCGCGGGGATTACAAGCGTGCGCCACCACACCTGGCCTAAAAGTTAATTCTCAAAAACAAATAAAAAGACATTAACTCTCAGTGATCAGTAGGAATTGTCTGAATTTCTCCTTATGAAATATAGAACTACAAAAAGTAAAGCCAATTTCGTATAGTATAAAATGTTAATAATAAAAATAAAAATAAATAAAAATTTAGTGACTATTATGTACCAAAAATATTATTTAAAATAAAATGCTATAGTGTTTGTGTGAATCTTAAATATAAATCTTTACCTTAAGGATAATTCTGAATATTTTTATATTTCCATAGGATTTAATTATTTATAATATTATGCTCCTAAATGAAATCATGCTTGGACCAAGAATGAAAGATGTTCTAAATCTGCCACATTTTGATTTATCACTCTCAAATCTGATCATACACAAATTAATGCTTTAATTGCTTCTATACCCAGTTGAATTTGAAATATGATTTAACAGATTTATTAATCTTCTGAGTCTAACTACAGCTCTTTATTGCTTTTACTCCTTAGACAAATTTATCTCTTTGCTATGAAGTTAACAAATAGCCTACAGCAAAAGAGGAGTTTTATACTGATAAAATTGTAATATAAATTTATAATGGTAAACCATCATATTACTTTACTTGTTATTTTTTCTAGTATATAAAACTAAATTGTTAGCAAGTGGAGTAAAACTAATAAAGTTGCGGGGAAAAAGACCTGGCCTAGCCTGTGGGTATGTGTTTCAAATTATTTTATATCACCAGAACTGTAAAGAACATAAAAAAAAAATCTGTTTAAAAGTTTTTCTTGTTGGGGTTAAAATACAAAAAGACTAACATTTTTAATAATTTATTTCAGAAAAACAGACTGGTACAATATTCCGAAGAAAAATTAAAGTGAAAGAATATCATTATATATCCATTAAAATTCTTGATCAATTTAAAATATTCATAATATTTAATATTTTAGAATTTTATATAGAAAGTTCAATAATCTAGGATCAAAAAGTAAAATAAAAAGGTTTATAGTTACTCATTCAGATGAATAATCTAAATAAATAAACTTTTACTAACTTCTATCACTATTCTTTTTTGTCCTTTTATTGGTGCATTATAGTCTCACATCTTAATGTATATCATGTTGACAATTACATATATGCATATGCTATTGGTGCGCCCCATTTCCCATTTCTCCCTCTCAACATGGAGTATTCAGATTGATGTTAGTATATATTTACATGTATATGCATAGTCTATGGTATTATTTCTATTAAGGAACCAAAGTCTCCATCTCTACCCTTATATCTTTTCCCTGGCTCCCCTGAGATTTCTCATGTTTCCCAGATCCTTCCATTTTCTTGCAAATTATTTAATTTTATTTTTCTTTATTGCTGAGTAGAATTCCATTGTGTGCATTTCCCAGAATTTGTAATCCATTCATCTGTTGCTGGACACCTAGGCTGGTTCTATAATTTGGCTATTGTGAATGGTGCTGTTATAAACATGGATATGGATATGTTACTGTAGTTCTCTGGTTTCAATCCCTTTGGAAAGATACCCAGTAGTGATATGGCTGGGTCATATGGTGGACCCATTTTCAGTTTTCTATTGGACTCTCTACACTGATCTCTAGAGTAGCTGTACTAGTTTGTAATTCCAGCAACAATGTACTGCCTATTTCCTCACAACCTCACCAACATGTGTTATTTGACTTCTTTATGATTGCCATTCTAATTGGAGTTAGATAGAATCTCAATGCTTTGATGTTCATATTCCTGATTGCTAACAATTTTGAACAGTTTTTTTTCTCCTATTTGAAGCATGCAAATGAAGTGGCTGGTGCATTTGCATTTACTTTTTATTCACTGCTTTGACCTTATGAAATTCATATTAACTGCTTTTTATTTTGAAGTTCTATATCTGTCATGAAATTGAAAGATTCAGAAAAAATCTCAAGGATCTTAGCATAGTTCATGATTCCACTGTTAGCTTTCCTGATTTCAATATGGAATTTAAGATATTCATATTGAATATTTCATATACTATTATAACAAATATGTTTTTTATAATAATCAGTGAGTAGGAAATTATATGCTTTACTATCCACTCTCCATCATTAGCAATTACTTATGAAAAGACAATTTACAAAACTTACAAAAATGTAAAAATTATTTTTAATAATAATTTATATAAATACCTTATTTGATAAAGAATCAAAATAATCATTTGCTGTATCTTTTTTTTAATTCTTTCAATATTACTGATCATAGAGAGGCTAGCCTTTTTAAATGAAAAAAAATGTTAGATAACTGGCCAGAGAAAATGAAACTCCATTTTGGGAAGGGTTTCAACTTACTGAAAAAGTCCCCTGTATCTTTCTTCTTTCTTGCAAAAATTTCCCCATATCTTCCTTGGTTTAAAAAAAAAGAAAAGCAAGGGGCCTTTAATTCAAATCAATAACTGACTTTTTGTGAAAACAGTGAATATTAGTCTAATTCATCTCACTTTACAATGTTATTTTATTTGAATAATAGCTAAGTAAACACATTATCACCACTGCTTTTAGTTTATGGTAATAGAAAACATAGTTAAATACTATTCATTATTTCAAATGTGCTGACAATAGGTTAGACATGCAAAACCATATAATCTTACACTTCTTCCCAATGATAACAATAAAGGGCACATTTTAAATTTAGAATCTGAAATGCAATGACATCTGCTAGGTAGTTCTTTTTACAGAAATATGCCCTAAATAAATTCAGAAACATATTGAACACAACTAATCTCAAGATAGTCAAGTGTCGAATTAAATAAAAATAAATCACATTGTCTTTTCTCTCAGAAATCTTACATTTACTAGAAAAAATTAATATAATAGAGTTTTATATTCACCAAAACAAATAAACAAACAAATAGTTCTTATGGTATCAAATTTAAATTACTTCTGTAATGTTATTAACTTAAAATCAGCAGTGATAATTTGGTTTTTTTGCTACAAATGTGAAAGATTTTCTTAGGAGCAACACTTATTAAATAAGCAAAAAATAAAATAAAATTTTAAATATTTTTCAGAGATGCAAGAATTACAAGTAAAATGGTGGTTTTATTTTAGGAGGTATTTGCTGAAGTAAGTTGAAGTATGTTAATATACATGTTCCAAACCAGCAACTCATATTTGTTCATGTTTATAATGATATGTATTGAGTTATATTTCTTCATTTCTCACTGATGTTTGCCTTTACACCTCAAGTATTTACCTTTTTGTGATTTTTATCAGCATTATTTTTGGTAATTGACACAAAACTTTTTATGACATAAATTATTTGTAATCATTATACTAAATATATGTCTCAAATTTTAATTATATTTAACATTGCAATAGGAATTAGTTTGCTTATAAACAAAATTGTAATAAGCTTAGTAATTAGCAAATCATTAAGGAATACAATGATTTAAAACACTAATAGTATATATCTTTTGTTTTTATTTAACAGATCTATCCATATAATACATATGTATTGAAAAGTAACTCCTCTATATTATTTTATGATATCAAGAATAATTTTAAATGACAAAAATATTAAATCAAGTACTTTCAATCTCCAAGCAATGTTTATAGACCTTTTGATTTATTACTATTTTTATTTTATTTTTTATTTACTTTTAATATATTTTTATTGGTGCATTATAGTCAAACATCTCAATGGAATACAAAACTTGTGAGGATATACAAGCACACAGCACCCAATTAGCACACCAATAAAGCACACTTTATCCAATCCTCATCCTATTCCCTCTCCCTCCCTCTATCCCATGCTTGATTTAGTGACTGACTTTGACATATTTGTTTAAGTAAGTACATCACGTGATTTAAAAAGATTCTGTCTTCCTCCCTCTCATTCCCTCTGATAGGTCACCTTAATTGCTCCTCCATATGGCCCTTTCTTCAACTAGATTTCCTCCTATTACCCATTTCTTCCTAGTTTTTGCATATTGGGGAAAGCATCTGATTTTTTTATTTCCTGTGATATTTCCCTGTGGATACCGCATTGCAGGCTCTGATCCCATTCTCAAAGGCCCCAGCACCGGCCTTGCCTCATGGCAGGCTCCAATCCCTGCCTCACTGGCTCCAGCACTGGACTAAAGCCTCATGGCAGGCTCCAATCCTGGCCTCAGAGGCCCCAGCACCAGCCATGCCTTTATTTAATTTTAAGATTTTAAGCTATATCAATTCATGTGCATTCATCTATTCACATGTAAAATTCATTAATTCATAACAGTTTACCCTCATACATACACTCTCAGTCCTCTTTCCAGATGTAGATATTGTTTTTTTGGTTTTAGAATATAAAATATTCTGCCGGGTATGTTGGCGCACACTTGTAATCCCTGCGCCTGGGAGGCTGAGACAGAAGGATCACACAGGTTTGAAACCAGCTGCAGCTACTTAGTGAGACCCTGTTTCCAAATAAAATATAAAATAGGTCAGGGAGTATAGCCCGGAGGTAGAAAGCCTCTGGGTTCCACCCCCCAGTACCACCAAAAAAAAAAAAAAAAGATAAAATATTCTATGACGGTCAATATATTATGCTGCATATTTGACAATATATCAAGGTAAAGTTTATATAGCATAATATTTGTCCACATTTGGGTATACAGTTTAATGAGATTTAGAAAATTCTATAGTATGTAAAATTACCATAATATAGTTTTCACATTTTCTTTTGCAATCAAAGCAACCACTATTCTACTTTTTATTTTATTCACTTACTATTAGCTGGACATTAAAGTTAGAAACAATTTTTATCTTTATAATATTGTTCTGGATATTCACACATGATTGTTTATAAATTTGGGGAGCCTGAGACAGGAGGATCTCAGGTTCAAGGCCATCACTGAAATACTTAGGGAGACTTTGTTTCAAAAACAAAAATAGTAAAAATAGGACTGGGGAATTTAGCTCAGAGGCAAAACACACTTGGGTTCAAACCAAAGGACCACGCATGTACAATAACAATAACAAAACACTGCTTATACAAATCTTTGGCTATAGGTGTGTCTGTGATTATGCAAACATATACATCTTAAAATTTCATTATTTTTCAATTTTAAGTATTTTCTTTACCAATATATCTAAGTAGCAGATTTCACTATACTTTTACATTTTATTTACATGCATGTTTTTAAAAAAAACTTCTGATTTTTAATATTTAGATAAATATCTTTGTATATAATAATAATAATAATAATAATAATAATAATAATATTTTTAGAAGTGGCTCCAAAGAAAAATGAAAATATTTTAACTAAGACCATAGGTTATATTGCATCATTTAAGTCTCAATTAGAGTCTTAGTAAAATGTTAATTGGTAGATGTAAATTTTTAAAATTATTTTCTGTTAAGCAAGGTTCTATAGATTTATTTTTATTTGACTTTCTCCCCTTTTTATTATATGACTAATCCCTTATAGATACTAGCCTAATTAATCAGAATCTTCAGGGAATAACATGAACATTTAGTTTAAATTCTGATTATTTAAAAACTAATTAAAGATTGGTTTGCTTCCATGCTGTGGGAAAATTAAAACCTAAAACAGATAACATTTTAATGACCAAGGAAAGTTTCATTTATTAATTATTAATGATAATTGATTAAGTTATTTTTCTCTTCTCATTCTGAAAATTTATTTTATAGAATAGTTTAAAATTTAAAAATACTAATGCATGAAATGAGTTCATTAGTAAATTAAAATGCTACTTTATTATAATAGCAGTTTTTTAACATTAAAATAACTTTTGAATGAGCAATCTTGATTATTTTTTATTTAAACACAACTGCTGAGGAAGCTGTGGCAGGAAGATCAAAGGTTAGAGGTCAACCTGGGTAATTGAGTAAGACTCTGTTTCAAAATAAAATCAAAAAGTTAAGATGTGTTTTGATCAATATTCTTATAGCTATAATCTAAAAATGAATCATGAAACTTCAAGGAAAGATTTACTGTCTTATGGTTTTGTATTCAGTCCATGTGAGGCCAGGGACTGAGGATCTCACGGCAAGGAGGCAAAAAGTAGAGAGAAAGAAAGCAAGTAGATTATTAACTACTTTATCATGCTCTTAGTTCTTTTATATATATGTTCAACCTAAGTATTTTTAAAAAGGGCTATATCTGATTTTTAATATGCACATAATATAGGATTTTACAATGGGCTGTGCTGCTCACATCATGGAAGCCAGAAGCAAGAGAGAGAAAGACACTGAAAGGAACCAGCCACACTTCCAAGAACCTACCTCTAGCAACACCCTACTTGTTTATTCAGTATCACCCAGGTAAATTCATTACAATGGACTTATATACTGCTGGAATTAGAACCCTCAAGATTTAATTGTGTCAACTCCAAACACTAATTTATGAGATCTTTAAGGGACCATTTCATAACAGCTTATTACTCAGTAGTAGAATTCTTCCATAGAATGTATGAGACCCTGGGTTTGATTCCCAGTACAATGACAACAACAACAACAACAACAACAACAACAACAACAACAGCAACAACAACAAAAATTTTACCTATAAATTAAAAAAAATTTTGTATTTTTATTTAAAATTATTAAATGATAATCTATTTACATATCATAAAAATCAACTTATTCTAGTTCATTTTTAGTAAAAATATTTGAAAATGCCAAATACTCCTAACCCATTCTAATCTACCTGTGAATCTTATCAAAAGTAATATAGGGCATCCTATATAAAAAAGAGTGAGTAATAAATTATTTGGGTTTTAAAAAATATCCAACAAACACATCACAAATTTTTAAAATTATCATTATTTTATATGTAACTTTTCAGGCATAAAATTGTAATTGCATATATTAAATTGAAATTAATTTTGACTTAGATACCCTTTTGTGGGTGCATTATAAGTCTGGGCTACCAAAACACAGCACCATAGATGGGATGCCTTAAATAAAAAACATGTATTTCTCATTGTTCTGTAAGCTAAAGAGCCTAAGACAGGCTGATGCAGTTGGCTTCAGGAGAGAGCTTCCTGCCTGGATTGTAGGCCTTTTTTCCTGAGTCTTCACATGGCAGAAAGAGAAGTCTCTATAGTGTCTCTTCACCTTTTCACATGGCAGTAATCTCTACATTAGGCCCTCACTTTGTGACCTCATTTAACCTTTTGCACCTCTTCACAGATCCTATTTTTAAATGTAAGCATGTTAATATCTAGAACTTAAAATGTGAATGGTGGAGGAGGTACAAATCAGTCTAAAATACATACCAAAATGATCTAGGTAAACAATATTGAATGAATCCACATTATTATCTACTTTATCATGCTCTTAGTTCTTTTATATATACGTTCAACCTAAGTATTTTTAAAAAAGGGCTATATCTGATTTTCAATATGCACATAATATAGGATTTTACAACACAGGAATTTTTTTTTTTCTGGTGGTACTGGGGATGGAACCCAGGGGCCTTCTACCTCGGGGCTACAGTCCCAGACCTATTTTGTATTTTATTTGGAAACAGGGTCTCTTAAACCAGCTGAGGCTGGCTTCGAACCTATTCGATCCTCCTGTCTCAGCCTCCCAAGCACGGGGATTACAAGCGTGCGTCACCACACCCTGCTCAATATAAGAATATTTTTATCAACATATTCTCATTTTTATATAAATTTTAAAAAATGAATGCTGAATTTCATCATAATTTTTTAAAACTTTTTTTATTGGTGTGTTGTAGTAATGCATTTTAATGGAGTACAAGGTGATAGAGGCATAATATATACATCACCCAGTTAGCCCTTACCTAATTCTAACCCCATTCCCTCTCACCTCCCTCCTTTTCATGTTTGGCTTAGTGATTCAAGTTGATTTGCTTGTGAGTGTACATCATGTCCATTAGGAAATTTTCTTCTCCTCACTCCTATTCCCCTCAGTTAGGTTGCCTTATTTGCTCATCTCTGGTTTCTCCTTCATCTAGTTTCTCATGACCCATTTTCTCCCTAGCTTTCACATATTAATGAGAAGATCGAATTTTCCACTTTCTCAGCATATTTTTATAATCTATTGCATTTTCTTTAAATATTGACAAATAAAATTAGACTACATTTGAACTGGGAAAGTAGACCAGTGGTAGAGTGCCTGCTTAATATGTTTGAGGCCCAGAATTTAAAGGATAGCCCTAAAACAAACAAACAAAATTAGTCTATATTATACTCCAAAATTAAAAATAATAGTTTTTTGTTTGTTTTTCTTTGGATATCCCAGTTTCCCAATTATTTTAACTACTAAGTAACTAGTAAGTACTTAACATTAGAGTACCACTATCATGATGCTAATGATGATAATCTTAAAATAATTAAAATAATAGCTAATGTGTGAAAATAATTTTATACAGTTAAGTAATATATTAAAATTATTCTACATGAATGATCTAATCAATCTGAAGAACTTTACAATTTATGATTATTATTATAATATTTTAGAAATAAATCTCATGCCTCATCTGATTTGTCTTTGTCTTTATGATCCTAGAAAACCATAGCTCTGAAAAGAATTTGTTCATTTAAATAAACTCAAATTTAAAACAGTATTAAAATAATAGAATAGAAACTCATTGTTTCTATATGGCTATTATAAATAATTTAAGCCAACTTTTAGACAAAGCAAGATTCCATTTTATGGAATTATTAAAGAGAAGCAGGGATATTTGTTAGTCATCAAAATTTCTAAATCACGGAGGAACACATTTGAAAGTAGATTATCACTATGTTTTTATAAATGTATTTAATTTTTATGTAGTTACCTTTTACTTGCATTATTGAAAAAATATCAGCATTAAAAATTTTTGTTTCCTGAGGTATCAAAAATAAAGTACAATAGTGCTAGTAACATTTTGTTGAAAACAAATTATTAAATTTTTAACACAGTGTACAGAAATACTATTAGTAAAATATCCCAAATATGCAATTATGTTAGACAGTAAAAAATGTTTTCTAGTTGAGTGATATAATTTCTGTGCTGTGGAAATCATCCTTTCCCTTTAGCCTACCTATTAGAAAAGGCTTCATTTATCTACCTTCCTTAAGTCCCAATTTGATACAATTGACTGAACCAAACTCCCTTAAAACAGAACAAGGTGCTGGTGATGGTCAATTAATTGAAAAATATTAGGGTGTGAAAATTGTGGAGGACAAAGAGATGGATTAGGAAGAAACCCAAAGGAAGCATCTCCATTACAAACGTTTGACGGGTGGGAGATAAGTGTTTTCTTTGTCTGAGAATTGCATGGACATTAGTGTAGGTCAACTGGTTTTTAATTATTTTACCTGAGGTTTCCTAATCATATATCTAGTTTTAGAGATGACAAACACTGAGTAGATATATTCTGATGTCAAATAAATGAAAGTGACCTTGCATGTAAGTTAGAAACTGAGCTGAGGCACCAGACCTAGTACTGTGTAGTTTCATGATTCTCCAGAAATCAGCAGTGCATCCCCATAAGATAAAAACAGTTTTTAAGCACATCATACCAAAAAAAATCCTAGCCAACTATATTTAAATCTTTCTCTAAGTGGGCTGCTTGAACAAAATATCTGAGACTGTAAAATTTAAAAACAAATGTATTTCTAAAGTTCTGGAGTATGGGAGGTCCCAGATCAAGGCAAAAGAGATTTGTTTGGTGAGGGCTACATCCTCTAAAAAGAAGAAAAATGGTACTTTCACATGATATAATGCAAAATGGCAAGAGAATCTAACGTGCAAAGGCAATTTTATTAAGGTCTTAATCTTATCCACAAGAAAATGGACTCAATGATTTAATCACCTCTTAAAACTCCCACCAACTAATACCATCCTATAAAAAATACCTGAATTTGTGAAAAAAGAAACATTAGAAGCAGCAAGTAAGTAGATGACTATGCATAGCTGTTTATTAAGAAAACAAATAAATAGTAATCAATACCTTTTATTTTCAGAACTGTAAAATGGGAAGACAGTGGGAGTGATGAGAGGGTCTAATATATTTTTCTATTTTGCCCAGAGCTCTTGGAACCATAAATAAAGTTTTGGTGGTATCTTACTCTGTTAGATAAGGAGATTACATTTATATGTTAAACAGGTAGTAAGCCTTATTACTATCAATTTTAGTAATTGTAATCATATAAAAAGTTATTGAGCCGGTTGTGGTGGCACACTCTTATAATCCCAGCATTCAGGAGTCTGAGACCAGAGGATCATGGTTTGTGGACAGCCTCATTTACATATGCCCTACACAACGTAGTGAGACCCTATTTCAAAATAAAGATTTAAAAAATAGGGCAGGAGGTGTAGCTTGGAGGTCAAATGCCCCTGGGTTCCATCCCCAGACCTACAAAAAAAAAAAAGTTATTGAAATCAGAGTAAGATATCAAGGAAAGATCCCATTATTTCTCAGCAAAAAAAAAAAAAAAAAAAAAGTGGATTAAAACTGCATAGTTGGCAACCCTTATAGTAAATATGATGCCAAATCATGTTTGTCTCTCAACTGGTTGAGATGTAAAACATAATGCCAAATCATATTTATATCTCAATCAGTTTATTCATGCATACATACATAGATGTGTGTGAGAGTTAACTTTTTTAGCCTGTCTACTTGATAAACGTTGTTATTGCTATCAGAATATTTACAACAAAAGTGCTACTGACTTAATATATTAAATGCTAATATATATTTTTATTAATTTATAAAATAACTTATAGTTCATATAAAATATGGATTTGATATGTTGAATATATTATAATTTATGTGATAAAAATGACATAGGTGTTCACCATTCTGCTACTATTTAATTATCACTTGGATATGAATAACTATGTCATTATTCTGCAATGTAGGACGTGTTTAATCTTTATTCTCATCACATGTAGATTTGTCATGGGGACATCCACCAGACCAAGAGGACGAAACTATAAAAGTTTTAGTTCTCCATAGATTTTGTCAGTTTTCTTATCATCTCCAAGGTCATAATTATTCAGAAAATTGAGAACTATATTACCTAAGGAATTGATGGAGATCACAATCTAGTCACTTTAATACTAAAAGGTTTAACTTCTTATGAAATTAGAAACTCTCACAAAGACTAAAACCAACAGAAGAGATGTATTATAGCTAAGTTAATAAAAATGCCCTACAGCTATGATCTGTAAGATGGAGTCTGATGGGAATTAAATATGTCACTTTACAACCTGTCACAGTGCTCACATCTTCTGAATTTTTAAAGTTAAAACAAAACCTAGTCTAAAACTTTATATTTGAATGTCAGTAGAAGACATTTTAAATCCCTTATAAACAATGCATGACTTCAGGTTTCTGTAGAAAGCAATAGTTATTACAGGTAATATTTTAGATAATTTAGTTTTAAAATATTGTTTTTATCAAGATCACCAAGAAATGTAAAGCAATATATTTCACATTAAAATGTCATTACTTCTTAAAACCAATATTGTTCCACTATGAACTTTCCCAGTAATGATACGATAAGTATCCATAATAATACAGATATGTAATTTAGATTTTTTTCTATTTTAACTTTAATTATCAAATATACAAGTATTTTTTTGATTGTTTACTACTTGCTGGTACCTGGCTTCAAGTACTGCAAAATGGCACTAGAAAAATAATCAGCATTTCTTCTTAACAGAAAGATAACTAGAGCCAGGCATGGTGGCACACACTTGTAATCCCCATGCTTGGGAGGTGGAGACAGGAGGATCACACAGGTTTGAAATCAGCCTCTTAAGAGACCCTGTTTCCAAATAAAAATATAAAAATGGGTCTGGGAGTATATCCTGGAGGTAGAAGGGTTTCCAGGAACCCCAATAAAACAAAAAAAAATAAATAAATAAATCTAGAATAAATGAATATATGTATTAAAAAATATATATGTGTGTGTGTATACATATATATATATATATATGCAATGTTATTTTAATAGGTTATATAAAATTACTAAATCAGGGTAAAAAAAACTAGATAATAAAAAATAGGTGAGTCCAAGACTATGCACAACTTTTCAGATATTTGATCCATGTTTTCAAATAAGGACCCACATTCAGAAAAGGAGTAAAATATTCTTATTTAACTGTTGGTGAGACCTTTGGGAATGCGAATACAAAAACATATATCCCTCAGTATACATGTAGAATTAGTTTCAGGACCACTGAAGATAACAAAATCTGTGGATAGTCAAATCTTTAATATAAAATGGCATAGTATTTGCATATAACCATACACATTTTTTCATATTCTTTAAATCAACTCCAGATTGCTACCATATCCAATAAAATGAAAGTGTAATTTAAGTACTTGTTTATTGTATTATTTAGGGAATATGGTAAGAAAAAGTCTCTACATGTTCAGTACAGATGCAATATTACTTTAGAAATTTGGACCCATGGTCATCTGAATCTGCAGACATAAATAAGAAGCTGTGGATATGTAGACCACATATCCTAAGGGACCACTTGCCATAATATTTCTGGTTTAAAGCAGCATTTATTGTTCACAGTTCTTGAGGTCAGAAAGCCCATTAACAAATTACTGCAGATTTGTTGTCTGAGAGCCAAACTTTCCATTCATAGATGGTATTTTCTTACTCTCTAGCTGTGCACCCACCTGTTGAAAGTGGTGATGGAGCTCTCTTTGACTGTTGTTACCGGGAACTAGTTACATTTGTAAGAATTCTGTCCATATGATCTTCTCCCTCCCAAAGGCTGACTTTCTAATATAATAACATTGCTCATTAGCTTTTAACATGTGAATCGAGAAAAAATATACCCAATTTTTTCATACTTGTCTTCAAATTATTGACTTTTAACAAGTGGCCAAATATTTTTATGATTTATAGGGCCCTGAAAACTATGAAACAAGTTATAGGTCATACTATATAGAATATAGATACACGAAGGAAGGGATATGTTGCAAAATTATATTTTGTCAGAAATTTGAAACCATAATTTATAAAGATGCAAACTTGGAGGGATCAACTAGTGATGAAGAAAGAAAAAGAAGAGGATTTTTGTGTGTGTGTGGTACTGGGGTTTCTGGAAGCCCTTCTACTTCTGGGATACACTCCCAGACCTATTTTATATTTTTATTTGGAAACAGGGTCTCTTAAGCCAACTCGGCTGGCTTCGTACCTGCGCGATCCTCCTGTCTCCATGTCCCATGCATGGGGATTACAAGTGTGCACCACCACACCCAGCAAAGAAGAGCATCTTTAATGAAAGGAAGAAAAGCAAACATCAACAACAAGCACCAAGAAAAAACTGACTACATATATCCCATTCTGGCTGCCATAATTGTATAGCAGATGAGCTTACACACCAATGGTTAATATTCTTTTCTTTCTTCCTTTTTTTCTTTCTTCCTTCTGTGTGTTTGTTACTGGGAACTAAACCCAATGGTGTTTCACTTCTAGGCTATACTCCTAGTTCTCTTTTATTTTAAAATAGAGTCTCTCTCATTATGTTTCTGTGGCTGACCTTGAACCTGTGATCCTCCTGTCTCAGCCTTCCAAGTACTAGAATTACAGATGTGCACCACTACACCCTGGTTTGATTTATTGTCTTTAAAACGACACTACTTTTTTAGATACCTAGAAAAAGAACAAGCAATGGCTCTGAAGGCGCAATACTACCATATTTATGGCTTGCCAAATAATATGAAATCAAACACTAGAATATTTTTGACTATTATATCTTTTACACAAGAGCTTGATTTGGCTGCTCATATCTCTTCTACTACTTATTCCATAAGTGACTCATTCTAATGAAGGAACCTTACTTCTAAGGACTTTATTTTTATTCTTTTAATATGATTGCATAATAGATAAGAGTTAATATTTTCTTTTATTGGAAAAATCACTATCACGAGAAGTCATTTAGTAAAAAAAAAAAAATCCCACTAAATATGTCTAAGCTATAATGAATTTAACAAAAACAACATGAAAAACCAATTTCTCAACCCTAAAAAACCTTGCATTGTCATAAAAATGCTTAGGATTTTATGTTAGATTCGAGATATTGGGTAGGAGAGATGGCTATACTTTGGGATTAGCCTATGTAGTTAGCCTCTTTGTAAATCTACACTTTCTGAAATTTTACCAATATTACATTTCAACCTTCCTTGTAAGCTTCAGGTGACCCATCCAGGTGTGTAGGAAACCTTACAATTAGCTAACAAAAGAAGACTCACAGTTGTAAAAGTTCACAGTTTTGTAGAGGCATTTATGCCCTCCTGAGGAAAAAAATAAACTGGATAAAAACAGAGCCATAGGAGGAACTCTAGAGGAAGGAGATTCTATAAATGAACAAATAAGGCAACCAAACTGAGAGGATAGGAGGGGGGGAAGGGTAAATCTCTAATGCACATGATGTACTTTAACAAACATATCAATATTAATTACTAAGCCAAACATGAGAAGAAGAGAGGGGAAGGGAATGGGGTGGGACCTGCATAAGGGCTAATTGGGTGATGTGCTTGTATGTCTCCGTCACCTTGCATCCCATTAAGATGCATGGATACAATGTGCCAATGGAAAAAAATATATAAAAATAAATAATTTACTTTAGAAAACATATTTGCACAAAGAAAACATCAAGGCACACAAAAAATGTTCTGTGTGCCCAGCTGATACATAATTCTTTTTAAAACTTCCTGCTGGTTTACAGCCAAGGACTTTCTTAATGGCCTGGGAGATATCACTTAGAAATAAAATTATTAAAGAAGATAGCACCTTTGTCCTACCAACAGGTACCTACCTTGCTCTAGTTTTAGAACTACCTGTCATAATATTAAGAGTTTACTTCT
The DNA here is from genome assembly GCF_963383645.1 of Muscardinus avellanarius. Classification (NCBI taxonomy): domain Eukaryota; kingdom Metazoa; phylum Chordata; class Mammalia; order Rodentia; family Gliridae; genus Muscardinus; species Muscardinus avellanarius. Next base: position 179,052,503 of record NC_137787.1, read on the forward strand.
ACATTTTGAAAGCAATGAGCTCAAATATCATTTTTTGTCTGTATGTAATTTACATATTTATTTGATCATAGATTAAGCTATACTTTTTGGTATGCAAGTACAATACCACACTAAAAATAGAATACGTCAAGTAAGTGACCCATTAAGATGAGTACAAAATCTTTATACTAATAAACAAGATAGGAATTAGAATTTTTGTAATTAATTTTAAGCTTTCTGCTTTTTTACTATAAAATGTAAATAAACTCTCACTGCATAATTATGGCTATCAAAATGTTGCCTACCTTATTTTCAGAAGGATGCCTATGTCTATAAGTGTAACAACTATTTTCTTACATTATTTGTTTTTAATTTCCATGTTATTTTAAAATTTTAAAAGTAAATTAAAGCCGGGCGTGGTGGCGCACGCTTGTAATCCCTGCGCTTGGGAGGCAGAGACAGGAGGATCGCGCAGGTTCGAAGCCAGCCACGCGTGCTGGCTTAGGAGACCCTGTTTCCAAATAAAAATGTAAAAATAGGTCTGGGAGTGTAGCCCGGAGGTAGAAGGGATTCCAGGAACCCCAGTACCACCAAAAATAAATAAATAAATAAATAAATAATTAAATAAATAAATAAATAAATAAAGTAAATAATTTGTTGTGAAGTTGGTCGTGGTGCCACACTCTTGTAATCCTAGCATTTGGGAGGCTGAGACCAGAGGACCATGGACAACCTCAGCTTCTTAGTGAGGCCCTCTGCAACTTAGTGAGACCCTATTTCAAAATAAAAGAATAAAAAATAGGGCAGGGGATGTAGCTCGGATCTCAAATGCCCATGGGTTCCATCCCAACCCCCCCCCCCCACACACACACACAAAAAAAATAAATAAATAAATAAAAAATAATAATAATAATAATTTGTTGTGGTCATTACTTTGGAACTGGATGATTAACTCAACCTAAAACAAGTTTCCTAAATATTGGTTTGACATTATTTTCTTTCAACAATATGCAAACTAATATAAAATTATTGATAATTGAATGCTGAGGTATATTTAATTTTAAAAAGAAAATAAAGCTTTTGTGTCTTTTAAAAATTAACCTGAAATTGGTTGTCAGATGTTAAAAAATAACAATAAGAAAAGTAAAAACTGGATCACAATCAGAAATCATCTATAACCTGGAATCAATTTGTAAAATAACACCCACCTATTATTAGTGACAAGTTAAAAAGATTTTATACAGAAATTTGCTGAACTATGAAAGTAATATATGTAGCAAGAAATAATTTGCATATTATATATTTTTCTACTTTTTACTTTTTTCTATTATGTTTGATGACAGAAATTTTTCAAAAATAAATTGAAAGCAGCAGCTGCTTGTTCATCTAAATTAATTTCTTTCACTTTTATAATTGTTATGCTTTGTTCAACATGAACAACCACATAATGTAGTAATGATTTTAAAATGAGATTACAACACAAATAACAAATAGACATAACTGACTATATTATTAATTAAACAACTATTTCTTTAAAAACAAAACAAGAAATTTTGCTTAGTCAGATGTTTTACTAGGTATTACTATGTACATTTTGGAGTAGAAATAAATGATATTGCTATAAATTAAATATGAGAAATCACTAACACAAGAATAATTTTGCAAATTTTAAATCAATGTTCATACTTTATAGATGGAATAAAAAAGTTTTGGCTTCTTTATATATTTCATTGTTTTGAAAAATGAGTATGTCCTCCTGTTTCTAAGTTTATCACTCATTTTTATCTATAAACTGTAAGGTAAGCCTGCATAAATTTAAGCACAATATCAAACCAAATTAAAAAATGGAACTTAAAAATAATTAAAAAGTACTGGCATTAGTATACAGATAAAGAAATATAAATCAGATCAAATTGAATTGGCTGGCATACAAATATGAAAATATTGTTGCTCTGATTAATTCTGTGTGGACTCTACATGACCTAATGCTTGATTTATCTAATAGAATAATTCAATTTTCACTCTTCTGAGAGCCGCTGTAAAATCATGTCAAATAGAATTAACTTGTTAAAATTGTGTACATTTTAGGCAACAACAAATAGTAGTATAAATACAACAAAACTTGAAATTTAGAAATACGAAGCATGTAAAATAAGAATGGAATTTGAATAATTATCATGAATATGAGTAAGTATTATATGCTAACAGAGCTAAGTAAACATGTCTAACTTCAGATTTTTTTGTTTTTTTGTTTTTTGGTGGTACTGGGGATGAAACCCTTCTACGTCTGGGCTACACTCCCAGGCCTATTTAATATTTTATTTGGAAACAGGATCTCTTAAGCCAGCGCGGCTGGCTTCAAACCTGCGCCATCCTCCTGTCTACACCTCCCAAGCACGGGGATTACAAGCGTGCGCCACCACGCCTGGCTAACATCAGATTTTTAGAGTAGAAGTGAGTTGGAGTGATTCATGACTATGTAGGAGAGTAATTGATTTATTAATAAGGTCTGAATTAAGCAATGATTTTAATTTTGCTGCAAACATATTACTTAATTTTTGAAATTTGTGAATTTTGAAGTGATTTTAGCAAATAGAGAAACTGATGCCTTCCTCAAAAAACTTTATGCCTGTCTTTATTTTGTTCTTACTATTGTTATCGTTGGAGCTGGCTCACTAAAGTTGATTATGTTTATCACTTCTTAGCTCTATTTTCAGAAATGTTGTGTTATGTAGCCATGGTGAGAATATTTATACCATAGAAAATGACAATGATAAAAAATAACCTGTCTGTATATTTGAAGAGAAATCCTTCAAAATAAAATACAGTTGGGTCTTGCCTTCCTGACTTTTGTTTGGTTGCTTAGTACCTTTACATTTAACCTAAATATTTATATGGTGAGGCTTACGTTTACCAGTCCCCAGTTTCTTGATTGGCACAAAGCAGGCACACAAAACAATGAATCAGAAGATACAGAAACAAATTCAAACACTTATAGTCAATCTTCAACAAAGGGGCTAACAACACACAACGGAGAAAAGTCATCCTTTTCAATAAATGGTGCTGGTAAAACTGGCTATCCATTTGTAGAAAATTGGAATTAAATCCTTACCTCTCCCTGTGCACAGGAATCAACTTGAGATAAATTAAAGACCTGGAAGTTATACCAGACTATGAAGCTATTACAGGAGGGCATAGTTTCAATGCTCCAACATACAGGCACAGGTTGAAACTTTCTTGACAAAACTCCCAAAGCTCAGAAAATTTAAACAAGAACTAATAAGTGAGATAACATCAAACTAGAAAGTTTCTACTCATCAAAGAAAATCATCAAGAGTCTAAAGAGAAAGCCTACTGAATGAAAAAATAATATTTACCAGCTCTCCTTTTGACAGAGAACTAATATCTACAATATACAAGGAATTGTAAAGACTTAACACTAGAAAAACAAATAAGCCCTAGTGTTTTCAAAATGAAAATACACACTGCCTTCAACCAGCAATCACCAGATGCATGTGTACCTATATAAGACAGTTTGTTGAAGCTTTGAATCAAGAAATGGACTTATCCTTATTTAATGAAAGTCGTACATGGCATGTTCTAATATAATGCTCCTTTTTCTTTATTGAAGATCTGATATTTAGACACTTTCATAATTGATTTTAGCAAGATCTTCTAAAAGACTTATTGCACTTTCTACATCAATATGTGGTTTCTTATTTGACTTTTATGTTATAGAAATGGACTCTTCAACTTCATGAGTCCACACATGCTAGCTTCAAATTTTTTTCTTCCTAATTTCTCTCAGCCTTCATATTATTAAATGTTAGGGCTTTTAATGCATTAGGCTTGAGCTTCTGGAAATGTGTTGTGGCTGGTCTTCTGCTATATCCAGTTCACTAAAACTTTTTTCATATAAACAAGGAGGCTTTTCTTGTTCCTATCATTTTTGTGTTTACTAGAAAAGCACTTTTTTTTTTTTTTAATTAATTTATTTTTTAAATTGGTGCATTGTAGTCATATATCAATCACATTGGAGTACAAGACTTGAGAGGATATACAAGCACACATCATCCAATTAGCCCTCCTGCGGCCCCCGTCCCATTCCCTCCCCCTCCCTCCATCCCACACTTCTTTGGTGATTTACTTTGATACATTTGTTTATGTACCTCCTGCATTTTAAAGAGGCTCCGTCCTCCAGTATTACATACCCTCTGATTGGTCACATTAGTTGCTTCACTATAGGGCCCTTTCTATAGCTCAACCTCTTCCTGTTGCCCGTTTCCTCCTAGTTATTGCTGATTAAGGGAAGCGTCTGATTTATATTTTCTGCGATATTTCTCTGTGCATGCTGCGTTGCAAGTACCAATCCCACTCTTGATGGTCCCAGTAGTGCCCTGGCTACTCAGTGGACTGATCCAGACCTCGCTGGCTCACGCAGCGGCCTTGCCTCATGGGAGGACCCAGTTCTGGTCTCGCTGGCCCCTGAACCGGTCAAACCCCTAAGCTGGCTTTTGTCCCGACCTTGGAGGCCGCAGGAGTGAACTTGCCTCACGCCAGGCTCCGATGCTGGCCATTGGCCCCTGCACCAGTCTAACCCCTTGGCAGGATTCCAGTCCCGGCCTCGGAGGCCCCGACACTGGTAATGCCTCACGGCAGGCTCCGATGCCGGCCTCACTGGCCCCAGCACCGGCCTAACCCCTCGGCAGGCTCTTATCCTGGCCTCGAGGCCCCAGTACCGGCCTTGCCTCAAGGCAGGCTCCGATGCCGGCCTCGCTGGCCCCAGCACCAGCCTAACCCCTCAGCAGGCTCTTATCCTGGCCTCGGAGGCCCCAGTACCGGCCTTGCCTCACGGCAGGCTCCGATGCCGGCCTCACTTGCCCCAGCAGTGGCCTAACCCCTCGGCAGGCTCCGATCCCGGCCTCAGAGGCCCCAGTACCGGCCTTGCCTCAAGGCAGGCTCCGATGCCGGCCTCGCTGGCCCCAGCACCGGCCTAAACCCTCGGCAGGCTCTTGTCCTGGCCTCGGAGGCCCCAGTACCGGCCTTGCCTCACGGCAGGCTCCGATGCCGGCCTCGCTGGCCCCAGCAGCGGCCTAACCCCTCGGCCGGCTCCGATCCCGGCCTCGGAGGCCCCAGCACTGGTCATGTCTCAAGGCAGGCTCTGATGCCGGCCTCGCTGGCCCCAGCACCGGCCTAACCCCTTGGCAGACTCTTATCCTGGCCTCGGAGGCCCCAGTACCGGCCTTGCCTCACGGCAGGCTCCGATGCCGGCCTCGCTGGCCCCAGCACCGGCCTAACCCCTCGGCAGGCTCTTATCCTGGCCTAGAGGCCCCAGTACCGGCCTTGCCTCACGGCAGGCTCCGATGCCGGCCTCACTGGCCCCAGCAGCGGCCTAACCCCTCGGCAGGCTCTGATCCCGGCCTCAGAGGCCCCAGTACCGGCCTTGCCTCACGGCAGGCTCCGATGCTGGCCTCGCTGGCCCCAGCAGCGGCCTAACCCCTCGGCAGGCTCCGATCCCGGCCTCGGAGGCCCCAGCACTGGTCATGCCTCAAGGCAGGCTCCGATGCCGGCCTCGCTGGCCCCAGCACCGGCCTAACCCCTTGGCAGACTCTTATCCTGGCCTCGGAGGCCCCAGTACCGGCCTTGCCTCACGGCAGGCTCCGATGCCGGCCTCGCTGGCCCCAGCACCGGCCTAACCCCGCGGCATGCTCCGATCCCGGCCTCGGAGGCCCCAGCACTGGTCATGCCTCACGGCAGGCTCCGCTGCCGGCCTCGTTGGCCCCAGCAGCGGCCTAACCCCTCGGCAAGCTCTTATCCTGGCCTCGGAGGCCCCAGTACCGGCCTTGCCTCACGGCAGGCTCCGATGCCGGCCTCGCTGGCCCCAGCACCGGCCTAACCCCTCAGCAGGCTCTTATCCTGGCCTCGGAGGCCCCAGTACCGGCCTTGCCTCACGGCAGGCTCCGATGCCGGCCTCACTGGCCCCAGCACCGGCCTAACCCCTTGGCAGGCTCCGATCCCGGCCTCAGAGGCCCCAGTACCGGCCTTGCCTCAAGGCAGGCTCCGATGCCGGCCTCGCTGGCCCCAGCACCGGCCTAACCCCTCGGCAGGCTCTTATCCTGGCCTCGGAGGCCCCAGTACCGGCCTTGCCTCACGGCAGGCTCCGATGCCGGCCTCGCTGGCCCCAGCAGCGGCCTAACCCCTTGGCAGGCTCCGATCCCGGCCTCAGAGGCCCCAATACCGGCCTTGCCTCACGGCAGGCTCCGATGCCGGCCTCGCTGGCCCCAGCAGCGGCCTAACCCCTCGGCAGGCTCCGATCCCGGCCTCAGCGGCCCCAGCACTGGTCATGCCTCACGGCAGGCTCCGATGCCGGCCTCGCTGGCCCCAGCACCGGCCTAACCCCTCGGCAAGCTCTTGTCCTGGCCTCGGAGGCCCCAGTACCGGCCTTGCCTCAAGGCAGGCTCCGATGCCGGCCTCACTGGCCCCAGCAGCGGCCTAACCCCTCGGCAGGCTCCGATCCCGGCCTCGGAGGCCCCAGCACTGGTCATGCCTCAAGGCAGGCTCCAATGCCGGCCTCGCTGGCCCCAGCACCGGCCTAATCCCTCAGCAGGCTCTTATCCTGGCCTCGGAGGCCCCAGCACCGGCCTAACCCCTCGGCAGGCTCTTATCCTGGCCTCGGAGGCCCAAGTACCGGCCTTGCCTCATGGCAGGCTCTGATGCCAGCCTCGCTGGCCCCAGCACCGGCCTAACCCCTCAGCAGGCTCCGGTCCCGTCCTCGGGGGCCCCAACACTGGCCTTGCCTCACGGCAGGCTCCGATGCCGGCCTCGCTGACCCCAGCACCGGCCTAACCCCTCAGCAAGTTCCGGACCCGACCTCGGAGGCCCTAGCACAAGCTTTGCATCATGGCAGGCTCCAATGCCGGCCTCGCTGGCCCCAGCATCGGTCTAACCCCTCTGCAGGTTCCAATCCCGGCCACGGAGGCCTCAGTAGTGGCCTTGCCTCACAGCAAGCTCAGATGTCGGCCACTGGCCCCAGCGCCCGCCTAACCCCTCAGCAGGTTCCGATCACTGTCTCTGTGGTTATTATTTCAAAGGTTCCAGTTGTAATGTATCAGATCTCTGCCTCCCCCGAATATTGGCCACTGGCATTGTCACTGCCTCCACCGTTTCAAATCCTTCCCAGGCTCTTTTTCCACTCTGAAAGTTGTCCAGTGTTCCTAAGCATGCGTGATGGTAGCATTCGACATTTAGTGTAATTTCTCCAAAAAAATAAAGTTGGTAAGATCCGGTTTCTGCTTCTCCTGAATACAAGTCTCCACCACCATCGCGAAGAACTCTTTCAACACCGCATTTCTCCTTGGTCTCCGCTAAGCTCTCTCCTTATATGTGATGTCTGAGATTCTTAACAATATAGAGAAATAGCAGTCCTCTTTCACGGCGAATTTTTCCATAAGTTCCAGTGCATTTAGATAAGTTTTGTCTGCATCTCCAGTGTCCTGGCATCCATAACGGCTTTCTTACCACCTCTCCGATATTTTTCTTTATCTTTTTCTGTTCTGAGCCCGGTTTCTCCAGGGGTCTGGCGTGCTACTCGCAGTTCGGCTGGGACCCAGAGTCCCGCGACCCGGGCCCCATCTGGCATGCCCAGCCCGCGACCCCCGCCCAGAACCCAGCGTCTTACTGGGTCCGGTTTCTCCAGGGGTCTGGCGTGCTACGCGCAGTTCGGCAGGGGCCCAGAGTCCCGCGACCCGGGCCCCATCTGGCGTGCCCAGCCCGCGACCCCCGCCCAGAACCCAGCGTCTTACTGGGTCCGGTTTCTCCAGGGGTCTGGCGTGCTATGCGCAGTTCGGCAGGGGCCCAGAGTCCCGCGACCCGGGCCCCATCTGGCGTGCCCAGCCCGCGACCCCCGCCCAGAACCCAGCGTCTTACTGGGTCCGGTTTCTCCAGGGGTCTGGCGTGCTACGCGCAGTTCGGCAGGGGCCCAGAGTCCCGCGACCCGGGCCCCATTAGGCGTGCCCCGCCCGCGACCCCCACCCAGAACCCAGCGTCTTACTGGGCCTGGTTTCTCCAGGGGTCTGGCGTGCTACGCGCAGTTCGGCCCGGGGCCCAGGGTCCCGCGACCCAGGCCCCGGCTTTTGTGCGCCGCGCGCAACCCCTGCCCAGAACCCAGCGTCTTACTGGGCCTGGTTTCTCCAGGGGTCTGGCGTGCTACGCGCAGTTCTGCCTGGGGCCCAGAGTCCCGCGACCCGGGCCCCATCTGGCGTGCCCAGCCCGCGACCCCTGCCCAGAACCCAGCGTCTTACTGGGTCTGGTTTCTCCAGGGGTCTGGCGTGCTACGCGCAGTTCGGCAGGGGCCCAGAGTCCCGCGACCCGGGCCCCATTAGGCGTGCCCCGCCCGCGACCCCCACCCAGAACCCAGCGTCTTACTGGGCCTGGTTTCTCCAGGGGTCTGGCGTGCTACGCGCAGTTCGGCCCGGGGCCCAGGGTCCCGCGACCCAGGCCCCGGCTTTTGTGCGCCGTGCGCAACCCCTGCCCAGAACCCAGCGTCTTACTGGGCCTGGTTTCTCCAGGGGTCTGGCGTGCTACGCGCAGTTCTGCCTGGGGCCCAGAGTCCCGCGACCCGGGCCCCATCTGGCGTGCCCAGCCCGCGACCCCTGCCCAGAACCCAGCGTCTTACTGGGTCTGGTTTCTCCAGGGGTCTGGTGTGCTACGCGCAGTTCGGCAGGGGCCCAGAGTCCCGCGACCCGGGCCCCATCTGGCGTCAGAAAAGCACTTTTAATTTTCTTCTAAACCTTTTTCTTTGTATTTACAACTTCGTGGTTTGATACACGAGGAATAACTTCAATTCTATCTTAATTTTTGACATGTCTTCTGTAGTAAGTTTAATTACTTTCAGTTTTTAATTTTTTTTTTTTTTTTTTTTTTTTTTGGTGGTACTGGGGTTTCTGGAAGCCCTTCTACCTCCGGGCTACACTCCCAGACCTATTTTTACATTTTTATTTGGAAACAGGGTCTCCTAAGCCAGCGTGCGCGGCTGGTTTCGAATCTGCGCGATCCTCCTGTCTCTGCCTCCCAAGCGTAGGGATTACAAGCGTGCGCCACCACGTCCGGCTCAGTTTTTAATTTAAAGTGTTAAAATGCTTCTTATTTGTGCATTTTGAAGACTATTTTATGATAATAAAATGCACTGATTTTAATATTATTTTGTCTCAGATAATAGGGAGTCATGGCCAGATAGAGATGGAGAAATGACTAGGCAGTGGAGGAGTCAGGACAAAACATCTGTTGATTAAGTTTACCATCATTTATTAAAATATATCATAGCACTTCAAAATAATTACAGTGTTGGCATTGAAAAAAATCTCCACAGATCACATAACAAATATAATGATAATAAAAAGTTTCAAAATATTTTGAGAATTACCAAAATGTGACAGTGTCATAAAGTAAGCACATGGTATGGGCAGTGGTGCCAATAGACCTGCCCAGTGCAGGATTGCTTTACATCGTTGACCAAAAGGTGCAGTAATGCAGTATCTGTGAAGTATAAAACTAAGCACAGTTAAAAAATATATATATATATATGTATATATATATAGGCAATTTTATAACTGCCTTCCATCTACACTGTATAATGATATTTGTCTAAAACAGTGTTATGATTTAGTGTTTTACATTATCTTGATCTCATTGACCTAATTGCTTATTATTATAATTAATTATTAATGTTATTATTTGATGTTTCTTATGTCATAGCTAGTCAAATAAGAGCATTTTTTTTACTGCATTTTACATGTTTTTTACCATTGCCTCTGCTTTTATTCAAAGTATCTCTAGCTCTGCCAATAACTGTACATTTTACATCTATCTTGATTTTCGTTCTCCAAGCCAGAAAACCAACTACCCTCCAAGGATTTCTGGATTTCTTAGTAACTAAAAATTTAGAAAAAAGTCTGAAAATTAATAGTGATGCTGAGTTTGATGGTGGGCAAGAAAAGCACTTGCAGTTACTATTCATTCATGTTAACAATGACAGAGCAAGAAAGTACATCTTTTAAGGTAATGAATTTAAAATGATTTGTTTAATGATTTGAGCAGAATAAAACTTACTTTCCTTACAACATATAATTATATAGATGATCAAAATTCCTTCAAATTTGACATTAAGTAAAGGGTTTCTGAGGTGGATTTATGATGAATATGGATAAAAATATATTAAATAGAAAAATTAAGTAGTTCAAAAATAAGAATAACACTTGATGTACTTAAACAAACATATCAAAGTCAATCACTAAGCCAAGCATGGGAAGGACAGATGGGGAGGAAACGGGGTGGGGATCGGGTATGGGAAATTGGAGGATTTGTGCATGTATGTGTCTACAAGTCTATTAAGATATATGACTACAGTGCACAAATAAAAAATTAAAAATAATAACATTTTCAAATTATACTGTATTTAAAGGAAAATATTACTATTATAGCTAGAAATTACATGAGATAAGATTTATGATACACATTGGGATAATAAATGACTTGTTTATAATATTGGCTTAATGCCTGGCATGTTGGCACACGTTTGTAATCCCAACATTTGGGAGGCTGAGTCTGGAGGGTAGTTGTTCAAGGACAGCCTCAGCTTCTTAGTGAGGCAATCCAAAACTTATTGAGACCCTGTTTCAAAATAAAGAATAAAAAGAAATAGTTGAGGGGGTTCAGTTTGGAGGTCAAATGCTCCTGGATTCCATCTCCAATACTGGAAAAAAAAAAATTGGCTTTAAATTTGTTGGTTTTGTGTTTTAGTTTTGATTTCACTTTTTTTTTTTTTCAAATAAGTACTGATTGACAGTGTAGCAAAACAGACACTTATTTTAAAATTATATTTTCATTGTGAAGATAGACTATCATATATTCAAGTAAATTAATGAAGGGTTACTGAATTTATAAATTTACAGGAAAATGTTGATTTGAATTAGAGTGAAGGAAAGATTAACAACAAAAATAGTTTCAGAAGCCGGGCGTGGTGGCGCACGCTTGTAATCCCGCGCTTGGGAGGCGGAGACAGGAGGACCTCGCTGGTTCGAAGCCAGTCCCGCTGGTTTAAGAGACCCTGTTTCTAAAAATAAAATAGGTCTGGGAGTGTAGCCGTGAGGTAGAAGGGCTTCCAGGAACCCCAGTACCACAGTACCACCAAAAAAAAAAAAAAAAAAAAAAGGTTTCAGAGTATATTTTAAGGGAGATTTATTTATTTATTTATTTATTTATTTATTTATTTATTTATTTATTTATTTTTGTGGTACTGGGATTCCTGGAAGCCCTTCTACCTCCGGGCTACAGTCCCAGACCTATTTTATTTTTGGAAACAGGGTCTCTTAAACCAGCGCCGCTGGCTTCGAACCTGCCCCATCCTCCTGTCTCCACCTCCCAAGCGCGACCACGCCCGGCTTTAAGGGAGTTTTAAAATAAAAATCACATTTATTTAAACAGGTGATCAAAACAGAAAATAAAAAGACAAGCATCCATGATAAGTATCATCTTTAAACTTGCTGGTTTTTTTGTTAAATTTTTTTGTTTTTGTTTTTGTTTCTTTTTGTTGCTGAAGATATAACCCAAATGTATTATCCCTCAGAGCTATACCTCCAGTCCCATTTTATTTTTTGTATTTTGAAACACGGTCTCACAAAATTGTTGAGTCTGACTTTGAATCTGCAATTCTTCTATCTCAGCCTCCCAAATACTGGGGTTACAAATTCTGTGCCATCGTGCAAACCTTTAGTTGGTTTTGATACACTGAGACAGAAAACACTAGGTGAGGATTAGGATAAGAGACAATACTCTGAGTACCATTCCGGACATATTACATTTAGGTGCATGTGAGATATTAATTTGAGAGTATAAATAGACTCCTGATTTTATGTGTGTCATGTAGCAAGAGAGCCTGGGAAGCAGTTACAAATTTAGTTTTATCTGGTGAGCAATAGTAATTACTTGAGAGCAGATTAGACCACCTCAACAGCCACTCAGAGAGGAAGGGGGACTGAGCAATTAATATTGAAGCATGCTAATATTTATAAATGTCACAACAAAAGGTAGAACAACAAAGGACACTGAGAATGAAGAGCCGGCAAAGGGGAAGTTCATGGTGCTGTAGTGAGTGGTGGGAGGGTGGACCCCAAAAGAGAAAAAAGTAATCAAGAGTATTGAATGAGGTAGAACGGAGAGGGGACACAAACTGAGATTCGTCAACCATGACACAAAGCTTCCTAGAGACTGTTGAAAAATTAATTTTATAAAATATTATGGGCAAAATTGAGTTTTATTACCTTGAGAAATAAGAGAATAAAATAAGTATATATATATATATATATATATATATATATACTTATTTTGCTAAAAAAGAGATGTGTTATAGTTGTTAGAAAAAAACTAGGATAGAAGATTCTTGTATATTTTATATTATTATTATTATTATTTATTATTATTATTATTATTATTATTATTATTATTTAGTACATTTTTGTGACACTGAGGATTGAACCCAGGGGCATTCTACCTTCAAGCTACAAACCCAACCCTATTTTATTTTAAAACAAGGTCTCACTAGGTTGGTGAGAGTCTGACTACTTGCTGAGACTGTCCTCAAACCTGCAATTTTCCTGCCTCAGCCTCCCAAGTACTGGTTGATAATTTTAAGATATATTTAAATTAGAAATGTCATTATCAGATGATCATGTTGATTATTACAATTTGATTAATGAGAGCTTCCTAAAAAAAAAAAAAACGACCTAACTGGTACTAAGAAAATGGCTTATCAGAATTAGTGTTTCAATAATTTAGGTGGGGTAAATAATATAAATGAAGACTGAAAATTGTACCGTTAAAATTTAGCAAACATTTTTCTATATAGCATATATTTTATGACTATAATATTTTAAGAAATGCCAATAAAATACTTAGAAACATAGAAATAAGTTTAAGGCTTACAAAACAGATGTATTCATCATGTATTAGTTATATTACTTTAAATATATATATATATATATATTATAAACAAACCATATTTAAATCTGTAACCAACTTGTAATCGAAAGAAAACTCCTTTCGCTAACATTCCTATTCACCTACATAAATATTGTGTTGAAATGGTTATGTTTCTTAACAAATGATGTGAAAGCATCTTATACTGGAACCAACTTTTTTTCTTTTGCCAAAAGGCAGGGTGATAAAAAGATGTATTGCAACAAAGGTGATGTCAAGGAAAAGACAGATGATCATCACCCAGCAAACAAATAGACGTTTTCTTGTCGACTTTTGTCTCTTCTGTCAAAGAAGTTCCTTTGGGACTTCAGCCTTTCAACAAATTTGACACAATAGTGTGGAAGTGGCTAATGCTGTTGCAGAACATCATATAAAAATAGAATTTTTATTGTCACTCTTGGTGCTGTAAATTCTCAATTTTTTATCCTATTAAGTTTGTTCTAATGCAAACAATAAAAAGAATCTTTATTTTCTAAACACAAAGATTATTGCTTGAGTTGAATATTATTTTGAACAATGGTTTCAAAAATCAAACATTACTTTTTTAATGTTTCTCTGTATATATTAAAGACCTTGATTCATCATGACACATTTTATTTCTTTTCTTCTGCTGCACCATTTATTTGGGATTTATTAAGTTCAACTGATGATTACTCATTTTATCTCATAAAATAAAAATGTGACAGGAAATTAAGTAGTTGTCCAAAAAAGTTCTTTACTACATTGTTCTTTTTGTAAAAACAAGTAAATTATCTTTAAAATATGGTTTTGGTATTGCTCATAAAATAACTAATCTTGTTAAAATGTTTTATTTCTACAATTATTTTAAAGTTAGTCTTTGCCTGTTAATTTTCACTGTTAAATAAAACAAGAATAATGTTTATGGTTCAGAAGAAATGAGTTCATTATGTCAAGAGAATATCTTATAAGGACATTTGGAATGTATATAATAGTATACACTGATATATTCGTGCATAATACATTATATGTAAAATATACATACAATATATGTAATATGTTTTATATAGTATGCCATATATTATATAAAATACTGCTTCTGGGTATATTTGTGAGGCTCATTCTAGATGAGATTAACATTTGAATTGATGGACTCAGTAAAGCAGAGAGCCCTCTCCAACGTGGTTTGACCACATTCAAATGGCTAAGAACTAGAATTTCTCATTATTTATTCCTGAGGTTCACTATGTTGTGAATGGTACATAATGAGACTTCGGAGTGATGGCTTGGATATGGGGTATCCCCAAGTCCTCAGAAAAATGAGATGGCAATGTTGAAATCAGAGCATGAATATAAGCTCAGAAGTTAGTTGATAAATCCATTTTAGTGGAGATATCTGGGTGATGGCCCAGGCCAGCAGATTATGGCTGGTAAATTGAGTCCCTGGGGCTGTGGCCTTCAAGATTATGTATGGTTTCCTGTTTTCTTGTTTGCTCTCTTGCTCATAGCATCCCTGATGTAAGACTGCAAGCCTTGTTCTCTCCTTTTCTATTTCCTCTGGCCATACCCTGAGCTCTGTAGATGCTGGACTCAACTCAAAATCACCAAACTGTGAGCAAATTAATCTTTCTTCTTCTAAGTTACATAGTCAGGTCTTTAGATTATGGCTGAGAAAATGCTGACTAATGTGCTTAACCTCCATAATGGTATAAGTAATTTCTCAAAATAACTTTGTGTGTGTGTATATATAAACATACATATGGATTAAGACATCACACACAAATATCTGTATACATATATTAATGCACAGTTGGCTGGTTTTATGCACAAGATCTACATTTGTAATTTGAGTTACAGATTCAAAAACCTTACTTAAAAAATGCATCAGCACTGTATGTTTATAGATACTTTCATGTCATTATTCCATAAAAAATGTAACATTTAAATATTTTCATAAAATTTACTTTAAATTTAGTGCCTTGAGAACATTAAACATGTACAAAAGATATATATGAATTATATTTAAACACTATGCATTTTACAAGAGATATCAGCATTTTTTGGATTTTGGTATGCTCAGTTTGGAAGTGGACAGATCTGGAACCAATTCTTAAAAATTATTTTAAAATATTAATCACTTTTGCCCCATCATAAAAATAAAAAACTGTTAGTCAAACTATTGTAAATTAGAGACCATCTTTACACTTGTATGTGGTAGGTATATGCATATTCATGTATGTGGTTGTGTGTATTTTTACAAATCTCTGATGGAGGACATGGACGAAGCCTGAGGAACGAAAGGTTCCTAAAGAGTTAAAGGAGATTCTACGGAAGGTTGAATCCTCCAAAACTATGGGTGTGACTCCTGTCCTTTCTGGAATTTGCCCTCTAAGGCCCACTAGTGAGGGCAGGGGTCTGATCTTAATCACAAGACCTGTAAACATGGGGCTGATCTTAATCACAAGACCTGTAATGTCACAGGTCTTCCTTTTGTCTTGCTTATGATTGTACCTTAGCAATTTACCCTCCATTGTATTTTGGTATTTAACTCTTTCCCATGAGAATTTGATAATTAACCTAACTGGAGAAGGGTATAAAAACCTAGTTTTAGAGAATACATTTTGTTAGTTCACCAGAGGCAATTGTCCGTGTGTCATTAATTCAGGTTTCTCCCTCCCAAGTCCCGGAGAGGAATCTACACAAATCTCTATGTATTTTTATAATTCTTTCTGTAGTATATATGCATACACACATATTTACATATATACTATGAATATATGTACATGTGTATCCATACACACACACACACACACACACACACACACACACCCTATATATTGTATTATTTTTTGTTTCTGTTTTTGATTCTCTGGAGGATCCTGCCTAACAAAGTGCTTAACCTAAAAAAAATTTACACTGGAAAAAAAACACATGTGTATGTTTCAGTATGCATATAAGGAAAGAAAATATTCAGCTTGATTTTTGTTGTTGATGTTGTATCTCTGTACAACCTTTAATTTAATAAGAATATTGGCTTCCTTAATAATAAAACAGAAATAATATGTATATTGAATAACATGAACAATGTAGTATATTATTAATTAGCAACATATTATTCTAATAAATATTTATGGTAGTTTTCTTAAATAATAAACATTTTTAAAATATGAAGTGTATAATATCAAGTATCAGAAAGTTTGCAAACTAAGTATCAGAAACCTAAAAGTTTAAAGTAAAATATAATCATACTAAATGAGGAATATAAATAAATTACCATTTAGTCCACATAGAAGAAGAGGATAATCCTGCTTCATAATTGCACGGGGGAATTAGGTGGACTTATGAAACTGATGAGTTAATGATAATAAATTTTATACAATAAATTTAATGTAAAAAAGTAAAATGAAAAAAATTGCTGTGGTTGGGATATGGTTTAAATGTCCTCAAAAGTTTTATTTGTAGCAGTATTTGTAGGTGTTGAGCCTTTAAGTGGTGGTGTTTAATGAGAGACTCCTAAGCCTCCAGTGTCTCTTGCATCCTTGGTAGAATCCAAGTTTCTTTCTGATTTTCTGTTTTAGGACGTGGTCACGTTCTCCTTCAGATAGAAGCCAAGAGAATCCTCATCAATGCTGAGAAAATGCCAGCACCATGCCCTTGAATTTGAACCTGTGAAGAAATAAAACTTTTTTATTGAAATATAAAATATATCATTAAATTGTATTAAAAGCTGGAGCACAAATTCATTTTATCTGCATATTTCTTTCTTCAAAGCCATACAATATTTGATTTTTATAGCATTTATTTTGCATAGTCAAATTTTCCTAATCTGAGTAAAATTATTTATACTTTTTTGGAACTTTGTACAATTTACAGATTGCAAATCCTCCATGTTTTGTAACTATATTTAACCATGAGATAATTTTTTCTAGTAAAAGTTTAATTTAAACTTATTTGGTCATTTGTTAGCAATTTTGTATTGATCTATGCTTGATTAAATTGAATAAGAAACTGAAAAAAATCTATCTGTAATATAATGTTTCATTCTTTCTCCTTCTTTCCTTAATTATGTTCACTAGGAGAGTTATTTTACATTTAAGTCAATTAAATGGCATATAAAAGCTTAGCTTGATACCCATGCTTGCCAGTCTTGCAAGTTTATAAATGACTTTCTCCTCATTCTTTAAGCCTTAAGGTATTATTTTGTAGAAGTAAAGTTATTACTTTTGAGAAAATTCTGTCCAGTTCTTTCTTCTCAAAAAATAGAAGAAAAATGTGATATTTTACATAATTATATTGGTGCATACTTCAAAGTTTACAGTGTATTTTTATTCTATAGCTTGGATAATTGCTTTCAATTTTCAATTGCTTACGGCTAATTAAGTAGACAATTATTATAATTTTATTTTTTCAATTAACCTTTTGTAAACTTTCAAAAATTTAAATTTTTCTTTAGCATGTGTGATGATAGAAGGTTAGAGTAAGCTAATTTGTATTCATGATTCAAATAAAAAATGTAAAAAAGTATTTTTTAAAAGTACACATATACTTCACTGAAAACCAATATTAAAGCAATATCATTTTTATTTTATAGCTATGTATTTTGTCTCTTTTGTTAAAACATGTACATATTTTACCTGTCATAGTAATATGAAAATACTATATTAAGGTTTATATAAGATTATATAGTGTCAGTTTTACAATACAGATCTTATCAAATTTTATTAAAAAGAAAATGAGCTATGTATCTAGACAAGCTTATTAATCCTTTTTATTTCAGGTTCTTGCTAATTTATTTTTCAATGTTTGCTTATTTGTTTGGGAGAAAGGTATAGATTGATATGTATTAAATAATCACTTGTTTGTCTAAAGTTAAGGCATGGTGTTTGGCACTTCTTATAGCTTGCATTTAGACCATCCCCCAAAACAGCATGTATGGAAAGTATGTCCCCAGTACAGCAGGATGTAGAAGTGGCCATGGATGGAGGAGGCAAGTCATTCAGGGTATGATCTTGGGAATTTTATATGCCTATGATAAGAGTGGAGTAGTGGCAGAATTCCTGTACATAGGCACCACAGGGGCCACTTGTGAAGCCATGATAGAGAAGTCAAAGCTTTAATGGAGACCACAGGAATTAAGAGATATATAAAAAAAAAAAACATCTTCTTCCAAGAAAAACTGCAAACTGTGGGCAGTGGAGTCAAACTAAGAGAATATTCACATTGGCTAGTACAGGCATGGCCACAAGGATGGGGTTGACAAAGCCTTTTGAAGATCACATTTCATCACTTTGTGCCCAAGATGGCAGATGTACAGTGTCAGGATGTACTATCAACCTTGCTGTTTTTTTTTTTTCTTATCTTACTTTGGTCCTATCATTTCTCTCTATGCTTTAATTTCTTTCTATTAGAGTATTTACTCTGTGCCACTGTATATGAAAATCAGTAACTTGTTTTTATTGTTGTTGTGGTTCTTATAGGGGCCTCACAGTTTAAAGTTTCCATTGAGTCTCAGAACAGAATTTGAACTTGTACTTTTAAAATTTTTCTTCATAGTGCAGTGGAGTCATACATCTTAATGGAATACAAGATGGTAGAGGCATACACACACACACACATCACTAAATTAACCCTTATCCATTTTCTACCTCATTCCCTCCCCCCTCCCTCTTTTTCATGTTTGGCTTAGTGATTGACTTCGAGATACTTGTAAATGTACATCATCTAATAAGGGAATTTTTCTCATTTCCCTTTCAATCACCCTAAGCTTCACTTATTTGCTCATTATAGTTTCTCCTTCTTCATCTAGAGTTTCTCCTCTGACTCATTTCTCCCTACCTTCCACATATTAGCGAAAGCAACCAATTTCTTACTGTTTTGTGACTGACTAATCTCACTTAGCATCATGTTCTCCAGTTCCATCCATTTCCCTGGAAATGACATAATTTTATTCTTTGTTATGGCTGCATAAAATTCTATTGTCTATATAACCCATAAGTTTGTAATATATCCATCTGTTGATGAACAACTTGACTGGTTCCATAGTTGGCAATTATGAAACACATGGCTATCTACATAGATGTGCATGCATTAGTTTGGTAGTTTGGCTTCTATTCTTTAGGTGGATTTTTGAGAATGATGGAACTGTTAATACTGCAGGACTCTTGGAGATAGACTAAATATATTTTGCACTGTGAGATGACCATGATATTTTGAGGACCAGAGTAGAATGTTTTAGTTTGGATTGAATATATACAATGCAGTGTGGCTCAGAGGTGGGGCATAACTAGAGGGCATAGGTCATTGAGAGTGGGGTCTTGGAGACTACAAGCTTATAGACCCCCGACTCCCCTCCTCTCCTTTTGCTTTCTGCTGCCATGATGTGAGAGCCATAACCTCTCCCACCACTGCAGATGCAGTTTATACTTCAGAGTTGGATCCATAAACAGAAACTTCTGACCCCATGAACCTTTCCTCCTCCAAGCTGTTTTTTGTCAGGTGTTTTTATCACAGCAATGGAAAAGCTTACTGGAACATGTCCTTTCCTATGCATTTGCTGGAGAAAAGAAATGCTATGTTTTTCCAAGCTTTATAAAACCATCTGCCTTGCAATTAAATCCATTTTTATATAGTGTTGACCAAATCTATAATGAGTATATTTGTTTTATATAAGGCTCATAATTTAGAGGGTCTCAAAAGTTCTAAAATATTTTAAATGCATAAGGAATCAATAGTTAAAAATCAAAGTCGAATGAGTGGACATCTGAATTTTACACTTTTATATTTGCTTTCTTTCCTTTCAAATTATTTTTTTAAATGAATGAATACTTTTTTCTTTAACTTTTTTATATTGGTGCATTGTAGCCATACATCTTAATGTGGTATAAAATAATAGAGGCATACTCACACACATCATTTATTTTGTCCTTCTTAGTTTTCCGCCCTCTCTTTTCCCCCTTCATTTTTTTCATGTTGGCTTACTGATTGGCTTTGATATGTTTGTGCATGTTCCAAAATCTATGATAACAGCTCTTCTTAATGAAAGAATGATGCCAAAATAAAACATAAAAAATTAGAAAATGAAAGTTCCTAATGATTAGAAAAATTTTCCATTAATGAAAGAGCCATGTTTGTATATTTATTTTTTTTTATATTTCATCTTCTTTGAAAAATTAGTTGCAGTTTTCAAGTTAATTTCAAATAAATGGCCCATAAATAGAATAAGATTTACATGTTTATTTATCTATTAACAATCAAAATCTTAGTAGAAAAATAATATAATATATATAATTTTATTAATAAATAGAATTATGATATCATAAACTAAACTTTATAACATATACATGGAGTAAACAAGTTAGAACATAAAATATATAAACATGGAAATTATAATTGTACCACAGTGAAAACATAAAATTACATGCATTTGAATATAAGATGATACAGTAAATTCAGAGTGGAATTTTTTTTTCTGAGTAAAATGCATTATGTGAACCAAAAATAATGATATAATATACATCAAATTAAAAAAACATAATAACAAATGTTTGCAAAATATGCAAAGCTTAGCTCTGTACAACTTTACACAGCTTCTAGCTCCATTGTTTGTTGAAACACAAGAAAATTAACTGAGAAAACTATATCTTGAAAAACTTTACTTATCTTTAACTTGGAAAGAGGTGGAATACAAAAGAGTGTAGTTGTCATGAAGAGGTGAGGGGAAAATTTTAAGAAGAATAAGGAATTCTAATTACTTTCTGTCCCAAGAGACATGAAAAGATCAATATTTTGTATTTGCCAGCTGTGAGAAAAATGACAAAATAATGAGAGAAGGATCATAAAAACTCCAAGTTAATTAGAATCGTCAATGGCAAGCACTTAGCCAGAGCAAAAAAAATTAAAAGTGCAGGAAGCAAGAGAATAAGAAATGGAAGAAGGAGATCACCAACATCCCAGGTGTAATTTCATTTCCCATAGAATGTATCTTTAAGGTAATGTCCCAGAAGGAAGTTGTATATACTCTAATTTAATAATTTTATAATGTGCCATAGCATTTCTAAGTAACATAACTTTTGCAAAAGATAGATATTTAATCATATTTACAAGTGATTAATTTACTAAAAGGAAAGAAAATTTTAAACAAGGGTACAACAAAGGAATAAAAATTTGAAAGACATATTAAAGTTTTAGGGATGGTCTTAAATTTTTTATGTCTACCTTCAAGTTATACTATTTATTCTCTACTATAAGAAATTTTGCCAATAAGTGATTTTTAATATTAATCTTATATGTTTCAATACTTTATGTATTATAAACTCCACAGAAGATTTCATTGGCTTGAAGCTATCAATTGTATTTTAAAGACATTTAAACAAGAAGAATAGAACACATTATTATTTACAATGTATTTATAACTTTCACTGCACTTGATGGTTTGTTTACATCAGCTGGACAATTGGTATCTTTTTCTTTATAACCATATTGTAGTGTAGGTGATCTATGTTCAAATTTCTCAGGATCTGTAAAAAAAAATCACTTCTGTATCTGAGAAATACTATCCTTGGGCATAGAATGCAAGCTTTTTCATGTTTTTGTTTAGTTTTATTTTCTTTTACTTTCTTATCAACACTTTAAATAAAGTATTTTAGTGTTCTGCCTTACATTGTTTCTCAAAATTTTTTAATTCATTTTTCTCTTTGTAAAGAGATTATAAAACAAGTCTTTTTGTGTAATTTGTCCTCATTTATAGCTACTTGTAAGTAGACTAACATTATTGTAAGCAATTTGATTATGATGGTCCGTTTTAAACTTATATTTATGTGTGCGTATGTTTAATTTTATTAATTTTATTAACATTGTTAGATCTTTGAATTTATGGTTTTCAATAATTATAGATTAGTATAGATTATACTTCATAATAATTAATAGTTTATAAAAATCAATAATATAGATTATAGTTTTCAATAATATAGATTTAGAGTTTTCATTAATAATAAAATTATAAATAAAAATTATAAAAATTCTAGGTTACTTTTTATTTTTTATAAAATTGTAATGGGATAAAAGACTTGTGGAGACATACATGCACACACCACCCAATTAGCCCTTACCAGATACTCTCCCCATTGCCCCCCATCCCTCTTACCCATGCTTGGCTTACTGATTGACTTTGATATGTATGGTTAAGTATATCAATGTGCTTTAGAGAGCTTCCCTCTTCCCCCCTCTTATCCCCTGTAAGGTCACCTTATTTGCTCATCTTTAGATTCTCCTTCCTCATCTAGAGTTCCTCGTTATCCATTTCTCCCTAGCTATCATGTATTAGGGAAAACATCTGATTTCTTCATTTTTGTGACTTACTAATCTCACTTAGTATAATGTCTTCCAGTTCCATCCATTTCCCTGTCAATGATGTAATTGTGTATTTTTTTATGGCTGAGTAAAATTCCATTTATCCCACAGTTTTGTAATCCATTTATCTGTTGATGGACATCTTGGTGGTTCCATAGTTTGGCAGTGGTGAATTGTGCAGCTATGAACATAGATACGCATATATTATTTGGTAGTTTGGTTTCCTTTCTTTTGGGTAGATACCCAGAAGTGGTATTGCTGGGTCAAATGGTAAATTTGTTTCCATTCTTCTGAGGATCCTCCATACTGTTTCCCAAAGTGGTTGCACTAATTTGCAGTCCCACCAACAGTCTTTTAGAGTTCCCACTTCTCCTCATTCTTGCCAGCATTTGTTGTTGTTTGTGTTTTGAATGATTGTCATTATAATTGAAGTTAGGTGAAATCTCAGAGTAGTTTTGATTTGCATTTCTCTGATTGCCAGTGATGTTGAGCATTTTTACATGCATTTATTGGCCATTTGAATTTCTTCTTTCATGAAGTGTCTGTGTAATTCATTCTCCCATTTTTTGATTGGGTTATTTGGGTAAGGGCTAATTGGGTGATTTGTGCATGTTTGTCTACACAAGTCTTTTATCCCATTAAGATGTATGACTACAATGCACCAATAAAAATTTAAACAAATAAAATAATAAGATGACGTATATCATGTGATGGCATTTTTGTAAAAAATAAAAGAGTGGTGCTATAATTCAGTGGTAAATTTCAAGTATCCAATATCCTAGGTAATGGATAAAAGTAGTTGTAAATACCAGCTATATTCAGCTGACATGTTACGAAAAGGAGAACTCTATTTGTCTTTAATTCTTATTTTGTTTTAAATATGTTTGTATGTTTGTGACTATATAGCTATTGCATATTCTTCTTTCATATTTTTAACATGCAATATAAATATATTTATATTATACTAAATTTATATCAAAGTTTTAGTATTACTAATTTTATGTCTTTATTTAAATTATAAGCCATAAGAAGAGTTATATAATTCAAAAACTTTACTTTCTCTTTGAGAAAAGGTTGAAGTAGCATATAAAAGCAATATAGTTCTATCATTCTAGATATAATTTCTTATAAAGAATATTTATTTTTTCTTTGGAGTATATAAAATATATATTTGAATACAAGAATTTAAGATAAATAAGTAGTAAAATTTTGAAACTAAAGGCTTCCAATTCTTTTTAAAAACCCATTATATTTACTAAGATGAACTTACTTTTATTGTCCTATTACATGTTACATGCTGAGACAGTATGATTGCACAGGTTCGAAGTCAGCCTCAGCTACTTAGTGAGGCTCTCAGCAACTTACTGAGACCCTGTTTCCAAATAAAGTATAAAATAGGTCTGGGAGTATAGCCCAGAGGTAGGAAAGCCCCTGGGTTCCAATCCCAGTACCACAAAGAAAAAATTAAAATAAAATAAAAATAAAACACGTCTACACATGTAAATTTGAAGTTTTCTATATTTTGTCCTATTTTTCTGAATATATTAGTATTTATTCATAGTTATTTGTTTTTATTTTTATTTTTACTTAATAACATAAAATTATTGGGCGTAATGTGCCATTTTTAATACATATAGATACTGTGCAATGATTAACCTAAGTTTCTATGCCTTTTCTCCTTTTAAATTCAATCCAGTAAGTGAAGAGAATAAATAATTATTCTTCATCACAAATGCAATTATAATGGGTCAGATATAAAATGTCCCAGTTTCTTGACTAAAGAAATTGGTTCTTTATAGAATAGCACAATATTCCTTAGAGGATTCATCAACAGAAAAAGACAGCTCTCCTTTTTGTGATTTTATATTTAACATTCGTAAGGTCATATTTTCTGTCAACAAGAAAGATTCCAAAAGAAATTGTTTTGTCACTCAAAAACATAAAATTTCTAAAAGTTTTTGGTAACAAATCACCAGAGGGCTGTTATAAGAAATAAAAGCCATTTCTACTCAAGTGCAAATATATTTCACCATTCAAATGACAAATAGGTTTTATATCTAAATTATAATATATTCTTAAAAATGTACTTCATCAGGGCGTGGTAGCACATGCTTGTAATCCCTGCACTTGGGAGGTCCAGACAGGAGGATCTCGCAGGTTCAAAGCCAGCCTTAGCTGGCTTAAGAGACCCTGTTTCCAAATAAAATATAAATAGGTCTGGAAGTGTAGCCCGGAGATAGAAGTTCCCTGGGTTTCATCCCCAGTACCACCAAAAAAAAAAAAAAAAAAAAAAGTACTTCATATATTTGGTTACATTAAAGTACCTGGGTACTTTTCTTCTACTGTTACTTTTTTATATCAAAGGTAATTCATAAGAGTTTGTTTTGCAGCTGCCAGGCGTGGTGGCGCACGCTTGTAATCCCTGCGCTAGGGAGGCGGAGATAGGAGGATCGCTCATGTTCAAAGCCGGCCTTGCTGGTTTAAGAGACCCTATTTCCAAATAAAAATATAAAAAATAGTTCTGGGAGTGTAACCCGAAGGTAGAAGGGTTTCCAGGAACTCCAGTAAAAACAAACAAACAAAAGAAAATTAACATAAGAGTTGGTTTTCAAAAAAGTTAAAATAAGATTATTCTAATAGCAATACAATGCTTAAACTATTTATTTGGGTAATATTAAGTATTAATAAAATTAATTAGATGATTGTGATCATAAAAATTAGATATCATACTTGTATACATGAAGTTATTAAATTCAATCTTACTTAAATGTAAGTTTGGAACTCAAAATTCTCATAATCGTTTAATAGTAGTTGATATTATTTCTTCTATCACAAGTCTACATTATCCTAAAGATTTCCCATCATAAAATGTTTTTGTTTTTAATCAATTTTATTTTTAAAAATTTTGAACAAATACTTTGCCATCATTATCTGAGAGTAGAATTTTTTGACTCAAGTCCCATTTATATGACAATGAGAATTAATAAAGAGACTAATTAACAATAAATATGTGTTTTAATAAAAACTTTATGGCAGTAAATGAAGCTTATTGCTACATATATTAAACCATATTACATTTTAGCAGAAGTTATCACCTCCATGATAAAAGAATCTGTAGTAACATAAGAGGAAATAGTTATTATAAGATAGAATATATGAATAAATATTTTCCAAGATTTTATTACACATTTTCAGGAAAGAACAAGTCATGCAATGAGATATGAGAGTCTCAGAGTATTCAGACGCAATAAATAAAAGAAATAAATAAATAAGCATATTAACACTCTTACTTTATATGTCTTTTCATTATATCCGTTTTTATAAGTGCATTTTAAATATACATCTTCATGAAGTTCAGGGTGATAAAGATATACATGCACACAGTACTTGAGACCTTCCCCCAGTACCCACCTCATTTCCTCTTCATGCCCACCTCCCTGTGATCAACACAGTGATTGATCTTGGTAAGTTTGTGTGTGGACATCATGTCTTTTGAGGGGGATTCGTCTTCAAGTCTTTCTCCCACTTCCATTTCCCACCGTTAGTTCCTGTCCTTACTCCACTGAGGTTTCTCTTCTTTGTTTGGAGTTTCTCCTGTGTTCCAGTTTCTCCCTGTCTTCTGCATATGAGGAAGAATATCTGACACTTTACATTTTGTGACTAATCTCACATAGCATATTTTTCAGTTCCATTCATTTCTCTGCAAATGACATAATTTTATTCTTTATGGCTGAGTAGAATTTCATTGTATATATACCCCACAGTTTTGTAATCCATTCATCTGTTAATGGGCATTTCAGCTGGTTTCATAATTTAGCAATTATAAGTTGTGAAGCTATAAGCATATATATATATATATATATATATATATATATATATATATATATGCATGTTTTACCATAGGAGATTGGTTTTAATTCTTTAGGTAGAGATCCAGAAGTGATGTAGCAGGGTAATGTGGTGGATTTATTTCCATTCTTCTAAGGATTATTGACACTGGCTTCTAAAGTGGTTGCAATAACTTGAAATCTCATCAAAAGTATATCAGAGTTCATTCTCTTCCACACCCTTTCTATAATTTTATAATTGTTTGTGTTTTGAGTAATTGCTATTCTAATTAGTGTTAGGTGAAATATCAGGGCAATTTTGATTTTTATTTCTCTGTTAATGATGTTAAACATTTTTTATTATATTTATTGGTCATTTGTATTTCTTCTTTTGTGTCTTGTCTATTTAGTTTACTTTTCCATTTTATAATTGGGTGATGTATTTTTTGTGTTGATTTTCTTTCTTTTTCATGTGTTTTTGGTATTAGTCCTATATTAGAGGAATATCTGGCAAAGATCTTTTCCTTTCTATCAGCTCTTTTCAGGTTCTTGATAGTTTTTTTTATATAGGTTCTTCAGTTTAATGCAATGCCACATGTTAATCCTCATGTTAATTTCTTGTGCTTTGGAATCTTGTTGTAAAGATTTTATCCATACCTCTATGTTGAAGTGTTGTTTCTATGCTCTCTTCGAGTAACTGAAAAGTCTCTGTTCTAAGGAATACAAATAGAAAAAGAACTGAAACTATCTATGATTACAGATAAGATTATTTAAAATTCAGAAGAACTAATAAACTCAAGCAAAAAACTTTTAGAACTGATTAACAAATTTAGCAGTGTGTCTGGATATAAAAAGCAATCTAAAAAATTCCCCAGGCTTGTAATCTCAGCATCTGGAAGGCTGAGACAGAAAGATCACAGTTCACTGACAGCCTCAGCTACTACTTAAGGAGGTCTTTTGCAAATCAGTGAGACCCTATTTCAAAATAAAGAATAAAAATTAGAGCTGGGTGTGAAGCTTGTCGGTAGAATGCTGCTTGGTTTCATCCTCAGTACTGAAAAAAAAAAAAAAAACCCAGAAACTTTTCTTTGTGCCAACCATAAATCCATTAGAAAAGAAATTCAAAAGACATTACTACTCAAAAAAACTAAAAAATAAGAAAAAACAGGAATAAATCTAACCAAGGAGATAAAATGCCTTTACAATTAAAAGTATGAGATATTAAAGAAATAAATTGAAGAAGTTATTAAAAAGTGGAAGGATTTTTCATGTTCTTGGGCAGGCAGAAAATATCCAAAAGTGGTCATTCTTCACAGACATGTAAAAATCAGTCCTTGAGTCAACAAAAAAATTCAAGAATATCCAAAATAGTTCTCAGCAATTAGAACTACGCAGGAAGCATCACAATATCTACCTTCAAACTATGATACAGAGCAATAATAATAAAAACTGCATGGTATTGAGAAAAAAGCAGATATATAAACCAATGAAGCAGAATAGAAGTTTTACAAATTCACACACTTACAATTAATTTATCTTTGACAAAGTGACCAATAACTTACACAAGAAAGAATATAGCCTCTTCAACACTTTTGAATGGCAAAACTAGTTTTTTGCACTGAAAAAAATAGAAATAAATCATACTTACTCACCCTGCACATGATTAAATTCAAGATGAATCAAAGGCCTGAAAAAGTATATACTTGTATTGGTGCATCAAAACTCTATTTTAAAGTGTGGTCTGGATTGACAATTTAAAGTGTGTGATACGTTTTATGTAGTCATTTTAAACACCAATACCATGGGGAATAACAATAACACAGCTGAAAAATATAAAATTTACAAGATTTATTTAGGATTTAAAAAATTTTAGTTTTTCAGACTAGAATTAAAATTGTTTCCAATTTTATTCTTATGTCAAGGTTTCTTAAAACTTTAGATTAACTTAATGATGCCCCTAGTGTTACTGGTGATAAAGTTACTGAAGTAATCAAGTTAGTAAGGCTACAAGGCAGTATGCCTATAAAATTATTTTCCAAAAATATGTTACTATTTGCTTCCCCACACCTCAAAGAAAAGGGTACTTCTCTATTTCACCGTCAATTCTGAATCACAATTCAAGGGTAGTATTCTATGACACTTGACAAAGTATGTCCCCATAGTATTCTGTGACACTTGTAAAATGTTTTTTTTTTCCTTTCATTTCCATGCAAATGATGTAGTTTTATTTTCTTTTATGGTTGATAAAAATTTCATTGCATACATATTTCATAGTTTTTTAATCCATTTATCTGTTGATGGACATCTTGGCTGTATTCATAGTTTGGTAGTTGTGATCTGTGCATTAGTTTGGTAGGATGCATTAGTTTGGTAGGATGGTTTTCATTCTTTTGGGCAGATATGTAGAAGTGGTATTGCTAGATCATTGTGGTAAGTTCATTCAAATTCTTCTGAGAACCTTCAATATTGTTTTCCAAAGTGCTTGCGTTAATTTGCAATCCCAACAACAATGTATTAGCATTCCCACTTCTCCACACCTTTGACATAATTTGTTATTGTTTGTTTTTTTAATGATTGCCATTCTAATTGGAGTTAGGTGAAACTCAGGGCAGTTTTGAGTTGCAACTCTAAAGAAATTAAAAGGATATTATGCTAAGTAAGATTATTCCATTACTTAAAGTAAAAATTGGATGTTCTCCCTAATATGTGGAATCTAGGAAGAAAAAGGGTCATAAGATAAACTCTAGACAAAGGAGGAGAAACCATAGATGAACAAATGAGGGGCCTAACTGGGAATGATTGGAAGGGGAAAGAGAAAAATTTTCTTATTTACATGATGTACACTAAAAAAAATCAGAGTCAATCACTAAGCCAATCATGAGAAGGAAAAAGGGGAGAAGAAATGGGGGAGAACTGTGTAAGGACTAATTGGATGATGTATGACTATATGCCTCTACTCCATCAAGATGTAAGACTACAATGTACCAATAAAAATGTCAAAAATAAATTAAAAACAGGATCAATATGTGAGATTGCATGAAACTACAGAGTTTCTGTACAGGAAAAAAAAAACTATCAAGATCCTCAACAGAGAGCCAACAAAGTGGGAGAAATTTTTTCTCAATATTTCTCCAATAGAGGACTAATATCTCAAATCTACAGAGAACTCAAGAAACTCAGTGGTAAGAAAACAAATAACTCAATTAAAAAATGGGCAAGTGAAATAGATACTTCACAAAGTTAAAATTCAAATGGGCAATAAATGTATGAAAAAAATGTTCAACCACATAGATTTTGATCAATATAAGTGAATGAGAATGGTTCCAGAAGAAATTATTTTAAAAAAATAAGGAATAGATTGGATTGGGTCAGTGTGCTATAGTTTGCTATTATCTTGAGTGTGTGTGTGTGTGTGTGTGTGTGTGTGTGTGTGTGTGTGTTTTGGCATGGAAGTAATTAGTAACCACTAACACTTGAAATAGATATCCCAAACTTTATTTCCCTGAGATATGTTTTTATAGAACTATAAAGCCATGTCATATTCATTAAAAATTAAGAAATATAATAAAAAGAAAAAATCTCACATGGTCAAATAGCTGAATATAATATTTGAATCTATCATCTATATTATATGATACCAAAGAAATGAGTTTCTTTTATTTGAAGCATGCAAAAAGAAATCAATGAAATGAAGGCTTATTTTTAAACAAAGTGGTAGGTATATAAATATTAAATCATTTTTGCAAACAGTATCTTTGATTGTACACAATTATTTTGTCAGCATGTCTGTTCAGCTAAGACTAAGTAGTTGATGAAAGCAAAAAGATTACAAGAAATCTTTCCCTAATCATGGGTTTTAAAAATATGGTACCTCAAAATATGATAACAGCAAGGCAATAGCACTGATTTTACATATAAAAGAAATCAAATTTAGTTTCCCTATTGATGAGAAATTTTTTACTTCGGGTATATTTGGCTAGCAAAAAGAAATTGAACAGCATGGGCTTGGTAGACAGAATTAAATACACCAGTTTACTTATTATGCCAAGCAAATGGAACCATTTACCAATTGGGAGCAGCACAAAACATTGTCATTCTGTGCAAGAGCAACATCTATCATTTGACACAGAAATAGAACACTGTTCAGTGTGTTCCAGCCTTGGCTTTTGATTCCCAAGATAAATCTTAACCCAGAACAAGGTAGCAACAGGACAAAACAGAGAGCACTAAAGAGACTTGACAATGCAGTGATTAGTTAATTAATCTAGGTACTCTGAGACTAGTATATAAGAAAAGGTACAAAAATGCTAACAGAATTTGTAAGCCTTTTTTGCATTTGTAATGCTTCATTTTGAATGTCATATATAACTCTGAACATTTGCCTATAGAAAAGCAATATATTTATATATTCCAAAAATATGCTTTAGTAATTGTACTAATACTTTGGATCAGGTTGTTAGAAATACACAAGTAATTAAATTCGCTTGTGAAAAATCAAAACAATTGTTTATGTTACTCCAAAATTTGTATGCAACCAAATGACTGATTCCCCTAGGGTTTCAGGAAACTTTGTTAACACAATTAACAAAGACACTGTAGGATTGCTTTATAATTAATTGTTTACATGTTTATATCCCCTTGAAGATACTAGAAGACACAAATTATATCTGTTGGCATTTGTATACTCAATACCGTATTTGGCATATATCCAGCAGTGAATAAGTAATTGTTAATTTATGTTATTTGAATATGGACTCCTGTTTTTTGTTTCTGGGATAGTATAATATAAATTATTAAAAGGATTTTTTCCTCTATTATTTCAAGTCACTTTTTAAATTTTCAGTTTAAAGTGGTAGTACTGAAACACCATTCAATCTTATATTGTCTGTGAAACTAATAAATAAAAGATCAAACTCATGCATCATACCCAATATACAGGCTATGAAAGACCCACAAAGCAGTCTCAATAATCATACTACAAAGTTAAGTTGACATATTAAAACTCAGGCTTTACCTCAATGTAAAATAGTTTTTTTTTTTATCTAAGCAACTAATACGATAGAAGATAGCTGTTCTAAGAAGTCAAGGCATAATGTTATAGTTTCATGCAAATGATTCACTAAAATAAATGCATGAATCACAAAATTCACAGATGGCTTAATATATTAGCTTAATATGTTAGACATGCATTTTATTAGCTATAATGTATACTGTTACAAACTAAAGCACTCCTTTGATTCTTCTTAATTTATAAACATCACCACTGTTTTGTGTTATTGAGACTTATATGGGATATATGAGAAAAATGACTTTCACTCACTGGACGAATCCTTAGATAATCAGATTTTGTGAAGGAAATTTTAGTGTGCACTATCTCTGGTAAAAACAACTCAAAAAATCTACACTCTCCTTCCTCCAGAAAATGGTTTCTGGATTGCTTTTCTATGCTATTTTATCAAAATCATTGAACCCTAAATTTGTCTTATAATCTATTCATGTTATATTTTACATGTCTGTTTTTATAAAACAATTACAAAAACCTAAAAAAAGTAATGCAAAGAACCCTTATAATTCATTACTAAAATTCACCAATTGTTTATATTTGACTTTTCCTCATAATTCAGTGTTTTGGTCAATGACACACCACATATAAGATAGTGGTCCAGGGGATTATATGACCTAGTGACATTGTAGTCACCTTAGTTTATGTATATTTAACCCATAATCTTCACAAAGCAATAAAATTACCTTAAAATGCATTTATAATAACACATTTCCATCAATAAGCAATGGATGCCTCCATTTTTTAGTACGCTATGCCTTTATCTTCCGTTTGCATAGTTTCTGGCATGAGTGTCACTCATGGAGTAAAATAAATATTAAGCATGTTCTCAAATTAATAACTGAGTAAATGTATAAATTAATAAAGATATAATTATTTCTTATATTAAAATACCAATTAATAAATGTAGAAGAAATCAAGGGGTTAGAGTACAATTTTAAAAATAACGATATTGTAGATTAACTATAGATTATAAAATACCATAATCATGAAACTATTGTAATAATACTATATTTATATTTTAATACTTTGGTGAACCATAGTCTCACATTCTAATGTATTGCATAGTGGTAGTGACATACATGCACAGAATTCTTGGTGAGCTTTCCTCTAGCTTCCTCTCCACTCCCCACTTTTCCCATACATGACATTGAGAGTAGTATTAGTGTTCTCATTTATGTAAATAATGTCAATGGAAGTATTTTCTTCATTAATGTTTTCTTTATGTCCTGTATTTTGCTTATATTAATAGTAAAGTTTCTGTGTGTGTGTGTGTGTGTGTGTGTGTGTGTGCGCGCGTAGTGCTGGGGACTGAATTTAGAGGCGTTATACATATAAGATACACTCCCAGCCCTATTTTATTTAAAAAAAAATTGTGTGTGTGGTACTGGGGTTCCTGGAAGCCCTTCTACCTCCGGGCTACACTCCCAGATACATTTTATACTTAAAAAAAATTATTATTCGGAAACAGGGTCTCTTAAGCCAGCGTGGCTGTGTTCGAATCTATGCGATCCTCCTGTCTCCGCCTCCCAAGCACGGGGATTACAAGCATGCGACACCACCCCCAACATATTTTTTTAAATTTTAAAACAAGGTCTTACAAGGTTGAGAGGGCCTAATTAAGTTGCTGATACTGGGCATTAACTTAAGATCCTCCTATTTCACCCTCTCAAGTATTATGATTACAAGCATGGCCACTATGCAAGGCTTCTATTTTTTTTATTTTTATATCGAACATATTGAAAATGGCATACATTTAGACTATGCTTGGTGCCCTCCACCCAGTTTCTCTCCCCCCTCCCAACAATGAGTATACAGGTTAACCATGTTATATCCATACTCTTACACATATTCAGGTGTAGCTCCTCCATTAATCAACCTCAGCCTTATTCCTTTCCTATCCTTCCATTCTAGCTTTGCTGAGATCTCTCTTCATTATCTGGAGTCCCTCTGGTATCCCTAATATTACAAAGTTAGGCATATTAGTAAACAACTTATGTCCCTTCTCTTTCTGTGCTTGACTGATTTCACTTAACCTAATGTTCTCTAGGTCTTTCCATCTTCTTGCAAATGACATGATTTTGTTCTTCTTTATAGATGAGTAGAATTCAATCGTGTGTATTTCCCATAATTTTGCAATCATTCATCTGTTTTATTTTATTTTATTTAGGGTTTGGGGATGGAACCTAGGGGCATTCGACCTCTGAGCTATACCCCCTGCCCTATTTTTCATTCTTTATTTTGAAAGTAGGTCTCACTGACTTAAAGAGGGCCTTAACTAAGTAGCTGAGGCTGTCCACAATCCATGATCCTCTGGGCTCAGCGTTCCAAATGCTGTGATTAAAGCATGTGTCATCATGTCCGGCTTCCATTCATCTGTTGATGGAGACCTAGGCTGGTTCCATATTTTGGCTATTACAAATTGTGCTGCTATGAACATGGGTATGCATATGTTACTGTAGTTCTCCGATTTCAACCTCTTTGGACATATACCCAGGAGTGGTATAGCCGGATTATGGTAGATCTATTCCCAGTTTTCTAAGGAATCTACACACTGATCTCCATATTAGCTGTACTAGTATGCACTCCCACCAACAGTGTAAAAGAGTTCCTCTTTCCCCACATCCTTGCCAGCATTTGTTGTTATTTGATTTTTTTTATGCTTGCCACTCTGATTGGGGCTAGATGTAATTCAGTGTAATTTCAAATTGCATCTCCCTGATGGCTAATGATATTGAACATCTTTTCAGGTATCTATTGGCCCTTTATATCTCTTCTTCTGTGAAATGTCTATCCAGTTAGTTGCCTATTTCTTGATAGGTTATTTGTTTTGCTAGTGTAGAGTCTTTTGAGCTCTTTGAATATGCTGGATATTAGCCCTCTATCAGAGTGATGGCTGCAAAGATCTTCTCCCATTTTGTATGCTTTTTCTTTAGGTTCTTGGTGGTTTCTTTGATGAGAAGAAACTTTTTAGTTTGATGCCATCCACTTGTTAATTCTTGCTTTAATTTCCTGTGCTTTGGAGGTCTTGTTAAGAAAGTTACTGCCTGTGCCTATATGTTGTAGAGTTGAGCCTATGCCCTCCTCTAATAACTTCACAATCTCTGGTCTAATTTCTAAGTCTTTAATGCATCTCAAGTTGATCCAGCGCATGGTGAGAGGTAAGGATTTAGTTTCATATTTCCACATATGGATAACCAGTTCTCCCATCATCATTTGTTGTTTTTAAGATTCTTTCCTTGGCCTCTATCTTGGTCATTTTGATTATTACACAGAATGGGGAGGGATTTCTTTGATCTTTCCTTAATTGTGTTCTGTATGTTTGGAAAATTCTCTGAAATTATTTCTCTAAAGAGATTACAAATGACCTTGGTCCTTACCTCTATTCCTTCCTCAATGCCTTTTATTCATAAGTTAGGACATTTCATATTTTTTATAGTTTTTGATATTTAGGTTTTGTTGCTGTAATAACTTCCAACTGTGCTTTTGGTTTTGAATGAGATCTCTTCTAACAATGATACTCTATTTTCCATTTTATCTAATCTTCCAGAATTTCTATTGCTATCATTTCATTTATTGACTCATTTCATTCTAGACCTTTTTCTGATTCTTAATGTCTCCATTTCCTCTTTCATTTTCTGAATATTTGCTTTGAGTCCTTTCATCATATTTTAGATCAGGATTCAGAATTCTCATTCTTGCATTTCTTAAAAGTCAGTATTTATAATTTCCATTGTTTCTTCACTATTCCTAGTTCTCATATTTTCATGTCTCAGGCTTGTTTTTTTGATGTCTTGGCATCTTTCATGGGTATTATGTCTAATCCAGTCTTAGTAGTAGGAATTTAGAAGTGTAAGCAGGTAAGCAGTCCTTTTTCTAATAGTGAGGGTTGGGTAATGGGGCAGGAGCTGGGATGATGGGTACAGGAGTCCAGTAAGGTAGAGGATATGATTAGGTTGAGTAAATATAATAAGGTAGTATCTGGTTGAGAATAAGAGGTTAGATAGTAGGACTCTTGTAGTTAGTAGAGTATTTAAGTATGGATATATAAAATACCTTGACTCTTAAGCAAGGAGATGCAGTAAGGAAAAACAGAAAGGTAACAGAAAACTTGGAAAATATTTTGAACTTGAAGAAACATGTTTATCATATACTTTCTGAATGTCAAAATACTAGTAGTGGATTACCTAAATAATTTTTTTTTTTTTTTGTGGTACTGGGGTTCCTGGAAGCCCTTCTACCTCTGGGCTACACTCCCAGACCTATTTTTTTTTTATATATTTTTTATTTAGAAACAGGGTCTCCTAAGTCAGCGTGGGCGGCTGGCTTCAAACCTGCGCGATCCTCCTGTCTCCGCCTCCCAAGCGCGGGGATTACAAGCGTGCGCTACCACGCCCGGCTACCTAAATAATTTTTATGAAACCAAGTCAAGGGATTGACTGAGACAAATTATGAAGCAGTACCTGAACCAGAAGATATGCTTCCAAGCTTTCTCACATTACTTTTAGATGAAAACTTCACTTTCTTATCATAAGGGACTTTCTACAGTGCTGATTATGCCATACAATCTAGCATTTTTCACATAAAATAATCTGAGAGAGAGCAAGAGCCGGAGCAAGAGTGACACTGAGTATCCAGCCCAGAAAATGGAATCTAACTTTTTTGTAATCTCCATTAAAGGTAACAAGCAATTATTTATGCAGTATTTTATTTATCATAGGTTAGTGGTTATAGCTTGAGGGAGGATCAGTACATAAGCATGTGAATGCCAGGGGAATCTTTGCATATTATCTTAGAGTCAGGCTGCCTAGATCTATCAACCAATTTGAGGTAGTTGTTTTATACAGCACTATATTTCCTAAGGAAAATACTACACACACTTTTTTGTTTATTTATTTTTTGGGAATATATGATGTTTATTTAGAGAAGTGGGAGCACAGTTTAGGAGAAGGCTATGATAAAAGAGTATGTTCCAGAAAATGGGTCTGAAAGAGTTCATTTCCAGAAGTGGAAAATGGCTAAACACACATTGTTTCCAAGTATACAGAAAATATTTCAAGTGATTAAGCATTCTCATTTAAAAACATATTTAGTTCAAAGAATTGATACCAGGCAGAATTTATTATCTGACTATTATAGAGTTGAAGTTGAAATGACTAACTGAGGAGTATCTGGTTAACCATTAAATATTTGAAAATTAACCCCCTGACACACACAGACGTATAAATAATTCTGAAGAAAAATATGTAAGCAAAATTCAAAATAAATGTATTTTTAATCAAGCTAGCATACAAAGATTGTGACCTAAAAAATTATAAACACTTGACATTGTTCTACTACTCGTTTATATTAAGAATTGTTTTATCAATGACTTAAGGTTTCTCATTAAAAATAGCAAAATAAGAGCAAAGTTAAAATAAATTATACAATAAAAGAAAAAGACCTTATAAAAGTAATAAAGAATATGGATCTTAATTAAAAGTAAAAATAGCAATAATAAAAATATGCATTAAAAGCCACCAAAAGGATAGGGTAGAGAGGGAACATATAATATTATGAAAAACTTTCTGGATATTATTCTTTATTTTTAAATTTGATGGTAGAATCTTGGATGTTTGTTTTGTTACAGTAGTTACTTTTCATATATGTAAAATATCAAGTCTTGTATGCATAAAATATTGCTTTTTTGTTAAAGAAAAGAATTTCTTAGCATATTTTTAGTGTCTGAATTTACTCAACTAATACAGTAAGAAATGACTACACATGTGATTCCAGTACTTGGGAGGTTGGGAAAACAGGATCTGAGTTTGCAGCCAGCCTCAGATACTTAGTGAGGCCCTATTTCAAAATAAAGAATAAAAAAGATGGCTGGGGGTATAGCACAAACGCAGAATGACCCTGAGTTCAATCCCAATCCCCAAAAAAAAAAAAAAAAAGAGAGATAACTACAATTTTGAGAATCAAGGACATAAGTGTGGAAAAATGAGTAAAATTCACCTAATGACATTAGCTCTATCACAATCAGGTCAGAGTAAAGCATGTGAATAAATACATTTCATGACCATTGTGTGTGCAAAAAATAAAACAAATGTAGAAATAAACAAAATGATAATTGTCAAATATAGCAAGTCAGAAAACATTTTATGATCTTTTCTGAAAATAATTAATTGTAATTATAATGATGTGGAATGAGCATGAACCATATGTAAAAGGATGAGGTATGATCCTCATGTCCTCCATTGCTTACTCTCTGCATTCACTTCAACACAAGAAATATCTCTAAGCCTCAGGTATTTGATATGCAAAAAATTTAAAACATTTTTTGACAGGTCCAGCCTGTCAGCGGTGGGGCTGATCAGGAAGGTTGAGTGCCTATGGCCCTGAACAACAGCAACAAACGGAGCCAGGAGCCGAGTAAAGCAGGACCTCATTTATTCTTCTTCAAGCAACATATATATAGCACAAGACCACAAGGGGGATTTCCAATGAGGAAATAGCCTAGCCTATCAGGATAAAGGTCACCAGCATGTACTTCGCAGCCAATCCCAGGCCATTCATGTGTGTGGAAGCTCCTTTAAAGGTAAAAAGGGTAAAACTACTCAGTCTCCCCACCCATAATGAATGGGGAAACCACGCCTTTGTAACTTCCTCCAGGTGTCATCTTAGCCCCTTTTCTGGAAGTTCTTAAACATTGTCTAAGGCTTAGCCTGCAGGCTGCTCAGGCTGAGGGAGGCTGCATCCCTTTAGGCGCTGTATGCACACGCCCCAACAATTGTTTTAGAATGCATTATTTAGAGAATTATCAAAAGACATGTACAAAACTCATCAAAGTGATAGCAATTATGAGTTATAAATGTTATGATGCTACTGATAGATAAAATAAATTATAGGCACCATCAAGATAAGACAAGTTGATTTTATTGTACAAAGTAAGACTACCTCAGAAATACTCTATGTCTGGAGGAAAAATGAAGGCAATTGGGCTGAAAAACATAAAAAAATGTGAGATAAGCTAAGCCAGTAATAGTTAATATTAGATGTGAGTACTCAGGTGATAAAGAAAAGAGAAGGTTGAGTCCAAACAATTTGTGCTCCTAGGTAGAGGACCAGTAAATGGAAACTTGTACACTAATAATTTAATAGTTAAAACAAAGAAAAGGATATGAAAATGAAAGTGCATAGATGGATTTAAAAAATTATAAAATTTTAAAGTGAATTAAAAATATCACAATCCTGGTATAATTGATAATTAAGAAAGAGGTCTTGTTGATTAAAGTGAGATAAAAGACAAGCAGAAACAAATCAATGACTTTTTTGGTGGTAATTTTCAGTGTTGGGTCAAATCCTATGACGGGAAAAACAATTGATATTTTTATATTTTCAATACAGTAAACACAGTTGATAAAAGTAAGCATATTGACTGTCATGTTAGTCCTTTACATCCATTGGTGTCATAAAATAGTACAACAATGTTAAAAATATGAATGAGTCATTTGTGGGTATCAATTAAAATAAATAAGATATTCTTCTCCTGGTTGATTGGATAGGTTAAAAGTATAAATGTGATGGTTTGTTTTCTCAAATTGTATAGTATAGGTACTTAATTCTGTTACTACACGTAAAGGAGAAAGAAGAGCCAGAGGCATCTATGCTGTGGCTTCAGATAGCCATTGAACAGCCTCTATAACTTAATTTATTCTCATTGCTTCTGGCCCAGTTCTGTCATTGACTTGAAAGACTTTTCATATAAATGACACAAATGCTCTTTCACACTGAGTGCTGCCAGCTCACATAGGAATATCATCTAGAAAGTTTTTTTTTATCAACTTTTGATTTGCTTTATATGCAATTGTAAGTGAATTCTTTATGAGTTATTCTTGAATTCTGAGAGAATTAAGTGAAATTAATCACTGGTGGAATAAAAATTTAAAAATGTAAATATATTCTGAATCATTTATTATTTTTTCATTATTATCATTATATGTTAATATAAAAATTGAGAAATAGATATTTGATTAAATTAGCTGATAAATAAATACTCTTTTTTTTTTTTTTTTTTTTTGGTGGTACTGGGGTTCCTGGAAGCCCTTCTACCTCTGGGCTACACTTCCAGACCTATTTTTGCATTTTTATTTGGAAACAGGGTCTCCTAAGCCAGCGCGCGGGGCTAGCTAGCTTCGAACCTGCGCGATCCTCCTGTCTCTGCCTCCCAAGCGCGGGGATTACAAGCGTGCGCCACCACGCCCGGCATAAATACTCTTTTAACCAGGAACATATACAAACAAACATGATATATGCATCAATTGACAGAAAGCAGTATAAAATATTGTTAAGTAATAAAATAAAAGATTCCCATGCTATACTGCTATATAATCTTTCAAAGGCAATTATGTTAACAACTTATTTTTATCTTCTTGGAAATAATAATATAAACACATTCAACATAGGATTGAAATGTGTTGACATTTATAACTGCAGTAAGAAGGAAGTTACTATTGCCAATACTTTAAACTTTGCACATTTTATTGAATCATATATTATCAATTCTAGCTTTTATACATTTAATCTTTTGGACTGTCAGCCACTGCACTATATTGCACAATTATAGAAATTTTCAAGCCTTAATGAGTAGCCTACTGTGATTTAAGTATTAAGGTGTTACTTTCTACTCAGACTTGATTCAGGTATGTTTTTCTTTTTCTGTGAAATTAAAAGCATAAGATATAAGTCAGAGGTTATCATCAGATACTGGGAAAGAGATCCAAGCCAGCCTTAGTTATTTTCCAACTATGAATTTTATCATAAGTCACTATCCAGTGGCAATGAGTTGATGCTCCCAGTCATTCATGGTGTCTTAACAGTAAAGAAATGATACCTTACACTGTATTGTCTACGTCACAATGTGTCAGTAGGTATATATATTGTTTTAACTTCTGTAATGAAATACCTGAAGCTAAACACTTGTAAAGAAAAGAGGTTTACATAGATCATAGTTCTGGAGAATGAAAATCTGAAATCAAAGTCATTTGTTTGACCTCTGGCAAAGGCCATATATTTAGTTATATAATGTACACCAAGTATGTTCATATAGTAAAACAATGTCAGAGAGTAGGGTTGGGGACCAAGACGACTTTTATTAACAACTCTCTGGCAACAAATATTCAGAGTCTCCTAAGAACTATTTAATTTTTTTTCTAATGGTACTGTCCCCAGTGACATAATGGGCGTGAGAGATTATTCACCTCTTAAAGGATTCAGCATATTACTCACCTCTTAAAGGATTCAGGACCTACCTTCTACCATCACCTCTGATGACTAAGCTATCAACACATGAACCCTTGGAGTAACCTTCAAATCATATTCAAATCGTAGTAGTAAGTTAGGTGTGTTAAGTAAAGTCCCTAACAGATGGTGGCAAAGACCAAAGAAAAGAAGTAAAAGACATACAGAGTTCCCATGGCAACACCCCTAGGGACCAAATGTTCAGCCATATCCTGTGTCCAGAGGACACACCCCCACACATCCAATGCTTTCTGAACATTGCTGTCTTCACATCTTGAGGTTGTCTGGACATTTTATTTTCAACACATAACAGACTGATACCTCTGAAATCTCTGAAACTGTGAGCTAAATAAACTTCTTTTTAAGATGTTCTTGTCAGGCATTTTGATCACAGCAATAAAAAGCTGACTAAAATATCAACTGGCTAAAACTTTTCTCACAAACATGATCATTTGACCTAAGTCTTAAATACTCCCCACCTCCACCCCTCAGACATTGACCTTTATATACATTAGATTACACTGTCTCTTACATTATCCAACAGTCCTTTCAGGGTGATAAAAAACATGCTCACAGTTTACTGATGAAAATAATGTTTTAAGAGTATATTCTAATTATGTTCTGTATTCTCTTCAAGATTAATTTTCTGCATCAGAAGTCTCTTTGAATATGTCTCTCTACCAATTATTTTTGAATGAACAGATTTCTAGCACAATGAATTTCCAGAAATATTATATTAGAGCAAAGCTAACTCCTAATGGGTCCATAGTGCATTAGAAATTTGTGGAACAGGGATGATAACACTATCATATATGGTGCTGACATTAACAATTTAAGGCATTGGTACAATTTAAAACTAAGGTCTGAACCAGTAAATACTGTATCTTCCATTAATCTCCATTGTGCA
The DNA here is from genome assembly GCF_963383645.1 of Muscardinus avellanarius. Taxonomy (NCBI): domain Eukaryota; kingdom Metazoa; phylum Chordata; class Mammalia; order Rodentia; family Gliridae; genus Muscardinus; species Muscardinus avellanarius. The sequence continues at coordinate 179,093,898 of NC_137787.1, forward strand.
GACTCTAAGTATCTATATGTTTTGAGATTTCTTTTCACTACACTTACATCCTTTTATTATCTTAGGAGGGTATTATTTACAATATTATGATCCATCTCCTTTAAGCTATCAAAATACTATTTTTTTTTTGAGTCTCTGGTAATTGAACCCAGGGGCATTCAACCTCCGAGCTACATTCCCTGCTCTATTTTTATTCTTTTTTTTAATTTAAAATTGGTCTCACTAAGTTATGTAGGGCCTCACTAAGTACCTGAAGGTGTCCTCGAACCGCAATCCTCTGATCTCAGCCTCCCAAATGCTGGGATTACAAGTGTGAGCCACCACGCCTGACTCAAAATACTATTTTTAGTTTATTTAGATAGATTATAAACACACACATTTTATATATTCAGAGGAGGATACTAATCTGTCACTTGGAGCAAGGGATAAAATCTACTTTCTTTAGAGAAAGCTCTCTTAACATTACAGTATCTTGATTGCTGGCCATAGAGAGTTCAAAAACTATAGTTTTGTACTCAATACCATATTTGATTAATTAGTTGTGCTTTTTCTCAGGATGTATGAAAAATTATAAAGAATGGTAAACATAGCCTACTGACTATACATAAATAACTGTAGTCAGCAGCCCACAGAGTCATGAGGTGTGCATGCCCCATTACTTTAATCCACACTATTCAGATAAAATATTTGGGGAGTATGTCTTTATCTTCAGAAATTTAATATTTTCTCAGAGAAAATAAATGAGAATACTACTCAACATTTACAACATTTACAACAGCAATGCATTTTAGATCTAAAAGAGATAACTAACATTATTATCCTTCTTCCCTGATGATCTCAATATAAACTAAAAATTTACAACTATCCACCCTGAAAGTAACAGTGACTCAAGCATTTTTTACCTTGACAATAGTTTCTCCCAGCTTCTATTTAATATCTCTTTGACTATGAAGTGACTATGGGCAATTTTCATCAAATGTCTTGTGCTTGGAGATCTGAGTTTCTAAGACATGTAAATTTATACCACCTTTTTTCAGTTTTTTTTTTGTAGCACAATTTCTTCAGTTTTTTATGTAGCACAATTAATCATTCTTCTAGGTAATTGCACATATGGAATTCAGTTAGAATAACTATTTAAATATTCTTGTTAGCCAATTATCATATCTGTGTCAACTCTGAGTCAGTTTTTATAAATTGATTTTTCTGCCCTTGATAGGTTATATATTCTGCTTTTTTGAATATCTGCATTTTTTCGAATTAGAGGCCCAAGTACCATGAAATTTACTTCTTTAGGTGCTAAACATTTTTTTTATACAATAGTTTTCATCTTCATTCCAGAACATATTTAAGTTACATGAAACAACCTTTTTCTTTGAGCCTTGCTATTATGCTTTGTTAGTTATTAACAGAGTGAGATTTGTCTTAAGCCAGATTTTTATTTTTATTTTTTTATGGTGATAGGAATAGCTCAGAAAAAGGGAAAACAAGTAGAGCTTGGAAGACTATCAGAAATGAGGAGATAAAAATCAGAATCTGTTATGAGAACAGTAGTTAAAAGTCACAAGGAGGCTAACAAAGTTGGCCATTGGCCCTTTACTACAGAGCCACATCCCCAGTAATTTTTATTGTTTTAAGAAAGGGTCTCACTAAACTTTTCAGGCTGGTTTAAAACTTATAGTTAGTTCTCCTGTCTCATCGTCTGAGTCATTGGAATCATAGTCATATGGTAAGACACCTAATGTTTCTAGAATGATTTCATGTTCTAATTTGAATGGTAGAAAGACAAAAGTCTTAACTTCCTGGCCCTCTAGCAAGTGCCTGAGATAACTTATAAAGAGAAAAGCTTTATTTTACTTGATAGTTTCAGAGGTTTCAGTCCATAATCAGTTTGTTTCCTTGCATTAAGCCTGATGGTGAGATAGCCCATCATGGCAGAAGTGCATGGTGGAACAAAAATGCAGGAACTAAAGAGGAAGAGACATAACTCCAAAACTCCCCTTTGAAGAAATACCTACTAATAGGAGGATCTGCAAATTCCTCTGAAAATTTTCACTGCTACCAGCCAGTAGCATCACAGCTGAGGAACAAGTCTCTTATATGAGTCTCTGGGAGACACTCCAGTTCCAAAAGGTAGCAAGAGGTTTATTCACAGTCTAGTGGTAGTAATGCATCCAGTTCACTTAGAATATTTTAAGTGAATTTTTTTTTTTTTTTTTTTTTTTTGCTTATAGGTGATCTCCATATCTGTGTGTTGATAAGCAACCTCTTGAATTCCTAAAAGGAACCATGTATGGCTCTTCAGAGTTATCTCTATGCAAATAATCTGCTTTGTAAGCCCTCTTGTGATTTTTTTTTACCATCATGCTCATTATGGATTCTCATCTGTGTCTCCTCATTTCTGAGATTCTTCTGAGATTCCTTGAGTTTTTCTTGTGTTAAAGCCATAAACTCTTTCTTTTAAACAAATTTTTTATTGAACATAAATGGTATATATTTAAACTATACTTGGTGCCCTCTCCCCCCCGCCCCTGTTTTCTCTTCCCCCCTCCCACCAATGGTTATCCAGGGTAACCATGTCATATTCATAATTTTACACATATTCGGATGTAGACCCTCATTAATCAAGATCAGCCTTTCTCCTCTCCTATCTTTCCATTCAAACTTTGCTGATATTTCCCCTCCATTATCTGGAGTCCCACTGGTATCCTCTGTGTTCACTAGTTTGGGCATGTTAGAGGAAACATATGTACCTTCTCCTTCTGTGCTTGGCTGATCTCACTTAACATAATGTTCTCCAGGGCTTTCCATCTTCTTGAAAATGATATAATTTTGTTCTTCTTTATGGCTGAATAGAATTCCATTGTGTGTGTTTCCCAAAATCCATTCATCTTTTGATGGAGATCTGGGTTGGTTCCATATTTTGGCTATTACGAATAAAGCCACAAACTCTTTCAAGGTACTAGGCGCTATGCAGTTCTAGATCTTTGCTTATCATCTGCCATAATCAATACCTTTTGCCAACTAGAGACTAATTCTATAAGAAAACATGGTCTAATACATTTTGTTCAAGTTTTACTTATTTTAGGGAGGAAGGCAAATATAGCTCTTTTATTAAAGCTTGGCCTGAAATGGTTTTATAATTTTGCCTTTTGTTTAAAGCTCTACATTGCTTACTATACTTAAGTATAAGTATCTATATATTGTAGTCGATATTTTATTTATAGCCACTGCCCAGAAACAACTTTAACCTGAGACATTTTCTACTTCTAGAATCTAAACAAAATTATGTTTAAAACATGATGAATACACATTATAAAAGTTAACATACTAAGAAAACTGAAAATAGTTTCAAAGCATGATTTAAAATTGTGATGAAAATTATCATTGATGTACTTTTAGAAATTAAGCAGAGCTCTGCAAAAGTTGATAAATAATGAGTTCATTTTCATTTCAAAAGAAATGACTCAAATGCAACCAAAATTATAAAAAGACAGCCTCATGCTGACAAAGATGCTTTGCACAGTTTATCACTTCTTATCATGAGAATCAAATGAGCACAGTTGGTATGTGGCACTGTTATTCTTTAATTTCTCAGTTTCTTAATATTAATATCACAAAAAGTGAATGCTCACTAACATTCTCTTATAAATAAAAGACTAAATCAAATATTTTTAATATGCAAATCTGGAGTCTGAAATCTACTAAATTGGTATTCTAATTGACCTGTCTCCATAAGCTATTACTACACACAAGAATATTTATTGGGTACTTGCATATTGAGCATCGTGAATACCAAAGGAAATAATAGTTACAATATTAGGAAATTTTGGTTAAAATAAAGACAACAAATGATGACACATGACAGTAACTACCAAAATAGGTGTATGTGTAAAGGAAATGGGAGATATACAATATATTCACCCTGGAGTAATGTTAGTTGTAGCTATTTATATAATTTAAAAAAGCATTATTTTGGAAAATTCACTTACATTTGATCTCTTATTTGAAACTCTAGTTGTAGATCCCTCTCTCTAATATTATTTTCAGATAATCCAGTTGAGGAAGCTTTACACACACACACACACACACACACACACACACACACACACACACACACTTCCAAGTATGTTCCATAATTATGTTGTTCATTTAACTGATTTAAACTACCAAGGAGAAACTAATACATGAACCAATGAATTCCTACTGAAAAATGAATAAGTTAATCATATTTGAACAACTTCATGTATTTGAGGAAGAAATTCATTGTTCAATGAAATAATTTAGCTAAAGACCAATAAGCAAGGAAGAGAAGCTGAGCACAGTGGATATAGCATGTAATGGATGATCCAGCCAACATACAACTGGAAGAGAGACATGCTTGGACCATGATACTGGAGTGACCTAGCATTCTAACTGTCCCACCTGCCTTGGCTGTATTCCTTGTGTACTCAGTACACAAGGAATACAGTACACAAGTTCTGAACTGTTCCCTTTAATTCTTTTTTTTTTTCTGCTATGCTATGTATGCAAACCCAGGAGCCATGGATTACCTGTGAAAGTGATTCTCTCATTATCATCTTTTCAGTCTTTTCATGAGAGTAATCAAACTTTCACTGGAGCAATCACATGTATCAGCTGGAGGTTGGGCTAGGTCATGAATGAGAAGTGTTCAAATAGTTTATTCCTCATATGTCCTGCAAGATCAATTTTTCTTTTGTGATTTAAAAGAAAATGAGAGTCTGGAGGAAAAAAAAGTGGAGGAACAAACAAAATAAAATAAAACAAAGGCCAAGAACAAAAGTACAAATTAGTCAGTTCTCAGCTAAGCATCTGTATTTTACACATTTAAATTTTTAACTATGCATTCACTTTCACAAAATATGGGCCACTGTCTCTGCATATTGTAAAATCAACCCACATTTCCCAGAATATTATGATAATAGATAATAGTTAATGAAATTTTATCTTAATACTGGAAAAATAACCTTATAAGGATTGTCTGCTTAAAATCTTACAAGATAATCTTAAGAAGAATGAGAGATTACATCATTAACAAAGAAAATGAAGATCTGAAAGATAAATGGGTAGGCAAAAGTGAAAACTAATATGAATTAGACTGAGTTAAATACAGTTCTGCTAAAAGTATATTTTTCTAATAAGTATATATATATATTACTATATATATCATATATATAGTAATATATATATTATATATATATTACTGATAAATTCTACATGCATGTGATATATTCAGTTTACAATGATTTTCTGCATCTTTAAGAGCCACAATGGTCATATGTTTTAGAGGATAATTATTTGGGTCCCTTGTACATTAGGCACCATTTTAGCTTTATGAGGTAGAAAAGAAAAAAACAGAACATAGCATTTTCTAGGATGCAAGGAAATAACCAGAGAAATGTATATGCACCAAGTATAGGTAATTAGTAAAAATCATTTTGCATTTGGTCTAGTCAAAGGTTCAAAGTCAAAGTGATCGCTGAGGAAATAGCATTTAAAGTGAAATTAAATTAAAAAGTAATGTGTAAATAAGTTAATAAGGAAATAAAAAAAATTCAGACAGTGAGGAAAATATGTCCAAGTATAGCAGGATTTGAGTGGTCCTAAAAATAAAACAAGATTGGAGCTCTCATGTAGAAAAAAAAATTGTACTACAAGGTGAAACTTAATGCAGATTTTGTTAAAAGGAATATTATTTAAGATTTAACATGTAACAAGGTGAAATAATTCTGGCTAAAAGAAATAAAGTGGCAAATATTTATGATCAATGTCAAAAAACGTAATGTGCAACATAAGGACTGTAGTTAATAATAGTGTATGGTATTCAGACTTTTTGCTGAGTAGAGTATGGGGTGAGGGTTAAGGGAGCTATGTGAGATGATGGCCATATTAATTTGTTCCAGTATAACATATTAATATGTTCCATATTAATTTGTTCCAGCCATTTTACTAGATGTGCACCTTCAAACACCATATTGTATAATTTAATGAAAGCAAATAAAATATTTTGAAATGTTTCATTTTGAAAGCAGGATATTTTAATTCAAATTTTACTTTTTACTAGATGGGATAAAAAGAGACTTACAACAAGCTTGGAAAATAGGGCCTAGGTGAATACTTTAAAAATAACTATGCTGATTTTATCAGGAAATTGTTGTGAGGCAGATAAACAATGAATGCATAGAAGTTTTTGCAAGTATATGCAAAGTCAATTTAGAAAAAAATAATTTTTATCTGAATAACACTACGCTGCTATTAAATGTTCTGATGTGCAAAATTGATAAAATAATTTTGCCTGAAAAAAGAACATATTTTTATTTCATTTCTTTTTGTATTTGGCTTTTTAAAATATTTTTATTGGCTCATTATAGACTCACATCGTAATATAGTTTTTTAGTGACAGTAATACAAATACATACAGCGTTTGGTGAGTTTTCCCCCAGCACATGCTCAGTGCTCAGATCAGCATCGATATCCTCACATATCTATACAGTATCAATGGAGACATTTCCTTAATTAATCCTTCCTCTCCTCCTTCCCTCCACAAACCACCCCCCTCACTCTATTGGAGTTTCTTCTCCACTATCTAAAGTCACTCATATCCCAATTACTCCCTAACTTCTTCTTATGAGAAAAAAAAAAAACCATAAAACCCTTCACTTCCTGTGACTGGATAATCTTATTTAACATAATGTTCTTCAGGTTCACCAATTTTTCTGTAAAAGACATGATTTTGTTCTTCATTACAGAGTAGCATTCCATTGTTTGTATATCTCATAATTTAATTTTGTGATTCATCTGTTGATGGACATCTGAGTTGGTTTCAAAATTTGACTATTATGAATTGTGCTGTTACAAATATACATATGCTTGTATTACCGTAATATTCTAATTTTAGTCCCTTTGGAAAAATACCAAATAATGGTAGAGCTGAATATTATGGTGGATTGATTACCAGTTTTCTAAGGAATCTCTACACTGATTTTCATAGAAGCTGTACTAACCTACAATCCCATCAATAAGTGTTCCTATTTCCTTACAACCTGACAAGCATTTATTGTTGTTTGACTTCGTTTTTTTGCTGTTTTTTTTTTTTTTTTGGTGCCAAAGATGGAACCCAGTGGCATTCTTTCTTCAAGAAGCTACAACCCCAGCCCTTTTTTGTCTTTTTATTTTTATATTATTATTATTATTATTATTATTATTATTAATTATTATTATTATTATTATTTGGTGGTACTGGGGTTCCTGGAAGCCCTTCTACCTCCGGGCTACACTCCCAGACCTATTTTATACTTTTTTATTTTTGGAAACAGGGTCTCTTAAGCCAGCGCGGCTGGTTTCGAAGGTGCGCGATCCTCCTGTCTCCACCTCCCAAGTGCGGGAATTATAAGCGTGTGCCACCATGCCGGCTAGTCTTTTTATTTTTTATTTATTTTTATTTATTCATTTATTTATTATTTATTTATTTATTTATTTATTTATTTATTTATTTATTATTGCGGGTCTGGGGATGGAAGCCAGGGGCATTCGACCTCCTAGCTACATCTCCTGCCCTATTTTTTTTTATTCTTTAGTTTGAAACCGGGTCTCACTGAGTTGCAGAGGGCCTCACTAAGTAGCTGAGGCTGTCTGCAAACCGCGATCCTTCGGCCTTTGCCTCCCAAATCTTGAAATTGAAAGCATGTGCCACCATGCCTGGCTGATGTTTGCCGTCCTGATTGTGGTTAGGTGGACTCTCAGTGTACTTTTGATTTGCACCTCACTGATGGCTAATGATGTTGAACATTTTTTATGTCTATATTGTCCATTTGTATTTTTTATAAAATTTCTTTTATTACATTTTCCTCATGATTCTTCAAAAATTCTTCAAAAATTCTTTAAGATAAATATATTACATTCCATATATGAATGAAATGGTGTGCTACTTGTCTTCTGTTTCTGCTAGTTTGCTTAACACAATTATGTCTAATTCTAAGTTTTCACAAAAAAAAGGATTTAATCATTTTTGTGGCTGAATATTAGTTCACTGTTTATATACACCACATTTCCTTTATGCATTCCTCAGGTGATGGGCATTAAGCTCATCTCCATTTCTGGGCTATTGTGAACAGTGCTGTAATAAACTTCAAATGCAGATGTCACCTTGATATAATGATTTAATTTCATGTAGATATTTCTGTGGTTTGGATAAACACTCACCCCACCCACAAACATTCACAGGGTGGAATATTAAGAAATGCTGTGGATTGTTAAGACGTGAGTCCTCTTTAAGTGGATATTTAAAACGAAGACTCTCAGGTCATCTGGAGTGTGTACTCAAGAGATACTGTGGAAGCCCATTTATACAACTTCCTCGTTTCTTTGTTCACAACGTGAGTAATTTGTTCTGCTATATTTCCACTATAATGTGCCACCCTCAAAAAATAATCCAAAAAAATAGGCCCATGTGATCTTAGATAGGAACTCCCAGAACTTTTTTTCATTAATAAATATTTTATCTTTATAAGTAAATTATTTTGGGTATTTTATTATTGTATGTGAAGGTGATCTGATCAATATAGGTATTCACCCAGTAGTGGGATACTGGATCAAGTAATACTTCTTTTTTTATTTTATTTTATTTTTTGTGGTACTGGGGGTGGAAACCAGAGGCTTTCTACTTCCGGGCCATACTCCCAGACCTCTTTTCTATTTTATTTGGAAACAGGGTCTCGCTAAGTTGCTGAGAGCCTCACTAAGCAGCTGAGGCTGGCTTCGAACCCGTGCGATCCTCCTGTCTCAGCCTCCCAAGCGCGGGGATTACAAGGGTGCACTACCACACCCGGCTTGGTTCAGGTAATACTTCTACTTTTAATTTCTTGGTAAACCTTCATACTATTTTCCATAGTGACTGTACTAATTTATATTCCTGCTGATAATATGCAAGTATTTCCTTTTCTCAACATTCTTGCAAACATATGTTATCTTTCTTATTTTTGATTATAAAGAGGGTGGTGATGTTGATACATACCTGTAATACCAGTACTTTGGAGATTGAGACAGGAGGATCACAGGTTCAAGGTCAGCCTGAGCAACATGGACTGTTTCAAAATAAAAAGTACAGTACAGCTGAGAGTAAAGTTCAGAGGTAGAATGCCCTTGGGTTCCATTTCTAGCTCAAAAATTTTTAAAAAAGTAATGTGATATCTTATTGTGTTTTTAATTTAGCATTTCTGTAATTATTAGTGATGTTGATCATTTTTTCATATGTTTATTGGTCATTAGCATATCATGCAGAAATGTCTACTGTTTTATTTTGAGGTACTGGGAATGCAACTCAAAGGCATTGTACCTCCCAGCCACACCCCTATCTCTAGATTTTAGTCTTTTTATTATTTATTTATTTATTTATAGCTATCTATTTTTGTGGTACTGGGGATAGACTCCAGGGGCATTCTACCTCAGAGGTACACCCAAAGCCCTAAATTTTTTTTTATCCTTTATTTTGAAACAGGGTCTCACTGAGTTGCAAAGGGCCTACATAGCTGAGGCTGTCTGAAAAAACGGGATCCTTGGGTTTCAGCCTCCAGAATGCTGGGATTAAAAGTATGTGCGACCACGCCCAGCCAGAAATGTCTATTTAAGTTTGTTATTTATGTGCTAATTGGTTTGTGTGTTGATAGTTGTTTTTTTTTTCTGTCATTGAATTTTGAAATTTCTTATATATTTTCTCAATTAATTCTTGTCAGATTATAGTTTGCAGAAATTTTTCTGTTGGTCTTCTTTCTTTTGATTGTCTTGTTTTGTGAAAGATCATTTTGTGTGACATTTCCCTCAGGATGCTGCAATATAGAATCCGATCCCACCCTCAAAGTGAAGCTAAGATGAAAGCCTGTCATGTGGTGAGGCTGGTGTTGGGGCCTTTGAGGCCAGGATCAGAGCCTGCTTTACAGTGAGGCCAGTGCTGGGGCCAGGGAAGCTGAATGGAAGCCTGCCACTGGAGAGGCTGGTGCTGGGGTCAATGAGCCCAGGATTTAAGCCTGCTGCTGGCGAGGCTGGTGCCGGTGCCTGCAAGGCCAGGATCAGAGTGAAAAATTAAATTTCATACCTGAAATTTCTTTCTTCTAATAATTTTAGCACTTTTTCATAAATCCTTTTTTAAGTTTTTAGAATGCTGCACATCTTGATGGCCATAAGATTTTAAAACAGCAGCCAAAAGTATAAAAAGGAAAATAAATAATTTATTTTAACATCAGTACATTTTTTAACTGAAATAACATGAATTTGTACACAGCATATTAAAAGAATAGCTTAATAATTTTTTTAACATCTATAAACACTAGTTAGCTCCTCTGCAAAACTAGGATTCTGATAATGCCTTCTGCAAACCCATTTCTATAAGAATAAAATAATAAGGTATAGGTAAAAGCATTTAAGCATTTTGAAATCATCATAATCTCAGTTCGAAATCCAAATCTAGTACTTTTTGTTTTGAATGATGTGCTAAGTACTGTTTGGAGCATATATGTATTTTTAATTTTTAATTTTATTTTTTTATGTGTTACTGAGGATGGAACCCAGAGGCGTTCAACTTCTGAGCTACACTCCCAGCCCTCTTTTTATTCTTATTTTGAAACAGGGTCTTACAAGAGTTGTAAAGGATCTCACTAAATAGTTGAAGCCCTCCTTGAACCTTGATCCTCCTGTCTTAGCCTCCCAAATATTAGAATTATAAGCATGCATATATTTGAAAACTAGAAAAACATAGCCTTCAGAATGAATTTTTACATTACTTTAGTAAAATAGCCATTAGTAGTATAGACATTTTTGTCTTTCATGCAGTGAGAGAATGAGCTCTTATTACAATGAGCTACAGTCAGCAAAATTGGCAAGTAGAGCTCGTTGACAGAGTGAAAGTAGTTGTAGTTACCTCTCTTTTCCTAGGAGATAACTACAGAGTATATGAAAAGAGTTTCTAAGTGATATATGCATTTCCAGTTTAATACTGGTACTGAACCCTATATACTTATTCTTAAAGCCCTCACCATCTTCCTGCCCTTATCACTTTTCCGCACACACTGATTTCTATCTGTTCTGTAGATTGTCGTTTTCCTTTTAAAACACATGAAATAATTGAGATATTGTATAAAATTCTGAAAAATAGTTAACTATTATTCAACTATGATAAGCCTCCCTTTCTTCACCTCACCCCATAAATCTAGATAAACAGAATTATTTAGGTTCTCATAACGTTTTACTCATAAAAGGATTGCTTGGGCATGGGCTTGTATTCTCAATACTTGGGGTGTGGGGGCTAAGAGAGGAGGATCACAGTTTCACAGCCAACTTCAGATATTTACTGAGGCCCTCCACTGAGGGCCTCTGGTAGCTAGACTGTGTTTTAAAGTTAAAAATAGAAATAGAACTGGGAGTGTAGCTCAGAGGTAGAATGCCCCTAGTTTCAATCTACAGTACCACCAAGAGTAAATAAGTAAGTAAGGAAATAAATAAATAGCTTGCTTTTTTAGTATGTTATGCAATACATAATTCTAAAGCTTGGTGAATCTATGACATTACCATATTTATGCTACTACACAAATAAATTATCTTTATCAAGATAATTTTTGAGCTGTGCATGGTGGTGAATGCTTATACCAGGATATGGGAGACTGAGGCAGGAGGATCACAGGTTTGCCACCAGCCTCACCTACTTAGTGAGGCCCTCTGAAACTTAGTGAGACCCTGTTTCAAAAATAAAGAATAAAAAGACAGGGATGGGGCTCAGGGGTAGAATATTCCTGTATTCAATCCCCAGGACCACCAAAAATGATATATATTTAGGTTAACACATTTTTTATTAAGTGACACACCAGTTTATCCATCAAAATATTCTTGTGTCTTGTAAAATCTTAGTGCATGAAGAAAATGTGATAGAAACATTCACATATTAAAAGTTATATCTATATCTATTTATATATACATTTAAAGTAATATATAATGTGTATATATATATATATATATATATCTGCAATGTGATGTATAGTTTGTCATTCTTAAAACAGATACACTGGGGAGGGTGACACTAATTAAAAAATGAAAATATGGCTTAATAAGATTTATAGTAATTTCCCATTTTTTGTTTGTTTGCTTGATTGTTCTGTTACTGGAGATTGAATCCAGGGAAATTTTACTTTTGAGTTATACTTCCAGACTTTCTTATTTTCTATGTTTTACCATGGTCTCAGTAAGTTACTGAGGGTCTCACTACCCTGCTGAGGCTGGATTGGAACTTGTTATCTGCTGTCTCAGCCTCCCCTAAACTGGGACTACAGGCATGTACCACCATGGCCTGTTTATTATGTTTATTATGTGCCCGTAAATTATAAATAATGTCAGGCTTGGTGGCACAAGCTTGTAATGATAGCATTTGAGAAGCTGAGACAGAAGGATTGCAGTTTGTTTACAGCCTCAGCTACTTAGCGAGGCCCTTTGCAACTCAGCGAAATCCTATTTCAAAATAAAGAATAAAAATTAGGGCTAGGTGTGTAGCTCAGAGGTATTACTGCAAAAAATATAAATTTTATAAATTTCTTTAAATATTATTATTTAAATATTAATTATAAACAGTTCCTTCTTATACAGTTAATACTCAAAATTTACAACAGACTGACAATGTTAACATTTTATATTTGTATTTACATAATCTTTTAATTCTCTGATTTCAATATCTCAGGAATTATTTGAGAAAATTCTCTGAACACTGGTGCTACTTTCTAAAAACAACACTGTATGCTTGAATTTTACTTACAAAATGATAATTTGCCTTAACTTGAAAAACATGAACAAACAAAACTGTTATATTTTTTACTGTGGAAAACTGAAGGCATTCTGCAAAGAATCATTCTGCAAAGAATCACTGCCCTATTTAATGTCATGAAATTAGCAATACTGTTATAATAGTAAAATTGTAGACATTTAAATCTTACCCAAGCCCTCAAAAGTAAATTAATTTTTGAAAATTTACAAATTAAAAAAAAATTTCAGGTAAAATATTGGTCCTCCAAATAGAACTATGTCCTCATTTCTGTAGCAAAAGGGACTTTGCAGATTTGAGGAGTTACGTGTAGAAAGATGGGATTGGCAATTATATTGTGAATTATTCAGAAGGCCAGTCATTATTATAAGGATCCTTATGGGGGAAAAGAGGAAGAAAAGCAGTCATTAAAGAGTAAGTAGAGTCAGAGACTCATGATTATCTCTACAAAGACTTTATGTGATGAAGGCTTCTTTGAAAGCACCTAGGCTGCTTGGAAAGCTTTGGTAACTATAGGACAGATCCATCCCAAACACTCCAACTGTAGCTAAAGTACTCATGATCTCTACCACCATGTTCTACTGCCTTGAATTCATATTTACTGTTAATGTTCCTTTCCAAACATACCTTGCATATTGTCTTTCTTTGAGTACCAGTACAAGTGCTCATTTTGAGTTACAAGTGAGGGTAATCCTTTCTTAAAACATCTGGAAGACCTTTAAGATCATAAATATGATTTGGCTATTCCCATGTGAAGTCCATAACTATATCATCACTGTAGTTATAATTACATAACTATTTTTATACCCACATTTTACATTAATATTATTGTCACAAACTCCTCCATTATATTACCCTTTATTCATGCTCAATCCCTTCTGGAATCTATGTTGCTTTTCTCGTTGATTTTTTGTTTGTTTTTTCTATGTGAACTACTCTTCTTTTTTGTACCTTTGGTTCTCAACCAATCACTCATCTATTCTTTACTTGAATATAACTTCTTTAGAAAAATATTTAAGACTGAAGACAAAAGTTGTTTTGCTCTATAAAATAGCCGATAGGTCTTATTTTTACATGTGAATTTTAATGTCACAGATTTAGAAAATTATGTAAATTTAGGTCCTCCAAGAAACAGCAAACTTCCTGATAAAAATAATCCATTTGTTTTATTGAGGAATCCAAAGGCTTGAAACTAAGAATCAATCTCTCTCTTTCTCTTTCTCTGCCATTCTCTTTTTCTTTTCTCTTACTTTCAAGTATTTACAAACATGTATTTATTGCAATACATAAATATCTAAAATAAATAATTTATAATGGAAAATTTAGAGAAAAATTAAATATGCCTTGCACACCTGTAATTCTAATCCCTATATTTCTAATCCCAGTATTTAGGAGGCTGAGAAAGGAGGATCAGAGGTTCAAGATCAGTCTCAGAAATTTAGCAAGACTCTCAGAAACTAGTAAGAAACTGATTCTAAATAAAGTTAAAATCAATCTAAGGCTCAAAATCAATCTCTAGGTTTAATCTCTATTACTAAGAAAAATAAAATAAAGTAATAAAATAAGGCTGGGGATATAGCTCATAGGTAAAATGCCCTTAGATTCAATCTCTAGTACCAACCACACACAAAAAAAAATTTATTAAATTGCCACAAGTGAGTAGTAAAAATATTAAAACCATTCAATCTTAAGTTGAATTACTCAGTTCAATCAATCATATAATTTTGTGATATGGTTTTATATTTTTATTTTCTATGCAAAATTGTAAGATTTTATTTTTAGTGACAGATGTTCAACTCTGTATTATAGATATGCCTTAGTTGTATGAGAGAGAAACTTAATTTAGATCAATAAATTTTGAGCTAAAGACATACCTGGCCTAAAAGAGATAAGATTTCAATCAATAAAAATATACAACTACAACAATAAGTATAATAATAATAATACCACTATCTTAACTTTATTAATGCAATACTTATTATGTTTATTATGTGCCCGTAAATTATAAATAATGTCAGGCTTGGTGGCACAAGCTTGTAATGATAGCATTTGAGAAGCTGAGACAGAAGGATTGCAGTTTGTTTACAGCCTCAGCTACTTAGCGAGGCCCTTTGCAACTCAGCGAAATCCTATTTCGCTGAGTTGCATTTACTTTTTATGTAATTGAAAAAAGCACTTAATAAATATTTTAATGAACATAAATGACATTATACTTATAAATATAACTTCTGATAAATAACATCCATAATAAAATGAATATTGATAGTGATTAATATATCATTGTAAATAAATTTGCAGTTGTAGAAATCTAATTAATCTGGGTATGTAAGCTAAGGCAGTTTTCACATTACTATTGGTTCAGGAATAATTGATGTTGATGATTTGTGACTTTAAGTTAGATTCAGTGGAGACAGAGACAAACTTAGGGGTGATATGAAAAGCTATTTTCATTTTGACCCTCTTAAGTACAAGTATCTCAGATTACATGGCATTTCTTTGATTTCCTTTATTTTTATCAGCATCATATTTTTCAGAATGATGAAACATCTTTATCAAATAGCTACAGTTTAAGTACAATTTCTGTTTGGGTTATATATCAGAGTAATGTGAATGTTTTGTGGTAAGAGTAGATTTTACCCATTTACCATCATTTCATCACATTGTGAGGCAAACTCTGATCATCAAAGCCAAGCAATAAAAGTAATGCTGCTTGCATTCTTGCTCCATATTTTTATATCTTAAGCCCCAGAAGACAATGTCTGTGTTTAAAATTATTTTTATACTTGCAGTACTTTCAATTGCTTTGGTTTATGAGATATAATAAAGCTGATGTGAAGAATCAGATGTTCATATTTTATCACCTCTATGTAATTTTGATGCATCTATCTGTATCCACTAAAATAATATGACCTTCACAAGAAGAGATATGCATGATTTATCCAGGACTACGAACTTATTTTTTCTATGAGAAATCAAATTTTCAAGTGAACTAAAAAGACACCTCACAAAAAAAGAAATTCAAATGGCCAATAAATGTATAAAAATATTCAACATCATTAGCAATCAGAAAGATGCAAATCAAAATTACTCTGATATTTCACCTAACTCCAATTAGAATATCAATCATTCAAAACACAAATGACAACAAATGCTGGCAAAGATGTGGAGAAATGTGAACTCTAAAACATTGTTGGTGGGATTGCAAATTAGGGCAAACACTTTGAAAAACAATATGGAGAATCCTCAGAAGAATGGAAATAAATCTACCATATGATCCAGCAATAGCATTTCTAGGTATATGACCCCAAAAATGGAAAAAAAAACAATTTAATGCATGTGTACCTATGTTCAGAGTTATACAATTCACCATTGCCAAAATATGAAACCAGCCAAGATGTCCATCAACAGATAAATGGATTATAAAACTATGGGATATGTACACAATGGAATTTTACTCAGCCATATAGAAGAACAAGGTTAGATAATTTACAGGGAAATAAATGGAACTGGAGAACATTTTGCTAAGTGAGATTAGTCAGTCACAGAAAGTAACAAATCAAATGCTCTCCCTAATATGTGGAAGCTAGGGAGAAAAAGGGTCATAGGAGAAACTCTAGATGAAGAAGGAGAAAATAGTGATTAGCAAATAAGTCCATCTAGGGGAATGGGAGGAAAATTCCATATTATATATGATGTACATTCACAAAGTAAAACATGAGAACAAGGATGGTGGAAGGATTGAGGTGGAAATTGGAGAAGGTTTAAATGAGTTATTTTTGCATGTATGCCTCTACCATCCTGTACGATGTATAATTACATCCTATGAAATGTATGGATGGCTACAATGTACCAATAAAAAAAATTTTTTAAAGAAAAGAAAAAATAAATGAATAGAAAATTTTAAAATGTAAGATGCTCAAATTACTTTTTTCTCAGCAATAAAACAACATTTAACGAGGCATCATGTTTTTATATTATTTTATTTTTATATAATTTTGCTACTAAATTTATGAAACTTTTGGAAATTAAGATCTAATATGTGAAAGATTATAAAATCATGATTGAAATATATGTTGGTTTTGTCATCATTTCAAGCAAGTAAATCTAGTGTGGTTTTTCAAAATTATAATTTTTCATTTCTGCTGCCTGCTGTTTACCTAGCATATTATCATTCACTAAATACAAAACTATTTTAATTTGTGTTATAACTTATTTATTTTGTGAGAATTATTATATTTTTATTTGAGTTTGATACAATTTATAAATAGCCTTGCACATGATATTATTTTATATAAATGAATACATTATAATAAAGAATAAAAAAAGAAATGCTAATTAATTTTGTCTGTGGCAATGGGAACTGAACCCAAAGGCTTTCTGCCTCTGAGCTATACCACAGTCCTATTTTTTGAAAAATTTTAGCCCTTTTTTATTCTTTATTTTAAAACACTTAGTTGTGGAGGGCTTCACTAAGTAGTGGAAGCTGGCCGGCGAACCTGTGATCTTCATGTCTCAGCCTCCCAAGCACTGAGGTTACAAGCATGCACCACCACATTTGGCTTATCATTATTACTATTATTATTATTATTATTATTATTATTATTATTATTATTATTATTTGCAGGTCTGGAGATGGAACCCAAGGGCATTTAACCTCTGAGCTACACCCCCTACCCTATTTTTTGTACTTTATTTTGAAACAGGGTCTCAATAAGTTGTGGAGGGCCTCACTAAGTAGCTGAGGCTGTCAGCAAACTATGATCCTCCTGTCTCAGCCTCCCAAATGCTGGAATTATAAGCATGTATCACTATGTCTGGCTTGGCTAAATAAATTTTTTAATATTACAAATTTTTAAAAAGTGTGTTAGGCCATCATGTGGAAAAATCATTACTAACTTATAAAGACCAGAAGAAAGTCTGATTTGGAATCTTTGTATACTAACAATGGTAATGTAAATTGAAGCAAATTCTATGTCAAAACTTTGGTTTAATTTCCCTAAATATTTCATTAATAAGGTTATCAAATGATGCAGCAATTCTACTCTTATGCAGAATCACAAGGTAAATAAAAATTATAACAAACAAAATATTTTTTCCAGATATGTTCAAAATAACATTATTCAGGCAAGGCATGGTGGCGCAGGTTTCTAATCCCAGCATTTGGAAGGCTGAGACTGAGGAATCACGGTTTGCAGCCAGCCTCATCTACTTAGTGAGGCCCTTTGAAACTCAGTGAACCCCTGTTTCAAAAATAAAAAGACTAAAATATAGGGCTGGGGGTGTAGCTCGTAGGTACAATGGCCCTGGGTTACATCCCCAGTACTGCAATAAATAGATAAATAAATATATAACATATTCATAATATCCGCGTGTGAAAACAATACAAAGGCCTATTAGTTAATACATGGTTATATAAAATATGGCATGGCATATGTATACAATTAAGTTATTTTTTGATGGGCCGTGGGATGGAACCCAGAGGCATTTGACCTCCAAGATAGGCCCCCTGCCCTATTTTTTATTCTTTATTTTGAATCAGGGTCTCTTTAAGTTGTGGAGGGCCTCACTAAGTAGATGAGGCTGTCCTTGAATCATGATCCTCTGATCTCAGCCTCCGGAATACTGGGATTACAAGCATGAGCCATAAGCCTGGCTACAATTAAGTATTAAATAGAGAAAAACTGCAATAATTTTCCCTAAAATCAGAAACAAGACTAGGATGGCCATTATCACAGCTTCTTTTCAGTACAGTACTTGAGATTCTACAAAGAGCAATAAAGCAAGAAAAAAAATCAAAGAAATATAAATAGAAAAGAATTAAAACTTTTGCTATTTGCAGATGACATGATACTAAGAAGACCCCACGAACTCAACAAAATGACTTATAGAACTAATCAACAAATTCAGCAAAGCGTCTGGATTCAAAATCAATCTCAAAAATCAGAATCTTTTCTGTATGTCAACCATAAATCCACTGAGAAAGAAATCCAGAAAACACTTTCACTCTGAATACCCCCCCCCAATGACAGACACACACAAATACTTAGGAAGAAACTTAGCCAAGTGGGTAAAAGACCTTTGCAAAGAAAATTATAAAGTATTGCAAAAAAATTCAAAGAAGACCATAGAAGATATAAATATCTTCCTTCTTCATGGATAGGCAGAGTAAATATTATCAAACTGATGTGTATTATTTTAATGAAATAATTAAACGTTTGCAATAACAACAAAAACTTAACTATTTTGACGTAGACTTAAAATTTAGCCACACTTAACATCTTTCCCACACTCACATAGTAAAAGGTGCATGCACATACAACACACAAATCACATTGTGTATTTTCTCCGTGAACTCTCTATTCTCTTACTTCTTGGAATTAACTAATGTTTAATTTCTTTATTCTCTGATGTGATCATGACTCTTTTTATGTTTCGAATTCTTCTCATCCTGAGTAATTTTTCTCAGAGTCAATTTTGAGAAACAGTTTTTGATAGTTATAAAGTTAAAGATTAATTTTATTTGCTAAACTCTGCCATCTTAGTTGAAGTCAAAAGCTGTCGTTAAATTACATTTCCAAATAATATCACAGTGTCAGTACATGAAGGACATAAAATTACAATTTTAAACACTTTACATCCATGAACTATTTTTTGTTTTGTGGTACTGGGGTCCCTAGAAGCCCTTCTACCTCTGGGCTACACTCCCAGACCTATTTTTTTAAAAATATTTTTATTTGGAGAAAGGGTCTCTTAAGCCAGCGCGGCTGGCTTCCAACCTGAGTGATACTCCTGTCTCCACCTCCCAAGCGTGGGGATTACAAGTGTACACCACCACTCCCAGCTTGTGAAGTATTTTAAAGATGAAGACAATGAAACATTTCTGTATTTGCAGCCATATCCTATAAACTTTTAGTCATATATCCCTTTATTAAAAATGGTAGAACATAAAATTAAAAAATCATATTGTGTAACCTTTCTTACTAAAATTCATTAAATATTATCTTTTTAAAATATAACTTTATTAAATACTTAATAATAAATGCTTAGAAAATTTGCAAGTGTGATCCACGCATTCACCTGTGTATCTATGTTTGCTTTGGAGGGAAATTTCAGTGACTCATAGAATTTGAGTGAAACTGTTTTAATGATCCATCCTATCTAGTTTTTATCATCCATGCTTTCTGTATTCAATATTAACTATTTTTAAATGCCTGCTTGGATTGCAAATGGTTACAATCATAAATTTATGGCAGGTTTTCAAATAAAACACTGTGTCTCTGAGTATATTCAAGCAATATCTCAAAAGGTAGGAGGGAAATCATGATTAAACCCAGAAGTGTCATCTCTAATTCTCTGAACTTTCTGCTTCTCTAAACTGTCTCAAATAAATTAATTTTGGAGGACAATTTTCTTCACATATTAAGACTATGGTACAAGCTCATTTAGATTATTAATATGACCTCTGTCATATTAAAAAAAGAAGGAAGAGAGATAAATGCTAGAATTTGCATAATGCCTTTCTTGTTGAACATTTATGATTTTTGCAAATTATTCAGCAAAACCTATTGAAAATCATATGCTTCTGCTTTGCTCTCAATTTAGTATTTTTAAATAAAATAAAAATTTTAAATACTCTAAACGATTCAGCTTAAAATTCTACCTACTAAAATGAATTAAAAACAAAAATATTAAGCGCTATAATTTCCAAAGGAGCAAATAATTTTAGGCATCAGGCTTGTTCCTATGGTTTTCCATTGATCCAAAGTAGCTCCTATGTCTCCATTTAAAAAATCTTCATGGTCTTGAGTCTTCAAAATAAATGTGTTTTAATAAAAATGCTAAGTTTTATTTCAAAATAATAACTGGAATTTAATTTTTGAATGTTATTCAAATCTTTTGATTTATTAAGAGAAATAAAACCTAACATCTTCCCTAGCCAATATATAGGAATGAGTTTTAATTTTAAAATTCTTTGCTTTTTATTAAAGAATGACTTAACAAAATTCAGAAAGACCAAACCTTCTATATCAATTAATGATATAATTAATACATAATTAACAGCTATAATTTCTTCAGGTTGAAATAAGCAGGGAAGAGGCAGTCTAACCACTGTAAAGAATTTTTCAAAAATTCACATTTTAATTTTGGTGAGTGTTATGAGTGAACTATTTTATAAACATAGACCAAACATATTTTTGTGGTTCTATAATGTTAAAATTTATTTTATTTATTTGTTTATTTATTTTTGGTACTGGGATTGAACCCAAGAACACTAACATTATACCTTCATTATAGCTTTTGCTCTATTTTACTTTTTTAGTTTCAAACAGAGTCCCCCTAAATTGCTGAGAATCTAGCTACATTCCTGAGGCTGTCCCCCAACCCGAAATCCTTCTGTATTGTCTTCCTAAATACTGGGATTACAGGTCTTCACCACGACACAGAATGTATTGAATAACAATAAATTAACTTGCTACCCCACTTTTATTAGCTACTATTCCACCTAATAAAGGTTCATTCAGTTTCATGACTAAGGAAGTATCTATAACACTCAAATCACACAGTGTACTTAGACAATGATACACGTACACTACGGAAAGACTGAGAAAGGGCTAAAGTAGTGCAGGGGTTCCTGAGGCACAACCCATTCATTGAAGTCTCCAATGTGAGCTGTGGTCAAAGATGATGTTCCCTTTACCCCTGAAAAGTTACTGGCCTTACCCCTGCCAGTCATGATCTTTCAATACAGGCATTACTAGCCCACATGTCTTATTTCTCATTCTTTCTTTTCATATCTTAAATCTGAGTCAGATATATTCTTCAGACAACTTTTTGAAGGCCTCCCAAGAGGAGGAAAACTATTAGGCAATACTGATGAAATGTGTTTCAACCTTGATAATACTTTTCACGTCCTAATCCTCCCTCTTTCCTTTTTAAATTCCCACACCCATAAAATTATAGATGTCACTTGTTCAGAGCTCCCTGGACAATGAGATAATCTCCAGTCTGTGTCTTTTCAGTGTACCCTTCAAGTGGGAAAATGGAAAGGGCTTTCAGAGTTTTCTTCAGTCTTAAGCCATTACTTTTACCATTGCAATAAGATATTAAAGCCCATAGTATTACATTTTGGCTCGTTTCCTTTGTCATTTACTCTGACTTTTGGCAGCTCAGCTCTCCCTCGTCATTGCAGCTGAACTGACATCAAAGATGCTCACCACAAGGTGAAGAATGTAACCCAGTGTCTCTCCATCCACACTGAAAGTTTCTGCTATTGATTGTGACTCTAAAAATGAGATCACTTATTGGCAAACTGGAAGACTGATTTTGGAGGCAGTTGCATTATACTATCAGTTAAATTTACGACCTTGTCATGGAATTATGTATGAAATTCGAAGCACCGATCAATATGAGGTAGGATGAGAAGCATTAGAAGACTGCTATCATGATGGATATGAAAGTCTTGGAGAAAAATCCGCACTTTCAAACTTTGCCTGGGAAAGGCATGTTTCCTTGCACAAAAAATCTAATGATCCTAAATTTTTTTTCTAATAACTTTATACAATTAACATATAAACCAGAATTAAAGCTCTGTAAGTCATTGGACTTTAGAGATAAAAGATAAGAATGAAAAAGAAAAATATTGTTCTTAAAGTTTACAAATTTATCATTTTATAAAAATGTTGAATATTTTTTGTATTTTCTTTGCAAACGAGTATACAATGTATACATTTAGTTTTTATATAATTTTCATGTAAGGCAAGTACATTTAAAGAATGACTTTAAGTAAATTTGGCTATTGGGGTTTTTGGGCTGACTCCCAATACAAATTTTTAAATAGTCAAAAGCTTTAGACATACCTTAAAACACATAAAAAATTGAAGGGTAATGAACATTTATATTGGACCTACTATAGGCTTGTGACTCATGGGTCTCATTATGTCTCTTTCATGTTCTACATGATTTTTTCTTATTCATGACATTGAAGAAAATTGAAATTGTAAAATAGTGATTTATCAGTGCAGGGAAACTACTATGAAAGTAAAAAATAAAAATTGAAAATCCAACTGTAGTAAAAATTTAATAACTGTTTAACCATCTTCTAAAACAGAATCATATGAGAAACATTTAATCAGACATCAATAAGAAACCAAATATAACAATTGTATTGTTCACAGATTGATGTTTATGCCTAATTTGAAAAATAAAAAATAATTTAAAACAATTCTTATTTTGCTGGCACTAGAGAAAAATAGGTTGAACACAAATTAAAAAATCATGCTTTTTCACCGAATGATAGATATAGAACCAGTTAACGAGTTAGTAGCAACATCCTTAGTATTAGCAGTAGTTGTAGCAGTGGTAGCAATACTAAGCATAATAACAGTTGGAGCAGATTACAAAAAGCAGTGGTAGAAATTCAGAATACTATAGCACCCTTGAAGAAGAAGCTTCTTATAAAAGACTCATCATATTGCATCTTAAAGAAAATAGCCAAGATCATAATCATTTTCATAAACAACAAAAACCTAGTTATTCCTAACACATTGTAATTCAATTTGACATATTGGAGAAATGTGATAAAAATGATGTGATAAAATCATATTGGGTGTTTATCCCAATTATACTTATTTTTTCTGATGTACTCAATTAGAAGAAAAAAGTATACTGCTTTTTATGTGGAACAGGACAGCCAATTTTCCAAATATGTTTTCTTTATTCTAAATAATATACTAAAAATGTTTTCTTTATTCTAAATAATATACTAAAAATATATTTTCATTTCTTTATTAAAAACACAACGTCTGTAAATTTCTAAAAGAAAGTAAAGGCACAGCCATATTATTTAGGAAATATACACATGCATCTAACATAAATCAACTAATTTTATAGCCTTTAATGTTGTCCATAAAGCACATTTTGCTTTTATTCTTATATACGAATGCATGTACATTATGTAATCTCATAAGAATAGTTTCTGCTTTTTGTTTCTATATGTAGTTATGTATGTATATTATGTAAACATGTATAAGACAAACACAGATTTTCCTTCTTGCTCAAATTTTCAAGAGTAAAATACTTCTGAAATTTAAAATTGTTTGTATATGATTTATCCTCTGTATACTTGAGCTATGTAGCTTCTAATACTTTTAGGAATGTTAGGGTTTGAAACTAGAATGTTCTCCATAACCACAAATGGTAGGTGATGAAAATATTTATAGTGAACTGCTTATACTATAATCTTATTAGTGTATTAATGCACTTTGCAGGTAGTGTGAGGATGGAAGAGAGAGTATTCTGAGGCATATGTTCTTGCCTCATATCTGTACCCTTTCTGTCCCTCTCTGATCCATATATGTCTCTCTCTTCTTTCTGTCTCTCCTTCCTGACTTCAATGAGTTGATCGGCTTTCCTCTGCCATGCCGAGTCATGATGTTTCTACCTTACATTAGCCAGTCATGCACTAAACTTTTGAAGCCATGAGACAAATCTTTTCTCCTATTTTTTTCAGATATTTTGGTCACAGCAATGAAAATATAACTAAGATAAGGAGTCAGGCACTTATTCCTACAGGCTCTACAGTATTGTAAGCCCTGACTCTCAGTTGAGTCTGGAAGTCAAAGAGAGAATCACTTTACCTAATATCATCCTTCTTCAGGGATGCTAATGTCCAATGACTTATCAACAAGTGCTTCTACAGGCCAGTGTGCTTTGCCTTAAGCAGGACTCTGATGCAACTGCAGTGTGATAGTTTTCTTTACTCTGTCTACTTTTATTTCCATTATAGCTTATTTTTTTATATCAGTAGATGACCATATAAACCCTCTGGGTGAAGATATGCATCTTAAAGTCTTCAGAGACTATGACAAAAGACTACTGGTGCCAAATTTGACCTGAGGAAGCAGTCTAAAAAATGGTACCTGGTTATTGGACCTTGGAAGCTCTGTCCTTCCACTTAAAGACCTGTCTGTGTATTCCTAAGAAATATGATAAGTAATTTGTTGTGTTCTCTCTCTCTCTCTCTCTCTCTCATTCTCTCTCTTTTTGCCTTTCTCTCTCCTTATCTTTTAAAAATGAGAGCTGTTGGTATAATGCGTGGCTATCACTTATGTTGAACAAAACTGAACAACTGTGTTTTAATCACAGTTAAATGCACTGACTCATACCCATCACATCGTTAACTTCTGAGTGATTGAAAGATACACCTCGGTACACATAGAAAATCCAGTTGTTTTGTAGTACTCATGAAGTACTCATGTGCTTTAAAAGTTATATATTATTTATTTTATCGAAGTATTCCTCAAATTGGAGCTTACTATGCCATTAAATTTAATCCATCTGTCTTTATTGATTTCATGTATGATCATTATATACTATTTGGCTTTTAATTTTGGTGGCTTTTTGTTTCTATGTCTTAACATGAAAATGCTTTCTTAAAATGAGAGAAATAAAGTTGTCATAATTATTTTACTTACTAATAGTGATTTACAATCTGAAATTTCTTTCAACCTTGTTTGTGTGTTTTGGTTTTACAGTTTTCTCTCTCCCTATTTTGGTTTTTGAGTCTGAATGCTGGAGTCAAATTGAAATGAATCAAATAATAGTCTTGATTACTTTTCATAACTGTGAAGTGATTTATGTGATGTCTATTCTAAAGTTTTTTGAATAAAATAAGGACAAAGCAGTGTATATGTGCAAAATATAGATCTTACTGGGGATGTAGAAACTTCTTTCTTACAGTTTTGAATGCATAACAGTTTAAAGAAATTAAAATTTTAATTTGTTTTACTGTAAGAAAATAAAAATAAATATTTATATTTGCATACTTACATTTTTATGTATTATATGAAAACATAATCAAAGAACATATTATAATCATTTGATTATCACATCATCATTTCCATTTTCATCATACTTAGACATAGTAGATATTTAAACCTGCTAAGAGCATATAATTAGTATAGTTTTGAGCATTTCACTTATTTGAATATTTTGGAAGAGATGTGTAGTCCCAGTACTTGTGAGGCTGAGACAGGAGCATAGTAGGTTAGAAGCCAGCCCTAGCAACTTAGTGAGACTGTTAGCAACTTAGTAAGATTCTGTTTCTGAATAAAAAATAAAATAGGGCTGAGAGTACAACTTGAATGTAAAATGCTTCTAGGTTCAATAAGTAGCACGATGAAAAAGCATGCTTTGTAGTTGTCCTAAAGCTGTTCTGTCTACAAATAACAGTGATTCTAACAGATGATTTTATATTTAATTAGAGAAGGATTTAAATATGATCTTTATCAATTTTTAACTAGGATATTTTTGTGCAAAGTCTCAAAAATTTAAAGCATGTATATAATGTTTTCTTTCTTTACTCTAAGAGGTAAAATAGGTAACAAATGACACATTGCATTGGACCACTCACAGGCTTAACAAAAAATACAAATTATCAGCAATAGTACCTGACATATACTAAATGCTTTATAAAATGAATACTAATGTTATAGATAACTATTCACAAATATAAAATTATTTAATCATGGTTGTTCTCTGTTCTGTTGAAATGTTTAATATCGATCCACTGTTTTCTGTATTTAAATTTAAGGACAAGATTCAACTCTTAATACTACCTTTTGTTATACTTAATGTTTGAGTATAAATTTGTTTGGATTTTTTTGTTTTAATGTTATTTTTCCCATTTTTTTTCACCATTAACCTTATAATCAACACACACACACACACACACACACACACACACACACACACACATACATTTTGGCAGTACTGTGGGCTGCAAAAAAATGAGGGACATTCTACCTCCAAGCTCCATCCCTGGTCCTATTTTTTAATCATTTTACTTTTTGAAACAGGGTCTCCCTGAGTTGTGAAGGGCCTTGCTAAGGAGCTGAGGCTGTGCATGAACCACGATCCTCCAATCTGTCTCCCTAATGTTGAGATTACAAGTGTGCTCTACAGCTCCTAGCTTTCAACACATATTTTTAATAACATATGCATCCTTATATATTATGCATCTGCCAGAAAGAGAATTTGACATGCTTACTTAAGGGAAAAACAAACAAATAATAATTCTTTTTTCCCCTTTATACTCACAGTCAACCAAAAATATCTCTGACACTAGATGTGCACAGTGTTTTTCACATTGACCAAGTGTCTGATATCACCTGGGCATCCCACAGCTCAATTCTGACACTATCTACCTGGAATCAAATTCCACAAATTAAAGGTTCCATCAGATTACCCCAACTCAGATAACAATTGTAGGTCCAGGCCTCCTCCAGTACTTCTTTCTGATAAACGATAAGTGAAGGGTTCCCATTTCCCCTACTACAGGTTCAGTAAATTGCTACCAGGACTCTTAGAACTCAATAAAACACTTTACTTACATGTACCAGTTTATTGGAAGCAGTATTAAAAAGGATACCTGAACAGACAGATGAAGAGGTGCACAGAGTGATGTCTGAAAGGATTCATTCGTGGCATTTGAGCATCTGTTCTTTTGGAGAAGTCCAGGTGCTTTTCCTCAGGTGTGATTCAAATAGACTACTTGTGAATAATCAAAGAAACTCTTATCACTCAGGAAATTCAAATGGTTCTATGCCAGGACCCAGGGACAAAGACCACTTATCATAGCCTAATTTGTAAGAGTGTTTATAATATTAAAATGTTATCAATATCATGCTGCCATCTTCATTCAAAAAATAGCTGTGAGCAGAACACAGTGGTCCATATATGTGATCCCAATATTCAGGAAGCTAAGATAAAAGGGTGACATATTAAAATTCAGCACATGATAACATAGTGAGATTCTGCTCCAAAATAATAAAAAAAAAGGGCTCGGTTTATAGCTCAGTGGTAAAGTATCCTTGGGTTCAACTGCCAGTAACACACACACACACACACACACACACACACACACACACACACACACCACAAGCAGTGTATATATCTGAGACCTAGATACCCAGATATTCCTCTTTCCCAAATGTTTACAAACACATTAATCTTTCATATTCCTATTATATAAGCTTCAGTGTTCAGTCCAGTGTCCATTCCTGTCAGTAATGCCTAGCACACTTAAGAGGAAAAGAATGATCTGAACATGGTGAGCAGATTGAGAGGGGCAGGCCAGAGGATCTCACTGTTACATGAAGGTCTGCTGGATATCAGCTGACATTTACATGGTTATATGGTTATTCTAAGAAGGGAGGTCACTGTTTCAACTCTACTGCACACCTGCAGAGATTTCTGGAGGTAATGCTTAACTAAGAAACATGCAGGACCACTGAGGATGTGAAAAGAGACAATTTTTTCAAGCACGATATTTAGGAGTTGGTGCCATTAAGAAACACAGGAACATTTTACCTTGGAGGAAGAGGCTGCTTTCAGTGAGTTCAACTGTCAGGTCATGGCTTTTCATTACCCTTAGACCTTTCCAAGACAAATGATAACCTGCCTCTGGCAGTCTAATTCTCCACGTATTCCATTTTGTTGTTAGTCATTTATATATTCTTACATTAAACATAAACAAGTAGAGTGTTGAGTGTATGTCAGTTGTTTATCTAAATGGTATCATTATTTTTTAGTTGTAGAAAAAAATCAATATCAGACAGAGGATGCTAAAATAATGTAATTCAGCCTGATCGAATACCTCTACCAGAACAGGGAAATGTCTTTCTAATTTTCTGTTTGGAATATATTAATATTATTTCCTAGATTATTCCTAGTTTTATAATTTGGGATATTATAACAGATGTCTAATATTCACAATTTATTTTTGCCTATATAAATGTATTTTGAGAGAAACAAACTATCATATATATTTCTATGTGCATTAGACTATTTTAGGAACCATAAATTATATGTTTATGTATAAAGTAATGATGGAATAAAATCACATTGCTAAAATCTTTTAAAATTTTTTTCATGCAGTGAAAATAATTTGGATACAAATCATGCTAAACTTCTCTTTTTACTCTCCCTTCTTCAGGTTGTTTAAATGGCCAAGGTCTAAAAAATTACATATCAAAGTCAATCACTAAGCCAAACATGAGAAGGAGGGAGGTGGAGGCAATGGGATAGGAACTGGGGAAGGGCTAAATGAGTTACGTGTGCATTTATGCCTCAACCATATTGTACCTTATTAAAATGTATGACTACAATGCAAACATAAAAATAAAATCTTATAATTTTTACTTTTTTCATGATTTGGTAACAAGTATGTTTTTTGCCATCTATTAAGTTTATATATGTTAATCTCCATCTTGTACCCCACTAAGATGTATGACTACAATGCACTAATTAAAAAATTGAATTTAAACAGAAACAAAATAATTTCAAACATATTCAATAAGATGTGTGTGTATAATTGAGTTACCACTCCACTAACTGCAAAATTTTACTGTAGTCTATAAAACACAATCAAATGAGTAAATTATTCTCTGTCTGATGTGTGTTAACTGTCTTCAGAACTGGCATTATTTGATGCTTCTAAATCTCTTGATTATTATTGACTTGTGTCTGATTTGTGTGTCAACTTCTGGAAACTTCCAGGGATGCACAGATAATTTTAATCATGGCTTAGCATTAATCTTTATAATTGATTAAAAATGTGTGCCATTGGAAATGAAACTGATTTGTACATATACCAACTATGACGTATTTTTTGAAACACTTAAAATTTTCAGCCAGTTCATTTGAGATCTGACAATTTTATCAACATATATTGTTTGGTATTTGTATTTATTTACAATATTACTAAAATTAATGGGTTTTTGTGGTACTGGGGGTTGAACTCAGAGTAATTCTATCTCTGAGCTATACTCTAGTTGAACTCAGAGTAATTCTATCTCTGAGCTACACTCTAGCCTTATTCTATTTTTTCTCATTTGTAACTATTTTTTATTGGTGCATTGTATTCATAAATTTTAATGGGGTACAAGATGGTAAAGATATACATGCACATATCACCCAATTAGCCCTTCCCAAATTCCCACCCCATTCCCCTCTCTCTCCCTCCTCTCATGTTTGGCTTAGTGATTGATAAGTCTATGAAAGTACAACATGTACATTATGGAATTTCCCTCTTCTCCCCTCCCATCATCCTTAGTTGAGTCACCTTATTTGCTCATCCATGTTTTCTCCTTCCTCGTGTAGAGTTCCTCCTATGACTCTTTTTATCCCTAGCTTCTGCATATTATGGAAATCATCTGATTTTTTACCTTTTGTGACTGACTAATTTCACTTAGCATAAAGCTCTCTAGTTCTACCCATTTCCCCACAAATGATATAATTTTGGTCTTCTTTATGGCTGAGCAAAATTACATTGTGTAAAACCCAAAGTTTTGTAATGCATTCATTTGTTGGCAATTGTGAATTGTGCAGCTATGAATACAGATATGAATTCATTAGTTTGGTAGTTTGGTTTCTGTTCTTTTGGATAGATACCAAGAAGTGATATTTATTGCTGGATCATATGATAGGTTTGTTCCTGTTTTTCTGAGGATACTTCATACTGTTTTCAAAAGTGTTTGCACCAATTTGCAAACCCACTAACAATGTACTAGAGTTCCCACCTCTCCACATCCTCACCAGCATTTGTTGTTGTGTTACTATTTTTATTCTTTAATTTGAAACAGAGTCTCACAAGATTGGGGAGTGCCTCTCTAAGTAGCTGAGGCTGGCTGCAAGCCTATGATCCCCCTGTCTCATGCTCCTAAGTACTGAGATTACACACATGGGCCACCATGTCCTGCTACTAAAAATTAATTTTAACTAAATTTATACCTACTTCTTGGGTAAGGGCATGAAATATTTTATTGGAAAAAATCATTGACATAAATTAATAAGTATCTGAATAATATTTGACATGATATTTTATATTTTGGGAGGTTTCAATTTGAAACTCTTCTTAATTCTAAGACACTTAAAAGAGATGTTTGTATAATTTATGATAAGTACTCTTTACCTTATATTCAGCTAAACATTAAAGAAGAAATCCAATTGCAAATGACAGAAATGAAAGTTAATTAGCTTTTTCATATCTTTAAAGATGAACTGAAAGGAGAGGATTATGAATTAGTCAGTTACTCAGACAGATAAAACCAATATAATATAGATAGGTAATATAGATAGGTTAATGATAGATGGATAGACAGATATTTGTTAGAGGAATTTTCCCACTTAAGTATTGAGTTTGAGCAGTCCCAAGATAGGTCATCTGCAAACTGGAGAATGAAAGGAATCGTCGAGTTGTTTAGTACAAATCTGTAAGCCTTAGAATCTGGGAAGATGATGGTTTAATTCTCAGCCTGATGTCAAACCCCAGGAGCCCTGAAGGTTTTTGGCATGAGTATTATAGTCTTAGTGCTGGTGAAATTAGAATTTTAATGTCAAAGATCAGGAGAAGGGTGTCCTGGCTCTGGAACAATGACCAAAAACTTGCTTTTTTTCTATCTTTTTGTTTTAGCTAAGACCTCAACCAATTATGTGATAGCTGCTAAACTTAAGGGCAGGCCTCGCTCTCTCAGTCCACTTAATTACCTACTACTCTCCTTCAGAAATGCCCTGAGACATACACCAAACCAATGCTTTATCAGTTATTTCAATGTCCTTTAGTCCAGTCAAGTTGACACCTAAAATTCATAAGTCATATTTTATAACTTAGAAAGAGTGCTTGTGTGTATGAAACATTCCAAATTAAGAAATTGAAATAACACTGCATGTATATTTGTGTGCTTATATTTGTACATATATATACCAAAGATTGATAAACAGATCTGCTTTCCTAGGTTAGCCTGAGCTACAACACCAGCTATATTTTTAATGTATTTTTATTTTGAAACAGACTCTCGCTACATTGCTAAGGGTCTCACTAAATTGCTAAGGTTGATCTTGAACCTGTGATCCTCCTGTTTCAGCCTCCCGAGTTCTGGGATTACAATTGTATACCACTATACCTGGTTTGGCTTACTTTTTGTGCATATACATGTGGCACAATAACACTATATCTTTGTACTAAACCCCCAAACCTCTACCCACTTTTTTTTTTTTTTGAACCAGGGTCTCACTAGGTTACTGAGAGTTTCACAAAGTGGCTAAAGCTGTCCTCAAACCTGCAATCATTCTGTTTTAGCATCCCAACTAATTGGATTAAAGGCATGCACTACTATTGCCATGGTTGGTTTACATTTTGTAATAGCCAAATGCTAATTTTTAAAGTTTGGATAACAAAATAAGTATAGGAATTAATACAAAGACAAGTATAATTGATGATCATTTATTGTTAGATGTAAAATACCTGCCTAGTACTTTAAAAAATATATATTTCCCTTATATTCTCTCATCTGCTGTGAAATCTCATTTTCTTTCAGGATAAGAACATATGAGAAAGACTTGCTTTCCCAAGAAAGTCACTGTTGGGAGACTAGTGAAGGAAGACAAGCATGGTAGCTTATACCTGTAATCCCATTACTTGGGAGGCTGAGAAAGGAGAATCACAGGTGTAAGGCCAGTCAACAATTTAGCAAGATCCTCTGGAACTTAGTGATACATGTTTCAAAATACAAAATTAGGCTAGGGGTGTAGTGCTCAGGTAGAATATTCCTGGGTCTAATTCTGAGTTATAAAAATAAAAGAATAGAAAAGAAAAGTATCTAGCAAATAAGCCCTGTTGATGCAAGGGCTTAGTATAATTGTTTTGGAAATAATAGTTGAAGAATCTTGATTTAAAAAAAAGAGGAAAAAGAAAAGAGAGAGAATGAAGGAAAAAGAAGGAGACGGAGAAGAAAAAAGAAAAAAGTAAAAGGGAAATAGGGGAAAACAAAAAAGCAAGACTATTAATTGTTGCCATAAATTGGTTTCAATCCCTATGCACAGATATTTGTGTAGCATGGTTCTGGTTGTGAGGAACATATGCCTCTTAGAGTATTTAGATGAATTAAGTTACCTTTCAGATGAAAGGAAGAAAAATAAACAAATTAGCAAATAAATGTGTTCAAAGCTGGTTACATGTTATGAGAAAAGAACACAGAATAAGGAAGTAGTGACAGAAAACTGTCTTGACAAAGGATCATAAGATATACTTTATCTCCTGACAATTACTAGACACCAGAAATGCTGCAGCAGAACAGGAGGTTATTTGAGGGAAGAAAGAGAAAGGATGAAGAAGCAAAATCTGATGCAAAGTGACTAAGGGAAGATGATGAGCCAAGGAAAATAAAGCACATGATGTCCTTAAACAAATATATCAAAGTCAATCACTAAGCCAAACATGGGAAGGAGGGATGGTGAGGGAATGGGGTGGGGATCGGGTAAGGGCTAATTGGGTGATGTGTGCATGTATGTCTATACAAGTTTTTTACCCCATTAAGATATATAACTACAATGCACCAAATAAAAAAATTAAAAAAGAAAATAAAGCTAGCACATTGGTGAAGCTAAGAAAAATTTAAAAAGTAGGAAGAAGCAAGAGGATGAGAGGCCAGAGATCAGAGTTCACAAAGTGCCAGTGACATGTCTGTGTTTCAATCTGAGTCAGATATGAAGAAAATCATGGAGTTTGAACTGATGTGATCTGACTCCTGCAAAGGAGTATTAGGTACAAATAGATTGGACAGAAGTATTTTACTTTATATTTATTTTTGCACTGTTTACTGTTTGGCCTTTATGAGTCTATATGATCAAGAATCTAGTTCTTTGATTTCTTCTTTTGTATTATTTCTGAATTAGGATGGATTAATCAGCGATCTTGGGCTACATGTTACTAAAATTTGAAGTTGTATATTGTGAATATTTGCAATTAAATTTTGTTTTTTGTGCTTCGGTTGGTGCATTATAGTGTCACATCATAATGTAAATCATGCTGATAATGACATACATGCACAAAGCACTTGTTGCCCCTCCACACCTCCCCATTTTTCTTTTTCCCAATAGAGAAACCCAGATTGACATTGGTATATTCACAGGTGTACACATAGTCAATGCTAGTATTTTCACTAAGGAACTTTAGTCATCCTCCTCCCCTGCTCTTCCTCTCAGGCTCCACTAAAGTTTTTCCTTCATTATCTGGAGGCCCTTTGGTACCCCAGTTACTCCCTGGCTTCCACATATTAGAGAAAACAAATGACCCTTTATATTATTATTATTTTATTTTTTTTGGTGGTACTGGGTTTCCTGGAAATCCTTCTACCTCCGGGGTACACTCCCAGTCCCATTTTTATATTTTTATTTGGAAACAGGGTCTCAAGCCAGCACAGCTGGTTTTGAACCTGTACGATCCTCCTTTCTCCACCTCCCAAGCTTGGGGATTACAAGTGTGCGCCACCACATCCAGGACTCTTCATTTTTTGTGATTGGCTAATCTCACTTAACATAATGTTCTCCTGTTCCTTCCAACTTCTTGCAAATGCCAGTTTCATATTCCGTGTTTCAATTATGTCCTTTATTACTTTTGTAGTCCATGTAAGGAACTGCTTTCTGTTTTTTGCTATTTTTAAAAGATATCTTCATGGAATAGTCATTAATACTTCTCACCAGGCCCATTGATACATTGCTTCTAAAGTGGTGGTAGATTTGCATCCTTTCCCTAATTTGATTGGCACGTTCATATGATCAGTTCTGTTTCATATGTGTGAGCAGGAATTTCATATTCCTGAAATTTGGAAATGTATATGATATCATCTGGAAGTCTCTATTTCTATCATAGCAACCAGCAATGTTGATGAAGTTGCTTTTTTATTCATCTAGAACTTGCCTCTAGTCCCTTAACAACCCTTAGATGACCCAGTGCTATGAATGATGAATTATTCAATATTGTTTAAAGGTATTGGATATTTGAGTAGGTAGCATAAACTTTTTCCCCTTTGAATAAAACAGCTATTACTAACTAAAATTAGGCTGCACCCATCACAAAAAATATAAATTATGCATCACTCAAATGAGGAATTTATTATAAAAAGTAAAGCTATTATGAGGCAGGATGATTTTTGTTATATAAAAAAACAAGATATGTCACTTGAGATTGAGATTAGAAACTTGAATTTTATCATTGTGAACTTTGTTCTGTGTTTGAATATGTTATTCATTGGTTACTTTCAAATTAGAAATGAAAGAATTCAGAAATTCAGTAATTTTCAGAGTGTGAATATATCATTAATTCTCAAACCATTAATCATTAAATACCATAGTCTCCCATTCATAAGACAAATTAAAACTAAGTTTGCACCTAAGATTTAATGAAGATATATGGCTGTCATATTCATAACTACAAAGCATTAAAAAGATTAAGTAGTGCCTTAATCTAAGTAAGACCCTTTAAATTGGACTAAATGATTCAAAGCAAATTTGCTAAGTATTTTGTGGATTTACAGAAACTTGCTAGACTTAAATTTCTTTTCTTCAAGGAAAGAAAGGGAAAACGGTAGGGAGGGAGACAAATAAAGGAGAGTAAATTAATCAAAACCTTGGATGCAGCTATCAAATAAAACTAAAAAATATAGCTACAGAAACAAAAGCAAATAGACATCATCATCAACAACACAACCTTCTGGTATGACAATTAACAAAATAAATCCATATAAGTAATGTAGAAAAGAAGGTTTGCTTTTGAGTTAACAATCATCGATTGGGAACAAAATGTCTATTTTTTTACTTCAGACTTAAAATGACTTTTGGAACAAAACACCCTGAAAAAGGCATATTTTCTAGTTCCTACCACATAAGATACCAAGAAATATAATAGAACATTTTCAGAAAATCTAGAGAGAAGACACAAAGGCTATCAATGGCAATAAATCTGAGTATTCAATCCCATCAATTGATAACCAAAGAATAATAGTATTTATTTTCCATTTCAAGACAGAAATTCATTGTAATATTTATTCACTGAGATGTTAAAATTTTAGTAAAGGAGGGTCTTTAATGGATCTCTTTCCCAATTATTTTTCTTGTTTTATCAAAATAAATTTGGTATTTTTGTTTGCTTTCTTAATGAATATAGTTTGTGGGAAGAGGCTAAGCCTCATTTGTCAAATTAAAATTGTATGTACCTGTATTCTATTTATTATTTTATTTCATTTATTTTTGCAGTGCTGAAGATCAAACCCAGGACATTTCATTCTAGGGAAGGATTTTACCACCAAGTTCTATGTTATATCTCTCAGCCCTGACAAAAATTTTTGAAACTTGTTTAGGATAATAGAACTAGTGGACCAAAGACAATTCCCATATGCTTTCTCCCCACACACATACAGTTTATTTTGCCACTGACATCTTGCATTTGTGTGATATGTGTGCTGTAGTTGATAAACAAATATAGTTTTAACTGAAGTTCATTATTTTTAACAGAATGAGTTTCCATTTTGCATTGTACAGCATTGTAGGATTTGACAAATAAATGATCACATGTATATATCATTGAAATAACATACAGAATGTTTCCACTGCCCTATTTGTCCCTCCTTTCCTCACTGCAAATCCTTGGTAACTAGTGATCTTTTTAATATTTTCACAATTTTGACTTTTTCAGTAGGTGATGCATTTGGAATCAAAATATGAGTTTATTTTATAAACATTAACTTTCTGTTTTAAAATTGAAAATTGGATGAGCAAAAATATAGAGTTTATCTTAATTCATAGATTTCAAGTTCAATGGAAGTAATATTTGGTTTATGTTTCAATCAGAAATTTATATCTTATCTCTTTTGTTTTTTGCTTAATTAAAAATATTTTTGCAACTTGGGACACTGAGACAAGTGTATTGCAGTTTCAAGGACAGTCTCAGAAACTTAGCAAGATTCTCAGCAAATTAAGGAGACCCTTTTTTTTTTGGGGGGGTTGTTGTTGTTTTGGTGGTACTGAGAATTCCTGGAAACACTTCTTCCTCTGGGCTACACTCCCAGATGCATTTTATATTTTTTATTTGGAAACAGGGTCTCTTAATCCAGCAAGTCTGGCTTCAAACCAGCGTGATCCTCCTGTCTACATCTCCCAAGTGAGGGGATAACAAGTGTGTGCCACCATGACCGGCAGACCCTGTTTTAAATTAAAAAAAAAAAAATAAATAAGGTTGGGATGTGACTCAGAGGTAGAATGCCCCTGGGTTGAACCTCCAACACCACAAACACAGGAAAAAAAGCTTTCACTTTTTAAGAATTTAAATTTTACATTTTGAAAAATTTTCCACATTTATTAAATATACATTTACATTTGCCTTCCTTCAATCTCTTATCCTGAGCAAAGGTCAACTGAAGATGAATCAAATTCCTGGAAATTAGACCAGATATTATGCAGTTAGAAGAAGCCAGTGTATCACCCGGAGGTCCGGGCCGCATGGCCCTAACCAGGGAGGGTGGGCAGGTGTGGGAGGGGCTCCTTTAGGCGTCCCCCCCTCCACCTGGAAGGCCCCAGGCCTGCCACATGGCCAGACCCTGGGAGGGTGGGCGTGCGCGGGTGGGGCTCTCTTAGAAAATCCCCCCACCCAGAAGGCCACAGAGTTCCTGGCTGGGCCTCAAGGCCCTGACCTGGGAGGGTGGGTGGGTGTGGGCGGGGCACCCTTAGGAGATCCTCCTTCCATCTGGAAAGAAAGAAAAAAAAATTTCATTGCTATGGAGTTCCTGATCCCACATCCTCCCCAAACCACACATACTCTCTTCTCTTATTTAAAAAAAAAAAAAAAAAAGGGGAAACAAAAAAAGAAAAATATTCGAAAGGGCTTAAGATGGCCCCGGCGGCAGCTAGAATATTGGAGATGCAGACAAAACATATCCATCTGAACTGGAACTTTTTGAAAAATTCCCCGCGAAGGAGGACTGCTGTTTTTCTACATCGTTAAGAATCCTGGACATCACCTGTAAGGAGAGAGTTTAGCAGAGACCTAGGAGGAAGGTGGTGGCGGTGGAGGCAGCAGGTGCCGAGATGGCAGTGGAGACTTTGATTTGGGAGAGGCAGACATCTGATCCAACCCACCCTGATGCTCTGAAGAAATTACCCCAAAGATCGAATGCTACTGTCGTGAATGCTTAGGAAAACTGGACATTATGCAGTATGGGAAAAGAGCTTGGGAAAGATTTGAAATGGTGGAGGCAGTCACATTGGCAGCAGCAAGTACTCAGGGGAGGCAGAAATCTGACGTAATATACCTGAAACTTTTGAAGAAATTACCTCAGAGGCAGAATACTACCACCAAGCACCCTTGGGAACGTAGGACAACCTGCTGGGTGAAGAGGGTGCTCGGATAGAAGCCTGCCTAGGGGTGAGGTCAGTGCCAGGGCCAGCGAGGCCGAGAACAGAGCTTGCTGTGAGGCAAGGCCAGTGTTGGGGGGCTCGGAGGCCGGTATCAGAGTCTGCCAAGGGGTTACGCTGGTCCCTGGGTCTGCAAGGCTGAGATCGGAGCCTGCCGTGAAGCAATGCCAGTGCTGGGGCCTTGGAGGCTAGGATCGGAGTCTGCCGAGGGGTTAGGCTGCTGCCCGGGTCTGCGAGACTTAGATCGGAGTCAGCCATGAGGCAGGGACAGTGTTCAGGCATCCGAGATCGGGATCGGAGCCAGCTGATGCGTTAGGCCAGTGCCGGAGCCAGCGAGGCCGGGATCCGAGCCTGCCACGATTAAGCATAGGATCAGGGGAGGGGGAGGGAATGGGATGAGGGCTTATTGGATGATATGTGCTTGTATATCCTCTCAAGTCTTGTATTCCAAAGTGATGTATGATTACAAAAAAAATAATAAAAAAAGAAGCCAGAGTATTAATTCTCCGACATAAAGGTAGACTTTCTCATTATTTATAATAATTGTTACAAGCTATTTACATTTTTATGGTTGTTTATAGGTTATTTAAATTATAAGTGGTCAATTCTGTTTTATCTATTATTTATCAAAATTTGTATCAATTACAATAAGTTGTGGTCAAACACAATAAGTTTGCCTCTTGGTGAGTGCAAAGCTTCTATGTGTTATTAGGAGATAAAGGAGTGAGAAGAGGTTAAGTGAAGCAATTTAGAAAAGCACTGGAATTAGTGTGCAAGACAATGTTTTCCCCAGTCCAGAAAGATTAGGAAATTTCAGTGATAAAAACATATACATGTCCACCTAGGTAATATTTACCATCACATATAGAGGAGTCACTTTTCTAAGCATGCTCACTTCAAGGTCATAATGGCATGTTCAAAAATAACTAACTAGCCAGGCATGGTGGCACACACTTATAATCCCAGTAGTTGGGAGGATAGATAGGAGGACCAAGGTTCTCAGACAGCCTCAGCTACTTAGTGAGGCCCTTTACAACTCAGTGAAACACTGTGTCAAAATAAAGAATAAAAAATAGGGCTTGGAGTGTAGCTCATAAGTATAATTCTCCTGGGTTCCATCCTCAGTACCACAAATAAATAAATAAATAAATAAATAAATAAATAAATAAATAAATAAAGTGCCAGTACCTCTAGGAATATACTAGAATTATAATAAACATGTATTCAAGGTAACCTAAAAAGAACAAATCAAACTAAATTCTTGATTTTGTTTCCAAAAATCCTTAGCTGAAACAAACAAACAAACAAACAAACAAAAAACAAACAAACAGACAAGACAGCATTCAAGGTGCATTAATAGTCTTTTAGTGGGGAAGCAGCATCTTCTCCCATCTTCTGTAAGTATATTAATCTACTTCTATGTGTGACTACCTTGATTAATGGTTAGCAAAATTAGTGTCATATGTTTTCTCTTTAAACATGTAATTTTAAAATGAACACACCTGTTTATTAGTGTGAGTTTTACATCAGAGTTGCAAAAGACCTCACTAAATAGATGAGGCTGCCTGGGAACCACAGTCCTCCTGTTTTAGCCTCCTGAATCCTGGGATTATAAGCATGCACAACCACTCCTGGCTCATTGTATATGTTATAAAAACTTTAATAGTTTGAAGGAACTTCAGTGTTCCTGCATTCAAGACAATTCATGTGAGAGAACTCTAGATATTTTTCTTTGTATCCAATTGCCTTGGATGAATTTTTGTACAAAAATGGGCATTATATTTAATATATGCAATATATAAGCAGTAAAGTAATATTTTTATAAACAGATTTTTCAGAATAACTCTGTATATAGAGACCCAGTTTTCTAAAAGTGTCAAGTAAAAAAATAGAGTACACAAAATCATAAAAATGGCATACATAGAAAAGGCACATTATATGTGTGGCAGAGAAATAATATCATTAAATCTTAGAATGAAACAGAAAAGTAGTTTGATAGTTCTAGGACAGGAAAATGAAACAGCAAGGGGTGGAATGTCCCCAGATGGTTATCCTTGAGATTAAAATCAGAAGGATGAAACAAAATTGGAACACAAAGCCTTTTTATTAATTAGCTTATTAAAATGTATTACCAAATAACGTAAATTATATCTAAAATATTTTGAGTTCAGTGAGACCTCCCTAAAATAAATAAAAACCAAGGACAAATATGTCTAGTATACTCTGAGAGTAAAACATACAGGACATATTTTATAAAACAGCACACCACATGGAAGATATGACTGCTTGACTTTCTCAATATAACTGAAATAGGCCTTCTCTAAATCTTATAATTCCAAAAAGAATCTTTTATGAAATCAAGTTGTCCTTTTTAGCCATGTCATTTCCAAAATAAAAGTTTTACTGACAACTACATTTTTTATTTGATCTCTAATTTCTTAGGGTTGAAAATCATCTTTAATGTGTCATTCAAAACAATTGCATACACCATGGAGAATAAACTCTAAATGAAATGGCATGACCACCCCACAGTCCTATAAAAAATCTGATATCTTAGACTGACATCAGAGCAGTCACCATTTAACTAGGTCAGTCTCTAAGAGGAAAATAAAGTGGAAACAAAAATTGTTCAATTTTTTTATGTCAATTGAAAGGTTGTGTTTGATTGACAGCAGTAGCAGATTCAACATACTTTTATAAATGAAATTGTCTAACATGACCCTGAGAGCTTTCTTATAGGTTACCTAGAAAATGAACTATCTTGTACTAGAGAAATTCTACCTTCTCCCAGTGGGGCTGCACTTAAGATAATCTTATCATTGGATTTTGTACTAACTCTGTATTATTTTCCTTCACTTAGTTCTTAGTGTAGCAATGATACCCAAATTTGCCCATTATCCTCAGGTCAGATAAGCTAGTGTTCCCCCAAAACTCTTATATAATTAATAAACTAAAGCTAGACTGCTGGGTATGGAAAAGTTTGGCTTTTACTCCACTTAGCAAAGTTGATTTCACATTCCTGCCATAAATCAGAATAACTTTGGACAAGAGGGTTTTCTCTGCATTTTGATCTTTAGCCTGCTTCCAACATGTGGATTAGTAATAAAATCGGAAGACAGGTGCTCTAACTCTACTCTTGACTACTCCTCAATTTATGACTTCTCTTTCTTCAAAAATTTTTATATTTTTTAATCCATGTCTTGGTGCAAATAAGAGTTGTTCCATACCTTAGTGCATTGCATATAAAAATTCACAAAGAGAACAACTTAGAGTTTCGATGTGTAATGCCCCTAAAGTCTCATTTAAAATCATGAACCACAATGCAGTGAGGTTCACAGGCAGAACTTTTGACAATGACTGATCATTAGGGCTCAGCTCTTCTCAGTGTAGTAATACACTGATAGCTGAACAGACAGCAGAAGTTGAGACAGAGAGTAAACAGGTTGCTAGGAGCATGCTTCTGAAGGCTCTGGCTTTCTCTCTCTGCTTCTCTGTTGTTATAAGCTAAGTAGCTTCCATCCACCAAGGCTTCTGTCACAGTGTTGCTCCTTTAGAGGCAGACAACCATGGACTGAAATCTCTAAAACCATGAGCCAACATAAACTGTTCATTTTCAATAGTAGAGTCACATATTTATTTAAAAAAGAAAATTAGGTCAAACATTTATAATTTATTTGGTAAAGTTGTATCAATTAATTTTATAACTTATTTTATTTATTATTACATTTTATATGGCACTGAAGATTAAAATGAGGGGCATTCTATCTTTGCACTACATCCCAGCCATATTTATTTTTTTACTTTGAAATAGGGTCTCACTGAGATGCTGAGGCTATCCTCAAAAATGCAACCATCCTGTCTCAGTTAGCCAAGAACTGAGATTACATGTGTGTGCCACCATGCCCACATAAATTGTATCAATTATTAAATCCAAACAATCAATGCTGATTTTACAATAAGATTGTTTTAAATTAAGATAGAGAAGCTAAAAATTGCCAAAATACATTGTATATTTCAATAAAATTATTAATAAAATTATTATAAAAGTAAGTACTGTTAGCAAATATGTTCAATGAAATATTATCTCTAGGAATTGAAATATCATTAAATAAATTCTTAGCTGGCCAGTTAGCTCAGTTGGTTAGAGCATGGTGCTAATAACGCCAAGGTCATGGTTTCGATCCCTGTACGGGCCAGAGGAGTTTCTGCTTTGCCGGGCGTGGTGGCGCACACTTGTAATCCCTGCTCTTGGGAGGCAGAGACAGGAGGATCCTGCAGGTTCAAAGCCAGCTGTGTGTGCTGGCTTAGGAGACCCTGTTTCCAAATAAAAAAAAAATGTAAAAATAGGTCCGGGAGTGTAGCCCGGAGGTAGAAGGGCTTCCAGGAACCCCAATACCATGAAAAAAAATTAAAAAATAATAAATTATAAAAATGAATTAATATCTGAAGTAGTACTGTTGAATATAAATTTTATTCATATTAAACATACGGAATTGTGTTCTGTTATAAAGTAATGAATAATGAAACCATTTTAGAAATAGTTTTTTATTACCTGAGTCAAAATTAAATTTCTCATTATTTTAAAGCTCAATTGGCAAAGCAAGTTAAATTTCTAAAGATTGAACTTTTATTATTTAAGGTTACATAGATCTCTCATGACTCAGTATATATGTTAATCAACTATGTGGTTTTTATATAACCAGACTCTATACAGAAGCCAGAACTCTAGGTAGATAATGTCTAAGGCAATTTACAAATTTTACAATGCCTTAAGGACAAAATAAGACCAAAGATACAATGTTTTATGTTTCACTTTAGATGGAGAATTGCTGAAATTTAATCTAAACATTTAGCAAGAAGTAATCTTGAAATGGGTAGAAATTACTTTTTACACTG
Organism: Muscardinus avellanarius; assembly: GCF_963383645.1. NCBI lineage: Eukaryota > Metazoa > Chordata > Mammalia > Rodentia > Gliridae > Muscardinus > Muscardinus avellanarius. The sequence goes on from NC_137787.1 coordinate 179,136,853, forward strand.
CTATAATACCTAGAAAAGTATAAATAATTTATTTTGTACATCAGTTTGATGAACATATACAAATACATGTCTATATTATATGTGGTTTGATGAAAAGGCCACAGAAATGTAAAAAAAAGTCTTGATATTAACTGAGGCATTTAGTTCTTTTTTTTAAAAAATGGTATACATTTAAACTCTGCTTGGTGCCCTCTGCCCTCTTCTCCCTTTCCCCTTTCCCAACAATGAGCATCTAGGTTAACCATGCTATATTCATACTTTTACACATATTTGGATGTAATTCCTCAATATATCAACCTCAGCCTTCTTCTTCTCCTATCTTTCCATTCTAGATTTGTTGAGATTTCCTCTCCATTTTCTGGAGTCCCTCTGGTATCCCCAGTGCTCTGTAGTGTGGGCATATTGGAGAAAACATATGCTCCTTCTCTTTCTGTGCTTGGCTGATCTCACTTAATATAATGTTCTCCAGGGCTTTCCGTCTTCTTGCGAATGCCATGACTTTGTTCTTTATAGCTGAATAGAATTCCATTGTGTGTATTTCCCATAGATTTGCGATCCATTCATCTGTTGATGGAGATCTGGATTGGCTCCATATTTTGGCTATTATGAATTGTGCAGCTATGAACATAGATATGCATATGTTACTGTAGTTCCCTAATTTCAACCCCTTTGGAAAAATACCCAGAAGTGGTAGAGCTGGATCATATGGTAGATCTATTCCCAGTTTTCTAAGGAATATTCACACCTATCTCCATAGAAGCTGAACTCATTTGCACTCCTACCAACAATGTAAAAGTGTTCCTCTTTCCCCACATCCTCCCCAGCATTTGTTGTTATTTGATTTCTTCATGCTTGCCACTTTAAATGGGGTTAGATGGAATCTCAGCTTAGTTTTGATTTGCATCTCCCTGATGGCTAATGATGTTGAATATCTTTTCATGTATCTATTGACCATTTGTATCTCTTCTTTTGTGAAGTGTCTATCCAGTTCAGTTGCCCATTTTTGATTGGGTTGTTTGTTTTGCTAGTGTAGTCTTTTGAGCTCTTTGTATATTCTGGATATTAGCCTTCCATCAGAGTGGCGGCTAGTAAAGATCGCTCATTCTGTAAGCTTTCTCTTTAGGTTCTTGATGGTTTCCTTTGATGAGGAAACACTTTTTAGTTTGATGCCATCCCACTTGTTAATTCTTGCTTTAATTTTCTGCACTTTGGAGGTCTTGTTGTGTCACTGCCTGTGCCTATATGTTGTAGTGTTGAGCCAAAGACTCTGGTTTAATTTCTAAGTCTTTGATCCATCTCAAGTTGATTCCTGTGAGTGGTGAGAGATCAGGATTTAGTTCCATCTTTCTACAAATGGATATCTAGTTCTCACAGCACCATTTGTAGAAGGTTATCTTTTTTTCAGCATATGAGTTTGGCCTCTTTGTCAAAGATCAAGTGACTATAGGTGTGTGGGTTTGTTTCTGTATCTTCAATTCTGTTCCACTGCTCAGTTTGCCTGTTGTTGTGCCAATACCATGCTGTTTTTACTACTATTGAGCTATAGTATATTTGGAAATCTGGAATTGTGATACTTCCTGCATGGTTCTTATTGCTGAGAATTGCTTTGGCTATTCTGGGTCTTTTTTTTCTCCATATAAATTAATTACTGAGCCGGGCATGGTGGCGCACGCTTGTAATCCCCACGCTTGGGAGGCTGAGACAGGAGGATCGCACAGGTTCGAAGCCAGCCTCAGCTACTCAGTGAGGCTTCCAGCAACTTAGTGAGAGCAAATAAAATATAAAAAAAGGTCTGGGAATATAGCCCAGAGGTAGAAAGCCTCTGGGTTCCACCCTCAGTACCACCAAAAAAAAAAAAAAAAGATAAATTCATGACTGATTTTTCAAGGTCTAGGAAGACTATCATTGGTACTTTAGTAGGAATTGCATTGAATATATAGATCACTTTTGGCAGAATGGCCATTTTGATGATATTTATTCTGCCTATCTATGAGCAAGGGAGATCTTTCCATCTTCCACTTTTTTTTCTTTAATGTTTTATAGCTTTTTTTGTAAGGGACTTTTACATCTTTGTTTAGGTTTATTCCTAGGTATTTTTGAGGTTATAGTGAATGAAATTGTTTTATTTCTTTCTTTCACTGTGGATTTATTGTTGGCATAAAGAAAAGCAACTGATTTCTTTAGGTTGATTCTGTATTCTGCAACTTTGCTAAATTAGTTAATCAGCTCCAGAAGTCTTTTCATTGAGATCATGTCGTCTGCAGATAAGGCTAATTTTAATTCCTCTCTTTTCATTCCTTGATTTCCTTCTCTTGTCTTATTGCTGTGGCAGGAGTCTCAAGGACTATACTGAATAGGAGTGGTAATAGTGGGCATCTTTGTCTTGTTCCTAATTTTAGAGGAAATTCTTGCAGGTTTTTTCTCATTCAATATGATGTTGGCTTTAGGTTTGTGTAATTTTAAACTAAAAATGTTTAAATAAATAATTTTTAAAGATTTTATATTAGCTTGCAAAATAGATGATTTAAAATAATTTAGTAATTTTACAGTGTTTTTTTAAAGCACAGAATACATGTGTGGTTTCAGAATAAAGGAAAGTAGATATTTTATTTTTTTTAATTTTTTATTGTTGCATTGTAGTCATGCACCTTAATGAGATAAAAGATGATGGAGACATACATGCACATATTACCCAATTAGTCCTTTTTATCTTCCCTGTTTAAGAAGATTGAGAATTTGTGCAGTAGTTTAGAATTCATTTAGGTAAAAATTTTAACAATGCTGTTAAATATAATTTGCTTATATGTCCAATATAGTTTAGGTTTACATAAATAAAATAATATGCATGGGAGGGAGGAATGGGGAGGGAATGAGGTGGGGACTGGGTGGGGGCTGGCTGGGTGATGTGTGCATTTATGCCCACACAAGTTTTTTACCCCATTATGATGTATAAATACAATGCCAGAATAAAAAATTTAAAAAAAACAATAGATTGCTTTAAGCTATAATTTATTCCTATAATGAGAAAAATGAAATTATCTACTTTATAGTAGCGTTTCATTTATAACAATCTGAGAAATTTACAGACTTAAGGACTAAAATTAGGAGAATAAACAAATCAAAATTAAGCTGATGTTCAATAATAATAGAACACAGGAATCCAAATTAGATTAAAAAAAACACTTTTTGTGGAAATTAGTAACTATAAAACACAAAAAAGCACCTTAAAACATTTCACTATCACTATGAAGTACATTATGATTTAAGACTGTCAGACACCAATTAAATTATAAAAAATAAAATTAATCTGTATATTAATAAAAACATGAACACAATTTAATCAAAAACCTTATTGAAATTACTTATTTGAGGTCAGCCCTACAAATAGGTCACAACAAAGTCATCAAACAAAATAAAGTTTAAATAAGCTTATAGGAATTTATCTTATAGCTATTATGATCCATTCTATGTGTCAATCAACTACTTGGTGTTTATGTAACCAGAATGACTTACATAGAGCAATGGGAATTGTAGGTAGATAATGTTGAAGACATTTCACAAATTTTACCAAGTTGTAAATACAACTTGAGATCAAATATTTTTCACTTTAGGTGAAGAAATAAACTGTTTTGTCCTATTCTTCACTTTAAGTTTTCCCAGCATCTCTATGACTGCACAGTGATATTAGCAAACTATTATAGAAAGAGATTATAAAAAAAACATAGGATTATTCATCAATCAGCATTTTCTACAGAACATTTTAAAAGTGCAAAATGAAAAGAAAATAAAATAATGAAATGTTTTTAGTTATCAAAGTAGGGCATGCCTTTGACAATTCTGTGGTTGCTCAGGTAACTTGACTTTTTTTTCTGACCAAATATATTCTATGTCTGCCCTCCAGCCTCAGATTGATACCAAAATGATCTGTGTTGTGCATTTATGAGTATAAACTTTAATTCATGAGGATTCAAAGAATCTGAAATTGCTACATAGTTCTGGTAGGGATGCAAAATTATATGACACTTCTAAAAAAGGTTTTGAATTCAAAAACACACTTGCATAATTATATAGGTACTACATAAATATATTCAATTATTTATTTGCCACTTAACACAGTGAACCTACACTAGTTTACTTATTCAGGTTAAATTTAAAATATTAATATTTTATCCTAGTATTTAGAGTGATTTTAATCATCACAAAGCGGGAATTATACAAATCCTCATAAATGAAATAAAGATATTACATGTATTTTAATATATACACATTAGTATATTACTATTTATTAAGAAAAATAAACAAACTTGTCTTACATAAAAATTTGCATGACCCAGTCACATATTCATCACTCTGTCACCGTTAAATACCAGTATTAATAATTTATTAAAATATACAGATCTTCCCTGGGAAGAAACAAAAGTAACTAAATCTTGAACGCACTACATACATATGAAACATCACACCAAAGACATCAAACTACATTTTTGCTTATCCCTTTAGAGAAAAAGAAAAAAAATTAGTCAGAGAAAAAGTTCATGATAGTTTTCTATAAGAACTGGATTGTAGAATGAACATACATTTAGAGATATGAAAATGACATCTTTTTCTCTTTACTGTTTTGATAGTAACAAAATTTTGTATGTTTGACCTAAGTCCTAAAGTTGTGGTCTAATAAGTTTGAATTATATTCCATATAAATCATAGTACAAAATTATTTTAACTTAAATTTAGATATAAGATGTTATACCTGGATATCTGCTTCAGTATTCACCCACTTCCCTTTATCTAATCTTTCACTGCATTTCTACATATGAGAAATTTTTCTGACACAGGCAATACAAATTTCAATAACACCTTACTATGTGATTGACAAGAGACTATATTTGTAGTTGAATATGGTTTACTGAAGCAAAATAGGTACAAGACAGGGTGCCAAAATGGGCCCTATGATAGATTTGAGAATAATAGTCCCACATCCTCCTGTGGAGAAAGATCAATTCAGAGATATACTTTTGCAGATAGTGGAGAAAGTTTTCCTGATTGTCTTCTACTTAACATATGACTAAGTTCACTATTCACCAATGTGGGAGTGAAAGGATACTGTTCTTTTTTATTCAAATGATTTGTGACAGAAATCACTTTCTAAATTTTATACACTAGACTCTCAGCCCTGGGTGTAGTCATGTGGGGCACGCTGGATCCCCTGAGAAACAGGGATTCGGGTCACAGGACTCTAGGCCCAGGGCGGGGTTACACGGAGAATGCCAGACCCCCAGAGAAACTGGAGCCAGGGTCACAAGGCCCTGGGCCCTGGGTGGGAGTCAGGCAGGGCACGCTGGACCCACAGAAGAGCCAGGGCCCGGGTTGCAGGACTCTGGGTCCCGGGCGGAGTCATGCAGGGCATGACGGACCCCCTGAGAAACTGGGGCCCAGGTGGCAGGAACCTGGGCCACAGGCAGGGTCGCATGGAGCACGCCAAACCCCCGGAGAAACCAGGGGCCCCGGAGAAACTGGGCCCCGGGCGGGGTTCAGGCGGGGCACATCGGAGCCCTGGAAGAACTGGGGCCTGGGCCACAGTGCTACTGAGTGCCTGATCCCACAATCTCCTCAAACCACACACACTGTCTTCTCTTATTAAAAAAAAAAAAGAAAAAGAAAAAGAAAAAAGAAAAGAAAAATATTGGAGAGGGGTCAAGAAGTCTGCGGTAGATGCCAGGATACTGGAGATGCAGACTAAACTTATCCAAATGAACTGGAACTTTTAGAAAAATTCCCCATGAAGGAGGACTGCTTCTTCTCTATATTCTTAAGAATCCTGGACATCACTTGTAAGGAGAGAGTTTAGTGGAAACCTAGGAGGAAGGCGGTGTTGGAAGCGGTCGCCGTGATGGCGGTGGAGACTTGTATTCAGGAGAAGCAGAAATCTGATTCTACCAACCTTATTTTTTGGAGAACTTACACCAAACTTTGAATGCTACTGTCGTGCATGCTTGGGAACACTGGACAACATTCAGAGTGGAAAAAGAGTTTGGGAAAGATTTGAAATGGTGGAGGCAGTGGCAATGGCAGTGGCAAGTACTCAGGGGAGGCAGAGATCTGATGCATTACACCTGGAACTTTTGAAGTAAAAACCCCAGAGGCAGAATGCTATCACCACGCACCCTCCAGAACATGGGACAACTTGCTGGGTGAAGAGGGTGCTCAGATTGGAGCCTGCCAAGGGGTGAGGCCGGAGACGGGGACAGCAAAGCTGGGATTGGAGCCTACCATGAGGCCGGGTCGGTGCTGGGGCCAGCGAGGCTGGGATTGGAGCCTGCCGAAGGGTTAGGCCAGTGCTGGGGCCAGCAAGGCTGGGATCAGAGCCTGCTGTGAGGCAAGGCTGGTGCTGAGGCCTCCAAGGCCAGGATTGGAGCCTACCAAGGGGTTTGGCCTGTGCTGGGACCAGTGGCCGGCATTGAGCCTGCCTTGAGGTAAGGCCGCTACTGAGGCCTCTGAGGCCAGGATCAGAGCCTGCCAAGGGGTTAGGACAGTGCCGAGGCCAGTGGCCAGCATCAGAACCTGCCTTGAGGCAAGGCCGCTACTGAGGCCTCTAAGTCCAGGATCAGAGCCTGCTAAGGGGTTAGGCTGGTGTCGGGGCCAGCGAGGCCAGGATCGGAGCCTGCCATGATGCAAGGCTGGTGCTGGGGCCTCCGAGGCCAGGATCGGAGCCTGCCAAGGGGTTAGGCTGGTGCCAGGGCCAGCGGCCAGCATCAGAGCCTGCCATGAGGCAAGGCCGGTGCTGGGGCCTCCAAGGCTGGGATCGAAGCCTGCAGAAGGTTAGGCCGGTGCCGGGGACAGCGCAGTCATTGGAGCCTGCCTTGAGGCAAGTCTGCAACTGAGGCCTCCGAGCCATTGAGGTCTGAATCAGTCCACCGGGTAGCCAGGTCACTATTGGGGCTGTCAAGAGTGGGATCGGTACTTGCAATGTGGCATGCACAGAGAAATATCGAAGAAAATAGAAACCAGATGTTTCCCCTAATCAGCAATAACTAGGAGGAAAGGGGTAACAGGAAGAGGTCGAGGTATAGAAAGGGCCCTATAGAGAAGCAATTAAGGTAACCAATCAGAGGGTATGGGATAGGGGAGGATGGAACTCAGGAGGTACATAAACATAATCATCAAACAAGCATGGAATCAAGGGAGGGGGAGGAAATGGGATGGGGAGTGGATGAGGGCTAACTGGATGATGTGTGCTTGTATATACTCTCAAGTCTTGTATTCCAATGTGATGTATGATTACAATGCACCAATAAAAATAAATTAATAAAAAAATGAAAAAAATAAATTTTATACGCTGTCTTTAGGAATGAATTTGAGTAACATAAAATGGTATATCTACAGAACAGAGATTTCAAAATTTTCTACAGAAAAACACCTTGGTCAAAATTTTGTATCAAATAAATAAAATAACATTGAAGGCACTGAACAGGAGTAAATTTAATTGGATTATTAAAAGAATTCAATAGGCCATTTGAATTTCTTCCTTCAGGAAATGTCTCTAGTCCACTTGCCATTTTTGTTTGGGTTATTTGTTTTCTTAGTGGTGAGTTTGAGTTCTCTGTATATTTTAGATATTAGTTCTCTATCAAAAAAGTAGTTGGCAAAAATCTCCTATTCTGTTTGCTTTTGGTTGAAGTTTTTGATAGTTTCCTTTGCTGTACAGAAGCTCTTCAGTTTCATGCAATATCACATATTGATCCTCCTTTTAGTTTCTTGTGCCTTTGGGGTCTTGGTGGGAAAGTTTTTTATCTGTGCCTATGTGTTGCAGTTTTGGATCTAAGCCCTCTTCAAGGATCCTCAAGGATTCTGGTTTAATTTCTAAGTCTTTGATCCATTTTGAATTAATGCTTGTACAGCGTGAGAAAGTAGGATTAAATTCCATTTTTCTACGTATGGTTAACCAGTTTTGCAACACCATTTGTTGAACAAACTATATTTTTTCCAGTGTATATTTTTGCCCCCTTAGTCAAAAATTAATTGGCTGTAAGTGTGTGGCTTTGCTTCTGAGTCTTCTATTCTGCTCCATTTGTCAATGTATCTGTTTTTGTTCCAGTACTATGCTGTTGTTATTACTATGGTTTCAAATGTCCAATAAATGCATGAAAAAAATAAATGCTCAACATCATTAGCAGTCAGAGAAATGCAAATCAAAACTACCCTGAGGTTCCACCTAACTCCAACTAGAATGGCAATCATTAAAAACACAAACAACAAATGCTGGCAAGGAGGTGGAGAAGTGGGAACTCTACTACATTGTTGGTGGGATTGCAAATTATTGTAATCACTTTGGAAGACAGTATGGAGGATTCTCAGAAGAATGGCAATGAACTTATCATATGAACTTACCATATGATCCAAAAATACCACTTCTGGGTATCTACCCAAAAGAAAGAAAACCCAACTACCAAACTAATGCATGTGTATCTACATTCATACCTGCACAATTCACAATTGCCAAACAATGAAAACAGCCAACATGTTCATTAACAGATGAATGGATTACATACACAGTGGGATATGTACACAATGGAATTTTATTCAGCCATAAAGAACACAATTACTTCATTTATGGGTAAATGGATGCAACTGGAGGACATTATACTAAGTGAAATTAGTCAGTCACAAAAAATAAGAAGTCAGATGCTCTCCCTAATATGCAAAAGCTAAGGAGAAAATGGGCCATAGGAGGAACTCTAGACAAAGAAAAAAATTTTATAGATTATCAAATAAGGCAACCTAACAGAGGGGATGGGAGAGGGGAAAAGGGAAAATATCTAATGCCACATGACAAACATATCAATATCAATCACTAAGCCAAACAAGAGAAGAAGGGAGGGTGAGGGAATGAGTGGAAACTGGGTAAGGTCTAGTTGGGTGATGTGTGCATGTATGTCTCCACCATCTTGCATTTTATTAAGATGTATGAAAAAAAGGCACCAATAGAAAGTTAAAAAAATATTCAATAGTATTTAATTTTTATTTTTGTGTTGTCTTTCATTATTTTTCTTTCACATTTAGAAAAATTTTATTCCTGGTTTCTAGCTTTCATCATTATCATGGCCATAAATTTGAGCTTTTCAGAGAATGTCTAAATTTAATAATTTCTCTGCATTTGTGATCTTACATTGTAACATGGTAAAACAGTTTGTCCTTGATATTATGCGTGTTTCTAAAATTCAAGAGGAAAAGAATTAGGATTTTTCTATCTTAGTGTCTATAATATTGCATTTAGAACATTTTCTATTCTAGTCAACTTTGATAATATTTAAAGTACTCAATTCTTCAAAATGTACATGTTATTAGCAAATAAGGTAAATAAAAGTGATATATAACAATCAATGTCACAATAGAGGAAATAACAAAATCAAAGTTGCTACAATGTATGGTAGGAGAGCAAAATTTTTCTATATATTTTATGCAGAAAAGTATATTTGTCTTGAAAAGCTCAGTGATAATTTAATAGTATAATTAATTTTATTTTTGTTTGCCCAGAGCCAAATACCACATGGGTGAAGACTTGAACACAATCCATCATATAAATTTATTTATTCCAATGAAATTGCTTCAATCCATGTAATAAAGTTGTTTTTGTTAGTTCTAGTTGTATTTTCAACACCAATAACAGTAAAGCATCTTTTAATATATTTTAGTATTATTTTAATTTTTCTGAATTGTCTTAAACAATTTATATGAATGTGTTTATCTTATTAATTAGTAATTAGTAATGAATTATTAATTAGCTTATAAAAATAAAATCCTTTAAAAATGTGTTATTTTTTATTCATTATCTGTCTTAAATAAAAGATGTTGTGGATGTTAATGTAATCAAATATTTTAGTTCGTGTAAAATGCTTTTTTAAACTGATTTATTATCATAATACAAAAAAGTTTTCTTACATTTCTAATAGTTACCACAAATTTTTTCATATTTGAGTCTTAGTCTATTAAAAATTTATGTGTATATGGTCATAGATAGTAATTTTTTTCTTTCCTACACTGATAACTCATTTATACAATATTTTAAAAAATGCTGTTGGTACATTGTATTAATATATCATAATGTGATAAAAACGCCTTTTGTAGACATACATGCACACATTGCCCAGTTAGCCCCTACCCAATCCCCACCACATTCCCTCACCATCCCTCCTTCCCATGCTTGGAGTAGTGGTTGACATTGATATGTTTAAGTACATCATGTGCTTTAGAGAGTTTCTTTCCTCCACCCTCCCATCCCCTCAGTTAAGTTGCCTTATTTGTTCCTCTGTAGGGTCTTCCTTTTCACCTAAAGTTCCTCCTATCACCCATATCTCCTTAGCTTTCACATATTAGGGAAAGCATCTGATTTCTTATTTTTTGTGACTGATTAATCTTGCTTATCATAATGCCCTCCAGTTTCAACCATTTCCTTGAAAATGATGTAATTGTGTTTTTTATGGCTGAGTAAGTTTCATTTTGTTCATATCCCACAGTTTTGTAATCCCTTCATCTGTTGATGGACATCTTGGTGGTTCCATAGTTTGGCAATGGTGAATTTAGCATCTATGAACATAGATACGCATGCATTAGTTTGGTAGTTTGGTTTGCTCTCTTTTTGGGAAACATCCAGTAGTGGTATTGCTGGGTCAAATGGTAAATTTGTTCCCATTCTTCTGAGAATCCTCCATAGTGTTTTCCAAAGTGGTTGCACTAATTTGCAACCCCACCAACAATATTTTAGAGTTCCCATTTCTCCACATCCTCGCCAGCATTTGTTATTGTTTGTGTTTTGAATGATTGCCATTGTAGTTGGGGTAAGGTGAAATCTCAGGGTAGTTTAGATTTGTATCTCTCTGATTTCCAATGATGCTGAGCATTTATTTTTTCATGCATTTATTAGCCATTTTATTTTTTTGTGAAGTGTCTATTTAGTTCACTTGTCCATTTTTTAATTGGATTATTTGTTTTCTTTAGTGTTGAGTCTTTTGAGTTTTCTGTATATTCTAGATATTAGTCCTCTATCAAAGGAGTAGGTGGCAAAAATCTTCTCTCATTCTATTGGCTCTCGATTTAGGTTCTTGACAGTTTTCTTTGATGAACAGATGCTCTTCAGTTTCATTCAATCCCACATAGTGATTTGCCTTTTAGTTTCTTGTGCCTTTGGGGTCTTGTTGAGAAAGTTTAATCTGTGCCCATGTGTTGCAGTGTTGGACCTATGCCCTCTTCAAGAAGCCTTAAGGTCTCTGGTCTAATTTCCAAGTCTTTGATCCATCTTAAATTGACTCTTGTGCAGGGTGAGAAAGTGGGATTTATTTCCATTTTTCTGCATATGATTAACCAATTTTGCCAACACCATTTGTTGAACATACTATCTTTCTTCCAGTGTATGTTTTTGGCCCCTTTGTCAAAAATCAAGTAATTGTTGATTTAATGACATTTCCTTGTTTTCCCATGATGTGGATCTTGTTTACATGCGGCTAATGGTCATTTCATTCTTTTAATGTGAGTATTTTAAGTTGTTTGCCTTTTTGAGGGAGATGTTCATATATAGAACTTACTATATAAATGTATTTTTAAACCTTAAATGTTATAACTTATAATAACAATGTCATAAAGAATTTCAGGATATTTTGAGAATAAATAATACTATATTTTATAGTAATTTCTCTTTCTACCTCATAAAAGAAATCTTGAAAATTTGAGAATGCAGCAAGGTTTCTCTATGATTTCAATCAAAATATTTTAATTTAAATCTTTACATTTAGACTTTGATGCATATCAAGCTAAATTAATTTTTACGGGTGAATTGGGATTAGGTTAATATTATTCTTATGATTTTATATTGTGTCACCTTTATCTTTTTAAAAGTATCAAAAATTAAATACAGAAAAACTCTCTCTGAACTAAACTCACAGTCATACTTTCTTTTCTTTTCTTTTTTTCTTTTTATTTTTTGTAGTACTTGAGATTGAACCTAGAGGCATTCTACCTCCTAACTGCACCCCAGCACCAATTTTTATACTTTTATTTTTAAAACAGGGTCTCATTAAGTTGCAGAAGGCCTCAGTAAGTATCTGACGCTTGCCACAAACTTGCTATCCTCCTGCCTCAATATCCCAAGTTCTGGGATTATAAGCATGCACCACCATGCCCAGCATGTTTTACTTTATTATTTTTAAAACAAACTCTCACCAAATTGTTGAGGGTCTTACTAAATTGGTGAGACTGTCCTCAATCCTGAAATCTCCTTATCTCAGCCTCCCACGTAGTAGTACGATTACAGAAATGTACCATTATGCCTAGATTGTCTACATTATTTTAATAAAAACTTTCTTTTGCCTATAAATTGTTTGACATTTTAAAAATCCATTGCTATTACATATTGAATGTCTATCTATATTTATTTATATTTGACTTATGGTTATATAATAATATGTAGGTGTAATTAGAGTCCTTGAGGCTTCATCCCAAAATTATGTAAAATAAAATAGGTACAGACATTTATTAGATATTTATAATATTTTAAGTGATATTTTGATATGAACAGATATAGTAAAAATCTTAATATGAGGACCACAAAAGATAAATTTATAATCTTTTAAAATTATGATTCTATATGTAGAAAATATACCCATTTTGAGCCGAGCATAGTTGAACACATTTGTAATCACAGTAATTGGGAGGCAGAGATAGGATTATACAGGTTCAAAGCCAGTCTCTATTTAGTGAGGCTTTCAGCCATTTAGTGATATCCTGTTTCCAAATAAAACATAAAATAGGTATGGAAGTATAAAGCAGAGGTAGAAATCTCCTGAGTTCCATCTCCAGTACCACACACACACATATATAAGAATTTGTATAGAATAACATTAATATGGAAAACATAACAAAGGTCTATTTTTAAATTGAAAGTAATTTATACTCTGGTAATATAGAAATAGAAAGAAAATAATGTATTTACGTGAATGTAGGATAATTAAAATGTTTTCAGCCTTCTGCTGTGCCATTTGTATTTGTTCCAAACTAATCATTATTACTATTACATAAAGATTAGTATATAAAATGATGAAAAATAAACACTATCATTTAAAATTATATTTATTCACAAGTGTTTGGAAATTCTATTCCTTTAGGACTGTGTTTTCCTAGATTAACACTGTTAATCTGTAACATCATTTAAATTGTTGGCTCTGACACAGAATATCTACATGATTATTTCCTAATAAAGCATTTAATGTCTTATATATTCTAGTTTGGTTTTATTTTTTATTCTTTACTTGCTTAATGCTGACACATTTTTAAAAAGCATAGAAAGTTTGTTCTAAGAATTAGAATCTGTTTTATTTATGTTTTAATTGCCTAATGCATAATATTAAATAACTGCAAAAAGGAAGAATAACCAATAAAGGAGTTATTGTGGATGAAAGGTAACTTAATGACACTGTTAGAAGTAATTTGCTTCATACCATAAAATGACTGATGAAGATTTCCAAAATTAATACAGAGAAAATTTTGTATAAATTGTGCTCTCTGTGTACTTTACAATGATGAGATCATAATAGAATGAAAACTACACAGACATAACAATAAAGTATAAAACAATAATTTAATTCATATTTTTGTGAAACAAGTACCTTTTGGATGATATTTAATTAAACATTAAACATACATTTCTAGGTAAATCAGAATTATATTTGTTGAATTAAAAATTCTAGGAAAGCAGAAATAAATAAAAGACCAGTTGAGTCACTATATTAACAGAAAAAAATCAACACAAAACTTATCAAACAAATGGTCTATTGAGGAATATAAACGATAAAAATTTCTTTGTAAACATTCTTAATATTATTTAGACAAATGTTATAGTTCATATAGGTATGAAATGTACTCTAAACAGCTCATTCATTAATATTCAGGGTTGATATAGTTGAGTCCTTTGAGCTCAACTATATCATCCTCATTACAGTGGATTTACCTGGGTGGTGGCTCACTCCTTTAGGGTGTGGCTGGAGAAAGTTGGTTCTTGGGAGTATATCCTTGGGGACTATATATGGCTCCTCCTTCCCTTGCTCATTCTTTTGCTTTCTGCCTCCATGATGTGAGGGGCACAGCCTATGCCACTCTCCCTCTCTTTCTTCCAACTCTCTCTCTCTCTCTCTCTCTCTCTCTCTCTCTCTCTCTCTCTCTCTCTCTCTCTCTCTCTCCCTCTCTCTTTTTCTGCCTCCTGCCCTGAGATCCATGGTCCCCAGCTTTACATGGACTGAACCCAAAATCATAAGAAAATAAATTTTCTTTTCTCTAAGTTATGTGGTCCATTTTTTAGATTATACCTCTAAGAATGCTGACTGAAATAGCAAATATACATTTAAATGATAGTTAATAAATGCAAAATTGCCTATGAACAATAACCATTAGCAAACAATTATCATTGAAATTATCACTGCAAACTGGGTAAAATGTTGGGGGAAAAATAAATATATATTAAAAACACTTAGAAGTATTAATTTTTTCTTGTTAACTTAGGGCTAGTTGATATATAATATTCTCTAATTTGGGCACATAACCATTGGAATAAAATATCTACCTAACATAATTAAGAGCAATTACAGACCACCTAAAATTTGTTTTTGTTCATTTCTTTTATTGTGCTGATTTTTATTTGGAGAAAATAAATTATTTTTCTTATTAATTTGCTTATTTTATTAGTACAAATTATACTTTCTTACATATAAATCTAATACTTTTTCTGACCATGATGCAGAACATCAACCTATCACATGTCCATTACCAGATTAAAATTATTGAATGGTAGGCCATTACCTTTTTTACTTAAAAGCCTTGTAAAATAAAAAAAGAATACTATTTGCATAATTTGCTTTCTACTTAGAAGTTACAATAAAGAGCACCGAAAGATGTCAAGATTTAGTGTTTTACAATGATTTATGAAATAATCTTAGTCTTTTGAATAAGCTATGTGATTTTTTTCAAATACATGTACTGCTAAATTTAAGGCAGTTAAAATAGATAATTTCTTTGCAAAAATGAAAAAGATATTTATTCCCCATAGTTCTGATACTAACACAAACATAGGCACACAGGCATATAATTTTTCAGGTACTGGAGATTGAATACAGAGATATTCTACTTTGAAGAAATATCCCTTACCCTATTTTTGCTTTTTGGGGTTGTATATGTTGCTGAAAGTATTGTTAATATGTTAAGGCTGATGTTGAACATGTTATCCTCCTGTCTCATCCTTCCAGTACTGGAGTTACCACCATGCCAGTCTTTGATTTTGATATATGCTACTAAGGAAAGCAGTTAAAAAATGTATAAAACTGATATTTATATCAATTTTAAAATGCCAAACTCAGGGTATCATAGCACTAGAACTTTAAATAATTTGAAATTACCATGTCACACTAGAGAAATGAGACATGTGGGGAATTTTGTATATGACTGATGTCTTTTAAAATCAAATGTGGGTCATTTTACTACAAAGTTTTTAGATATAAATTAGTGTAAATTACATTAGTTTTACTCAAAGTTTACTAAATTGGTAAATGAATCTTTAAAAACATTAAAAATTGATTAAAAGTAAATAATAAAATACAAAATCAATGAGTTTATATCTCTAATTTAAGAATACAAAATAAATTTTGGAGCCTTTTTATAATCAATTCAATTTGTTATTCACTGAGTATTTTGTAGTATATAAGAAAAGAAAATATCTTCTCTCATGTGACCTTTACTTTGCATAAGGATTTAGTCTGAATGTTTGTATCACTCAAAATCTATTTTATTATCTATGAGAAAGAGGTTCCTCACCAGACTTTCCAACGTCCAAAATCCTGAGATATAGCTGTTCCCTGTTTACAAGCCAACAAATCTAGGAAATTTTAATAGTTTCAATGGATAAATACAATGCTAACATAATAGTAAATTGTAATGCAAACACATAAGTATATACTATAGTTCTATTAATTATATACCTAAACCAAATGACATGTATAATTATATATACATTCGTGTATGTAACATTGCATCACATGAACGACCATAGTTACTTAGAATTTAAAATGTTAATTTGAGGCAGGTGTGATGGCAAACACCTGTAATCCCAGCCATATGAAGACTAAGAGCAGAAGATCACTGGTTCAAGACCAGCCTCAGCAACCTAAAGAGACTCTCAGCAGCATAATGAGAAACTGTTTGAAGACAAAAGATTAAAAAAGGAATGGGTGTGTAAACTGAAATTAGAATACTCTTGGGTTCAATACCCATAAACACACACACACACACACACACACACACACACACACACGCGCGCGCGCGCGCGCGCACACACACACACACACATGCTAATTTGACTGGAAAAGAATAATCTATTTGGATTTGGCAGAGATGAATGAAAATAAATCATTGAGGGGACTATTTGAATAGATCGAAAGAAGACAGGAGTATTATTAAATATATATTCATATATTCAAAATATATCATTAATATGTATTGGATATATACAGGCTAACTATTTAAGATGTTTATGATAGATGGAATAAAATATGTAAAAGAAATAACTCAAAAATGTTATCCTCAGTTTATTTCTTCATATTATTTTAAAATTTTGATTTTGTGTTTGTATTTTAATGTTGTGTGTGGAAGGAAAGATAAAAATTCTTAGATGCAAAATGAATGTTTAGTTAAAAGTACATATTAAATGCTATTTATGAAATATTTAGTGAGTTGGCAAAAACTAATAACATAAAAGAGTATAGCTATAAATAGAAAGCTATTTCTCAAAGTTAGACAGTCTCAAAATAGTAATGTTCAAAGTATCTTAATGGTGTAATTTAATCATGTATTACAGGTAACAAACCATGAAAAATCATGTAATAAATCATTAATGGGATTTTATCTGTTTCACTGATTTCAATTTCTAGAACTCATTATGCATTTCTTCCCATAATTTCTCTTTAAAGCAATATGAAATAACAGAAGTTTCTTGGAAAGGATATGAAATGTGGGATCTAGTACTCAGATCTCATTTCAATATTGAATCCTTTTTTTTTTTTCATATGTGAGTGTTTGGCACTAGAGATTAAACCCAGGAATATTCTGTGAGTTTTACCCTCAGTCTGATTTTATTTTTTTATTTGGAAACAGTGTTTATGTTTCAGAGTGTCTCACTAAGTAGCTGAGTCTGACCTCAAAACTGCAATCCTCTTGTCTCGGTTTCTCAAATATTGGGATTATAATTGCACAGCACCATACCAGGCTTATTGTATTTATGTGATTTGTGTCTGTCACTGTATTGAAACATAAAATGGGACCCATCTGGCAAAAAAAAAGCTAAGATTTTTAACACAATGTTTGTCTAAGATATTTTCAAAATTTTCAATAAATTACATTGTGTATGGGGATGGAGCCTGGGGAAAGTCCACCAAGTATCATGTATGTCACTATTACGATGAACTACATTATGATGTGGGACTATTGTGCACCAAAAAATCTACAAAAAAGATTACATTTTGTCTGCATATATTGTATTTCCTATGTTTATTATGTGTTTATCTAATTATAATACTGTTCACAAAATGTGAGAAGCCACACTTCTAATATTATAAAAAGCAATAGATCCATTTTCTTTATCTTGCTGTCAAAGAAAGAAAGAACATAGTAGAGAAAAGTCTCTGCTTGTCTTACCTCAGTATGGATAGTGCCATTAATTTTTCCTATTAATTATTAACTATGTAGGGCTGAATAATTCAAGCCTTAAAGAATAAAATTGAACTTAGACTCTGCTGAGACTATTTTTAAACATTTGAGAAAAATCGGCCTTCGTCTTGATAGGAGGGGTGGTGTGCCAGACAGCCATAACTCCTAATCTGTTAAAGTATATTTGAATGTGCATTACCAGGCTTTCCAGAGTAACCTTCAATCAACTCCCACTGCAGCCATACTCCCACATGCCCACTTCCAAAGGACCTGACCTCTCCTGATCAAAGGGCCCCATACAATGTCCCCTGACAGCAAGATATCGGTCATCGTCCAATATCACCAAAAGGCCAGGAAGATAGGTCAGGTTTCTCCCTTTTCCCATTGGACCCTGCAGCAGGGACAGGAAGTGGAACTCTGGAAGCCATACTGGAGATGTGGCAAGACTCCAGGTGTTGTGAGACTCCAGACATTGTAAGGCAGACTCCAGACATCACCAGACAAACACCAAGTGCCATGAGACTCCAGATGTTGTGAGAGAATCGACATTCTCACACTGCTAACTCCATCCCAAGACCCCTTGCTATAAATACTTGTACTTCCTCTCTGACCATGTGACTCTGACAACCGTTACTCTGCTGACCACGTGGTTCATCAGTTCCACCCCCCTCTGTCAGCAGATATTGCCCGAAACTGCCAGTATTTGATTAAAAAGTCCTATATTTTTATTTTTTATTTTATTTTTTTGGTGGTCCTGGAGGTGGAACCAAGAGCTCTCTACCTCTGGGCTATACTCTCAAAGTTATTTTTTATATTTTATTTGTATTTTTATTTGTAAACAGGGTCTCACTAAGTTGCTGAGAGCCTCAGTAACTAGCTGAGGCTGGCTTCGAACCTGCACAATCCTCCTGTCTCAACCTCTCAAGCATGGGGATTACAAGTGTGCACCACCACACCTGGGTAAGGAGTTCTTTAATAACTAGGTTGATATTTTCCTGCATTATTACTCCCCAACTCAATTTCAAAGTTACACCAGTGGTATTGTACCTCCGGGCCTCACTAAACAGCTGAGGCTGTCTGCAAACCACCATCCTCTGTTCTCAGACTCCGGAATGCTGGGATTACAAGCGTGTGCCACCACACCCAGCTAACTTTCTAGCAATATATTTTTTCTACAAGTTTGATCTCAAAGTTTCCTATTCTGTACAAACTACCTACTTTCCACATAATTAATTTTAAACATCAAAATCCAGTTAGGTTATTTTCATGTATGTCTTTCTCCTAACCTGGTGATCTCAATATATTTTTACAAACCTCATGTTCATATATTTTATCATGTCTATATACATGTTGAACTTAAATTCTTGTATTATAAAATTTATTCATTTACTTTGTCCTAAACACATTTGTCCTTTTCTTTCACCATACTCTCTGAAGTATGACTATTCCTCATATTGTTAAAGTAATATATCTTATTATGAGGATTGCTCTTTTATATGTTTTTATCACAAAAATGAATTAGATAATCACCAATATTCAGCATTGTTACATCAAATGAAGTTTATTTTTTTTATTCTTCAGCAACATAATTTCATTGAGTTTTTTTCCTTCCCTTAAAAACCATAGTCACTGATAATTTATTCATAACTTAGTGTTTTGATATTTTAGTCTTAATTAAAGAATATTTAAGGAATTTGGTTACTAACATGGTAATGAATTTAAAATGTGTAAATCAAATTTTCATTCATCTATAAGTGTTAATTGCGCAACAGTGCACAAAATATTCATTATAAAGATAGAAACAACAGAGTAAATCTATGTGTTTAGGAAAATTGCATCAAATGTATATAAAGATTCTACCTTGTCTTCTCTCTCTCTCTCTCTCTCTCTCTCTCTCTCTCTCTCTCTCTCTCTCCCTAGCACACACACATACACACTCTAGTGCTATTACTCTGGCTTTCTATAAAGGTGCAGTTTCACCAAAACAAAAGAAGTAAAGCATATATTCTGAGATAGCACTGTGGTATTTTTCTAGGGCAAAATATTGAAAAGCATATGCAGGAAAAAAGAGGCAGAGAAATAGATATTGAAAAAATGTTAGATTTCTTTCTTTCTTTTTCTTTCTTTTTTTTTTTTTTTTGGTGGTAGTGGGGTTCCTGGAAGCCCTTTTACCTCTTGGATACACTCCCAGACCTATTTTATACTTTTTTTTTTATTTTTGGAAACAGGGTCACTTAAGCTAGCGTGGCTGGTTTTGAACCTGTGCAATCCTCCTGTCTCCGCCTCCCAGGTGTGGAGTTTACAAGCATGCACTACCACGCCCGGCAAAATATAAGATTTTATTGGTCACTTGTTTGTTCCCCATTTTCTCAGAATTTAAATTTATAACTTTGTACTCAACACATATTTTTTAAATCAAGGTTCCCAGCAATTTGAAAAATGTCATATGATTAGCGCAATTAAAAAACAAGTATAATTCTTATAAAATATGAAGAATTTTATGTATTCTAATACAATTATTGGTAACCTTGTTTCTTTTCTTTTCTCTCTTTTTTTTTTTTTTTGCTGGTCTGGGGATGGAACTTAGGGTCATTCAACCTCTAAGCTACAACCCCTGCCCTATTTTTTATTCTTTTTTTTTTTTTATGAAACAGGATCTAACTTAGTTGCGGAGGGCCTCACTAAGTAGCTGAGGCTTTCTGCGAACCATGATCCTCCAGTCTCAGCCTCCCAAATGCTGGAATTACAAGTATACACCACCACGCCCGACACCTTGTTCCTTTTAAACACTTACAGTTCTATGTTTGAAAGAAAATCCATGTGAATGTTATATTGCTTAACTAAAGTAAAAATCTCTTTTAATTTTATATGATTTAACCGGAATTATATATTACATTTAGTCATTTTTAATGATCTGGCTTATTAAAAGTTTTTTATGTATTTTAAAATTCTAGATTAGGTAAAATATCTAAATATGTTCCTATAATAAATCAGCAGATAAAAAATTTCATGCCATAGCAAATTATATTTTATTTTTCCTACTCTATTTTGTTATTTTTAATTTCTTAATTTTCTTAATTTCTTAAATTTTTTTATTGATGCATTATAGTCATATATTGTAACGAGGTTAAACATGGTAGAGGCATACATGCACACATCACTGATTTAGCCCTTTCCCAATTCCTTCTCTATTCCCTCTTCTCCCCTCCTTCTTATATTTGGCTTAGTGATTGACTTTGATATGTTTATTAATGTACATCATGAGCATTAGGAACTTTCACCCTTTTTCCCTGCCATCTCCCTCAGTTAGGTTGACTTATTTGTTCATCTATATATTCTATTTCTTCATCTAGTGTTACTCCTATGATCCATTTTTTCTCTAGCTTCCACATATTAGGAAGAATATCTGATTTCTTAATTTTTGTGACTAATGTCACTTAGCATAATGTTCTCCAGTTCCATCCATTTTTCCGTAATAACTTAGTTTTATTCTTCTCTATGGCTGAGTAAAATTCCATTGTGTACATATCCCACAGTTTTGTAATCCATTCATTTGTCAATGAACATCTTGGCTGGTTCTATATTTTGGCAATTGTGAATTGTGCCACTATGAACATAGATATGCATTCATTACCTTGGTTGTTTAGTTTCCATTCTTTTGGGTAGATACACAGAAGTGGCACTACTGGATCATATGGTAAGTTCATTCCATTCTTCTGAGGATCCTTCATACTGTTTTCCAAAGTGGTTGCACTAATTTGCAATCCCACCAAGAACATCTGATTTCTCAATTCTCCATCTTCTTGCCAGCATTTGTTGTTGCTTGTGTTTTGAAAGTTTGCCATTAAGTCGGAGTTAGGTAAAATCTTAGGGTAGTTTTGATTTGCATCTCCCTTATTGCTACTGATGCTGAGCATTTTTTCGTGATTTATTGGCCATTTGAATTTCATCTTTTGTGAAGTGTCTATTTAGTTTACTGCCCAGTATTTGATTGGGTTATTTTCTCTTAGTGCTCAGTTTCTTGAGTTCCCTGTATATTCTACATATTAGTTCTCTATTGGAGGAATAGTAGGCAAAGTTTTTATCTTGTTCTCTTGGCTCTCTGTTGAGGTTCTTGATTTTTTTTCTGCTTTACAGAAACTCTTCAATTTAATGCAATCTCAATCTACCTTTTAATTTCTTGTATCTTTGGGGTCTTCTTGAGAAAAATTAATCTATTTAATTTATCACACAAACAGAACGAAAGACAAAAATCACATGATCATTTCAATAGATGCTGAGAAAGCATTTGACAAAATCCAACATCCATTTACACTAAAAGCCCTTCAGAAAATCGTAATAGGAGTAACATACCTCAACATCATACATGCGATATATAATAGACCTTGAACCAACATCATATAAAAGGAAGAAAACTGAGAATTCTTCCTAAAAACAGAAAGAAGACAATAATGTCCATTATCATCACTTTTTTTCAATATAGTACTAGAGATTCTAGCTAAAGCAATAAGGCAAGAAAAGAAAATCAAAGCAGTACATATAGAAAAAGAAGAGCTAAAATAATTGCTATTTGCAGATAACACAGTGCTATACTTAGAAGACCCAAAAAACTCAACCAAAAGGCCTATAGAACTGATCAACAAATTTAGAAAAGTTTCTGAACACAAAACCAATCTTAGAAAATTATAAGCTTTCTTGTATGTCAACCATAAATCCACTGAACAAATAAATCCAAGAAACACTACCACTCAGGATATTCTACAAAAAATAAAATACTTATAAATAAACCTAACCAAGGAGGTAAAAGATCTCTACAAAAAATTATAAATATTGAAAAAAAGAAATCAAAGAACTGAGAAGATGAAATGTTCTCCCATGTCCTTGGATAAGCAGAATAAATATTATCAAAATGGTCGTTCTTCTACAAGTGTTCTTTTGAACCCATTAAATTTAAACCCATTAAATTAATTGAAAGCAGAACACATTAAATTACTAAAATAATTCCTCACAGATAGAGGAAAAATCAGTTCTTAAACTAATTTAGAACAACAACAACACAAAAAATAGCCAAAGTAGTTCTCAGCAACAACAGCCATGCAGCAGGAATCACTATACCTGACTTCAAACTATACTACAACCAGGTATGGTGGCACACACTTGAAATCACAGCATTTGAGAGGCTGAGACAGGAGGATACCATTTCTTCACCAGTCTCAGTTTCTTAGTGAGGCCCTTTTCAACTCAGTGAGATCCTGTTTCAAATTAAAGAATAAAAAATATTGCTAAGGGTATAGAATGTAAGTAGAATGTCCCCTGGGTTCCATCCCCAGGACAGAAAAAAAAAAATCTGTAGGAATAGAAGACTCAAAAACAAGTTTCCACACTTATAACCAATTGATTTTTTTTTTTACAAAATTGTCAAAAATATACAGTGAAAAAAAGATAGCTTGTTCAACGAATGGTGTTTGCAAAACTGGTCAACCATAGGCAGAAAAATTAAAATAAACCCCACTTGCTCATCCTGCACAAGAGTCAATTCAAGATGAATAAAAGACTTAGAAATCAGACCAGAGAAATTGCAACTCCTTGAAGAGGGCATAGCTTCAACATTTCAACACATAGGCACAGGTAAAAACTTTCTCAATAAGTTACATTTTCTTAATGAGTCAAAAGCATTATAGAAAAACATGGTAGAAAAGCTAGTAAATTTTTAAAATATCAGAAATAATATGGAGCATCTTTTATGTTGTGTGAGATTTTTAAATACATACACCTTATAAAAATAAAGCACTAAAATGCTATGATAAAATAATTGATAAACATACATTCTTCATAGATACATAGGCTCAGATGAGCAAAATTTATTGTTTATCATCAGTTTAATATAAAATCTCAGTAAAATAGTTTAGCAAAAAAACAGCTTTAATTCATGCTTCCTTTTGTAGCATTTTAACTTGAAGAAATATTCATGAGAAACTTTTAAAATACACTTTTTTATTAAATTCAAATAATTAGCATTTTTCATTGATTTTTATTGCCACTGATTAATAGATTCAGAATAAATGATAACCAATATTATCAGTTTATATAAAGAAAAATGTATCAGTTCATGAACACACTATTGTAATTACCATGTGATTTTTTTTTTTTTTGGTTATGTTTAATTGATGAATTAGGTGAGTTGATTTTTCTCAACAAGACCCCAAAAGCACAACAAGAAAAAAAAAAAAAAGAAAAGAAACATGTATTAACTCCTTTCTCTTTTTAATTACCTCTTAAGAATGAATTGTACACAAAATAATTCTGCATAATCAGATAAAATTTTAGGATAAATTAAGAATAAGTCATAATTAATTTGGAGCAAAATAATATTGAATTAAAGAGATATTATTTATAGGTCTTACTGCTGTATACATCTGAAATTAAAAAAGGGAGCAGAGAACAAAAAATAAGTGTTTTAAAACCTAAAGTCATTCATAATTTTAAACTTTAGTTCCTAGAAGTGTGATAGGTGGAATAGTGACCCAAGAATAATGAAAACAGTAAGGAATGAAGGAACATTTGGAGACCTTTGATGGTAAGACTCAGAAATCATAGGGCATCCTCAGGTAAAGCATAGAATTGCAAATGAGGTTAGAATTGAGAAATTGAGAAATCATATGTATCTTATGTGTAAGTGTAATCTAACTACCCCAACCAAAAACACAAATAAGAAAAATAGTATCTGAATATATTTGTTTTTTTCTGTGACACATTGGGAAAGAACTAGTACACATTAAAGAATTTTTCAGCTAAATAATCTGGAAGGAATTAAATTTTTAAAAACCTTTGTTTAGATCCTGTAACATACTGGCCTCAACTCAGATCCAAATATCTTGGTGAATAGGAAGAAATCATATCTATAAGGCATAGTATCTGTGACAAAATGTTAACAAGTAACCTAGAAAATGTAAATGATTTGCTTCTCAATTCACTTTCTGTGATGGTCTTTTTTTATTTCCAGCCAAATTATTGACTCAAAATAAATTTTACATATTCAAAGAACAACTGGGACAACTTCAAGATGGGACTCACTCAGATTTACTAATATAATAGGTAAAAAATAAAAATGCAGATGGAAAATGAGACAAAAATGTATGGCACAAAACAAGTTAAATTTGTTTTTAAAAAACTTGTTTTTAAATCTGGGCATGGTGGAGCATGCTTGTAATCCCAGTATTCGGGAGGTGGAAACCAGAGCATCATGGTTCAAGAAGAGACTCAGCTACTTACTGAGGCCCTTCACAACTCAATGAGAACCTGTTTCAAAAAATAAAAGACTAAACAATAAAGCTGGGGGTGTGGCTCAGAGGTAGCATGTCCCTGGGTTCCATCCACAGTATTGCAAACAAAACAAAACAAAATGACAACAGAAAACTTTGTATTTAAAGGTTATAGAGATCAAAAACACATACTATGATATGGGATGGTAATGAATATTAACATGGCAGTATTCTGGATATAAACACATGAAATGAAGAAAAAAAATAGAAGAAAAAAAACTATTTGCAGACATAAGTTTTGGTTTTATTCCAAATGAAAAACATGAAATATATATAATATTACATGTAAGATTGAATATATCGCCCCAAATTCCCATGTTGATATACTTATCTGTAAGGATATGATATTAGAAAGCAAGCCTTTGGAAAGTAATTAATTCTTGAAGGCAGAATCTTTATGAATAATATTAATAATCTCACCTTTCTTGCCACAGGAGGACAAAGGGAGAAAAAAGTTGTCAGTGAATCAAGAATTGAGGCTTCAACACACTTCATACCTGTCCATTTTACCATTTTATTGTTAGTTTTCTTAGATTCTACAACTACAGACTGTGTAAAAAAAAGGGTCTTATTTATGTACCACCAAATTATATGATTATGGGTGTTCTATTATTGCAGCCCAAATGGATTAAGGTACTAATTTATAAATATTAGATATAATAAGGTAAATGCAAATTATTTTTTTTCTTTTTGCACCATCATTGATCAAACCCAGAGATTTTAATATTCTGATAAAACTACCATTGAGTTGTATTTTCAGTTGGAACATAAATATTTTTGACATCTCTCAAATAACAGTGAGGTCTTTTATTTTATGCCTTACTCTCTCTAATGCTTTTTAATTTGTATAATATTTTCATATATTTTACCTCTTTATATATTTTATTTCCACAGAATATTGTTGTTGTTACTATTGTTTTAGCATTCATTTAAAATCACCAATTCTCACTGTTTTCACTGTTCTTCATTTCTTCCTAATTCTGATGATTCTATTGGAAATGTATTTCATTATGATGGAAATAATTTTCTTTCATATTTCATAGTATATTTCCAAGGATTTATTTTCACTTATATGAAAACCGTGTTGTTTTAAGAATGTTATGAAAACAGATTTTTTTTCTCATTTGCCAGCTTTTAAAAATATGTTCCTTCTTTGCAGAAAAATGATGGAACTAGAGAATATTATGCTAGGCAAGATTAATTAGTCTCAGAAAGTTAAGGGCCATATGTCTTCTCTCATATGTGGAATATGGAAAGAAAAAAAATGAAAAAAGGTTTCAGATAAAAAAGAAGAAAATCCAGTAGGATAGTGGAAGAGAAACAGTGGAGGGAGATATGGAGGGGAATAAAATAATTGATGAAGGAAATTTCAAATAATGTTAAGTTCATATCTAAAACTACCACTACCAATTTCACTAACATTTTTGGAGAAAGGGATGGGAGCAGGGTTAGACCTAGAGAAAAACACAGTAAGTGCTGTGAGCATATATGTTTGTGCCTCTTTGAAACTTACTATGATGTATAATTATAACATACCAATAAAAAAGTCAAATCAAACATGTTATTTTATTATAATCTATTTCATACTTTAAATACAGATATCTACCATCTCAACTACTTGGTAGATTTTTTTAATTTTCATTGTTTTAATTTTGTAGCCTTACAGTTTCACTGCATAAAAATGTATTTTTATATTGCCCTATTATTTTGCTATTCTCTTAAATCAAATAGAGTTACTATGGTTACCCACCACCATACTTGAATAAGTTTTTTTATTACTATTTGATTATAAGTAACTGTGCATTAAATTTAAAAAACCATGAAGACATATACAAGTGATAAAATAAATGTTTTTATAAGAGGAGTTTAAATACAATTGCCAAAAATAAAAATATATAATTCTCTTCATCTGAACGTATCACTTTTTTAAATTACCAAACTGAATCAATAATATAATTTTTTTACTATGTATTTTCCTCAATATGTGATCTTGAAGACAGAGAAAGAGATTCCATATCACAAATTCTTAATGATATCATTTTAAGGACATATTGAGAAGAGTATCTTGTAACTAATACATTTATTGGTTACTTTTTTAGCATTTTAATTTTACATTTTATATACCAAAGAGTATATTTGAAATAAATTTCAAATCACAGGTTCTTTCTAATTTTGGGGAAGATATACATAAAAATGTATCATTATCTTTAGGATAGCCACCATAAAAAGAATATGGGAGTTCCTAAAACCATGATAATCCAACTTCTAGATATTGATAAAAATAAATTGAAATCAATATGTCAAATAGATATTTTCAGTTTTCATTTTAGCATTATTCAAATTAGTCAAGATAAGAATTCAACCTAAATGTCTAGCAGTGAATGAAAGAATATGGGGAATATGATATAAATATGCAATTGAATAATATCTGTTCATGAAATAGAAGAAACTTATATTACCTATGAAGATATGGATGAACTTTGAAGGCATGTGCAGAGAAATGGTCAGAGGCAGAATGACAAATGCTGCATAATATCATTTACATATGGGTTATAAAAATTTAAACTTATAAAAGTAGAGAATGTTGGTCTAGAGAGCCTGTCTGCCAGAGGATAAAAAATAATGGGGAACAGGAAGGTGTTAGTCTTAAACTTATTCTTACATTAACAGTGTCCGTTTAGGATTTCCTTTCAAGAATATGAAAAACAAGCATGCATTACATCTGAGATCACAGTTTATATTTTTGTCGGTTATGCACTACTTTTTGTTTTAATTTAAAGAATGTTTAAAAGAAGTTTACCTTCAAGCAAATGCCATGCCTCAGGGCAAATTGTATTCTTCATTTATGAACCATTTTTTAAAACTAGCCATGCCTATCTGAAAAATAACCCATAATATTAAAGTAATCATTAAGAACCAGATTTCAGAAATATCTTCCATTGTTGTATGTTCCAGAAACTTTTAACATCATTTCAATGATGCTTTCAGATAACTTTAAATACATATATACGGAGGAAGAAAACATCATCATATGAGATAATTAAAAGTACCAAACGAAATCAAGACAATTCTTAAAATGTATTTTAAATCCTCATTAATCAGTTGTCTTTCAAATGTAAATCATCAAGAAACACTTGATTGACTGCTGTGTTCAAGACTGTCAACACCATGCCCGTGCATTTTTTTGTTGTTGTTGTTCCCCTGAAAACAGAGCCTGAGTTAACATTTTAGTGCAAAGAGTTGATGTAGAGATGATTTCAGGAAGCAGGAGTCTTATTAGGAAAGAATGAGAAAGACCAGTATTTAATGCCACAAATATAATACCCTATAACAGGCACTTTTGTAAGATGTGGGAGTTGTTTCTTTTCAGATCTAATAATAATAAAGGTGAAATCTAGAAGTACTCTTTTGAAATATTGGTGGGTACAATATTTATTTAATTGTTCCCAAGCTCCATTATTCGAGGTTTGCTGCTATTGATGTTTTCTTCCTCAGGAGAGGTTAAGATTAATGTGCTTTGAGTGTTCAGTGGACTTCTTTTCGGTATCAAACAGGACTCAGAGCAATGAAGATTAGTAACAGGTGTTTATGGTGCAGATGTTAGCATTGCGAAATGAATCTGTGGTCATGTGGGATTTTTTTTAGCTGCTCTAGCTTCTAACGTATGTAAGACCAACATCAAAAGTATCCATCACACCTAGAAAGAAAAATAAATAAATAAAGTTAGATCACTGTAGGATGAACTTAGATGTCTAGAAGAAGATACTAGTTTGTAAAACTAAAAGATTACGTGGCTGGGATATAATTCAATATTTAAAGCACATTATCATTATTATTATTATTATTATTATTATTATTATTATTATTATTATTGTGGTACTGGGGTTCCTGGAAGCCCTTCTACTTCCGGGTTACACTCCCAGCCCATTTTTACATTTTTATTTGGAAACAGGGTCTCCTAAGCCAGCGCGCACGGCTGGCTTCGAACCTGCGCCATCCTCCTGGCTCTGCCTACCAAGCGCGGGGATAACAAGCGTGCACTACCACACCTGGCACATGATTAATATTTGAAAGACCCTTGGTTCCACCTAAATTATTATGCAGAAGAGTTATATAATAAACAAAATAGAGCATCCAAGTGTAAATGAATGTCTCTGCAAGGTAATCAGTTATTGATTACTATCACATGTATATTAGCTTCCTTTGTGCTGATACAAATTATGCAAACTTAATGGATTAAAACAACAGAAGTTTATTTGCTTAATGTACTAAAGCTCAGAAGTTTGAACTCATTTAAACTAAACAACCTGTAAACAGAGTTAACAGTTACTAATAGAATGGGATAAAATATTTCCAAATGCTATATCTGAAGGTATATTAATATTCCAACTAGAAGTCCTAAAAATTAACAACAATAAAGGCAAACAATACCCTTTAGAGATAGGTAAAAGACTAACATAAATAATGAATCTCCACAGATAACCAATCTTAGTTGTCTGTTGGATGGAAAATCTTGTTTCTCTGTTTACATTGTCTTTGGATATACAATATGTTTTTTATTTTTTAGGGAGTTTGTATACTCTTCTGTTGCCTGTGCCATTGAAATCATAACCAAGAAATCACTGCCAATTTCAATGTTGTGAGGTTTTATGACCCAGATTTTCTCCTAAAAGTTTATAGTCTTAAGATTTATATTTAGGTCTTTTATCTATTTTGAGTTAATATTTGTATATGGGATTAGGTAAGGGTCCAATTTTATTTTTTCCATGCAATTATTATTTTTCAACAATATTTAGTTAAAAGATTATTATTCCTACCACCAAATGTTCGTGGAAACCTTGTCAAAAATAACTTGACAATATAGGGAAGAATTTAGCTCTAGGCTTTTATTTAACTCCAATGGTTTATATATCTGCCTTTAGAATAGTACTACACTGTTTCAATTATTGTAGCTTTATATGGTTTGAAAGCAGAAAATATACATCTTCTAGCTTTGTTCTTTTTCAAGATCGTTGTGGGTACCTAGAGTCCATATTCCATATTAGGATAGATTTTTTTCTGAAAAATAAATATATAAATATATGATAGTTTCACCTAAAAAATAGAAAAAATAGATTCTCTGGTAAGAAAGAAAGCAAAAAGAAATATTGAAATGTTATCTTTAAGTCATCAAAAGCTTGGTATCAGACAAATGAAACTGTTATGTGAGATTATCATTTTTAATTTTTGATAAATTGCTATAATACCAGATGTCAACCACTAAGCCAAGCATGGGAGGGAGTAATAGGGAGAGAATGGGGTGGGGATCGGGTGGGGGCTGACTGGGCAATGTGTGCATGTATGTCTACAAAAGTATGTATCCCACTATGATGTATGAATACAATGCACCAATTAAAAATTAAAAAAAATAAACTAAGCAACCTGTATCAAGACAATTGTTTATTATGGATGCTTTAGGAGAGAATCTATTTTTTTGCCCTTTCTAGCCTCTGAATTATACCTACATTCCTAGTTTCCTGACCCTGTTTAACCCCTCACCTTTAATGCCAGCCAGGTTAGCATCATTTGTCCCTCTGATCACTGCTTTCATCCTTACAACTATTTTCTGACTGTCTTGAACTTAAATGTCTTCCTCTTGGAAGGATTCTGGTGAAAATATTAAACTCGCCTTGATAAGCCAGAATAGCATTTCTTCCTCAATACTTTTACTTATTTGTATCTGAAGCTTTAATTTTTCTATGTAATTTATTCACAGGTTACTGGGACTAGAATATAGACATCCTTGGGACCCCATTATTTAGCCTTCCATACCAAAAATGTTTTGAAACAGCATTGTAATTTGAGGACTTTATCAGAGAATGAAGAAAATCCAGCACTCTTAGATAAAAACTACCCAAAAGGTTTCAAATTAAAGGCACACTTTCCACATAATATAAACATCTTAAAGATACAAACATAAAATGTAAATGAATAAATTTAGATACACTTAATGGTGCATTCTGGAAACAGAATAGTTTCTTTGTGTCCTTCAAATTTATGTTTGAACAAGAGGACTATTTATTTTGGTTTTAAAACATTTTATATAATATTCAATTTTATTTATTTATTTATTTATTTATTTATTTATTTATTTATTTATTTTGGTGGTACTGGGTTTCCTGG
Organism: Muscardinus avellanarius; assembly: GCF_963383645.1. Lineage (NCBI taxonomy): Eukaryota > Metazoa > Chordata > Mammalia > Rodentia > Gliridae > Muscardinus > Muscardinus avellanarius. The sequence goes on from NC_137787.1 coordinate 179,168,070, forward strand.
AAACCCTTCTACCTCCAGGACACACTCCCAGACACCTATTTTATACTTTTTTATTTGGAAACAGGGTCTCTTAAGCCAGCGAGGCTGGCTTTGAACCTGCGTGATTCTCCTGTCTCTGCCTCCCAAGTGCGGGGATTACAAGCATGCGCCACCACGCCTGGCTAAAATATTTAATAAAAAAAAATATCACGCCGGGCATGGTGGCACATGCTTGTAATCCCTGTACTTGGGAGGTTGAGACAGGAGGGTTGCACAGGTTTGAAGCCAGCCTCAATTACTTAGTGATGCTCTCAGTAACTTAGTGAAAGCCTGTTTCCAAATAAAATATAAAATAGGTCTGGAAGTATATCCTGGAGGTAGAAAGCCTCTGGGTTCCACCCCCAGTATCACAAAAAAAAAAAAAAAAAAAATATATATATATATATATATATATATATATATAATTTTTTTAGGTAGTCCTACATATTATATAAATGTCAGTCTAGAAACCCCAAACACTTTTTTAATGTGGCATTTATCATAACCCTAAGTCATTTTTTAAGAAAGTCAAATAAAACAATAATAAATATATTGATATTTTATAAATATTTTATTAAAATTTAGAAATTATATTTAAATAATACATATAATATAATGTAATAATATTCATTATAATGTTATGAGATAATATATTAGTATAGTATATAGAGATATTATTATATATTAGATATTATATATTAGTATAAAGTGATTTTTTTTATAAGTAAATCAAAATTCATCAGAGCACACTCAAAATATCAGGTTAATTCTGATACATAAAATGTTTTGTACTTAGTTTTTTACTATACATTATTCAAGCCAGAATGTCTAAACACATTTTATTCAAAACTTTACACAAAGAGTTATCATAATATGTCAAGCAATCTCTTTGTAGTCATAAAAAATCAGAGCTGTGACTATCTGCAGCATTACCCAGACATATTAAAAGCAAATGGAATTGTTAACTATGATGTACTTACTATTTTGAGATACCCCAGAGTACCTTTGTATGCATTACATCACTTTTTTTTTTCCTTTGGTGGTACTGGGGATGGAACCCAGGGGTCTTCTACCTCCAGACTACACTCCCAGACCTATTTTATATTTTATTTGGAAACAGGATCTCTTAAGCCAGCTGAGGCTGGCTTCTAACCTGTTCGATCCTCCTGTCTCAGCCTCCCAAGTGCGGGGATTATAAGCGTGCGCCACCACACCTGGCATTGCATCACTTTTTGCTTAAGTCTTGACACTTAATGTAGTCTTGAGAAAAGCCAGCTTTAAAATCATCTGGTCTTGCCGGGTTTGGTGGCACATGCTTGTAATCTCAGCACTTGGGAAGCTGAGATAAGAGGATTGCACAGTTTCAAAGCCAGCCTTAGTTACTGAGTGAGGCTCTTAGCAATTTAGTGAGACCCTGATTCCAAATAAAATATAAAATAGGTCTGGGAGTATAGCCCGAAGTTAGAAAAGCCCCTGGGTTTCATCCCCAGTACCACCACCAAAACAACAACAACAACAACAACAACAACAACAACAACAACAACAACAAAAACCAATCATCTGGTTTTGCTAGATATTGCAAAACACAGGTCTTGCCTACCCATTCCCCTGTATCAGGCTATGTTTTCATTTTTATTATTTTATTTTATTTATGTGTGGAACATATGAAAATGGCATAAATTTAGACTGTGCTTGGTCCCCTTCCCCCAGATTCACTACCCCTCTCCCAACAATTAGAGTCTAGGTTAACTATGCTATATTTATACTTTACATATATTTGGATATAACTCCTCCATTAATCAACCTCAGCCTCCTTCCTCTCATTCTAGCTTTGCTGAGATTTCCCCTCCATTATCTGGAAGTCCCTCTGGTATCCCTAATACTCCCTAGTTTGGGCATATTAGAGAAAACATATGTCCCTTCTCTTTATGTGCTTGACTGATCTTATTTAACATAATCATGCCCTCCTCTAGTAACTTCATAGTCTCTGGTCTAATTTCTAAGTTTTTGATCCATCTTGGATTGATTCCCATTCAGGGTGAGAGGTAAGGATTTAGATCTATCTTTCTACAAATGGATAGCCAGTTCTCCCAGCACCATTTGTTGAAAAGGCTGTCTTTTTTCCAGCGTATAAGTTTGGCCTCTTTGTCAAAGATCAATTGATCATAGGTGTGTGGGTTTGTTTCTCTATCTTCTATTCTGTACTTCTATTTCTGTATCTTCTATCCAGGTCAGCATGCCTGTTGTGCCAATACCAGGCTGTTTTTACTACTATTGCTCTATAGTATAATTTGAAGTCTGGGATTGTGATGTCTCCTGTCTGGTTCTTATTGCTGAGGATTGCTTTGGCTATTCTGGGTCTTTTATTTTTCTATATAAAATTTGTGACTTATTTTTCTAGGTCTATGATGAATGTCATTGGTATTTTAATAGAAATTGTATTGGATCTGTAGATCACTTTTGGCAGAATGGCCATTTTGTTAATATTTATTCTACCTATACATGAGCAAGGAAGATATTTCCATCTTCAAAGGTATCATTTCTTTAATGTTGTATAGTTTTCTTTGTAGAGCTCTTTTACATCTTTGGTTAGGTTTGTTCCTGGTTATTTTATTGCTTTTTTTGGTTATAGTGAATGAAATTGTTTTCTTTATTTCTTTCATTGTGGAGTCATTGTTGGCATAAAAAAAAGTGACTTATTTCTTTACATTGATTTTGTATCCTGCTACTTTGCTGAATTGATTAATCAGCTCCAGAAATCTTTTAGAAGTCTTTTATTTGTTTATTTATTTTCACCACCCTTATTTAATATAGTACTGGGAGTCTTAGCAATAGGAAAGAGAAAGAAATAAGGGAATCCAAACAGTAAAAGAACTTATCCATGTTTGTAGTTGACACAATTTTATGCATAGGAACCCCCAAATTCCACATTGAAAAACTTCAGAACTGATAAAGAAATCCAGTAAAGTTTCAGGATAATACAAATAAGTAACATTTTTTTTTTTTTTTGTGTGTGTGTGTGTGTGTGGTACTGGGGGTAGAACCCAGAGGCCTTTCTACCTCCGGGCTATACTCCCATACCTATTTGTTTTTTCTTGGTAGTACTGGGGTTCCTGGAAGCCCTTCTACCTCCGGGCTACACTCCTAGACCTATTTTTACATTTTTATTTGGAAACAGGGTCTCCTAAGCCAGCATGCACGGCTGGCTTCGAACCTGCACGATCCTCCTGTCTCTACCTCCCAAGCGTGGGGATTACAAGCGTGCGCCACCATGCCTGGCTTCCCCAGCCCTTTTTACTTCTTATTTTATTTTATTTTATTTTATTTTATTTGTACTTTTTTTTTTATTGGTGCACTGTATTCATACATCATAGTAGGATACATACTTTTGTAGACATACTTGGACACTTTTCCCAGTCAGCCCCCACCCAATCCCCACCCCATTCTCTCCCTATCCCTCCCTTCCATCCATGCTTGACTTAGCAGTTGACATCTAGTATTATGGCAATTTATCTAAAATTAAAAATGGTAATCTCACATAACAGTTTCATTTGTCTGATACCAAGCTTTTGATGACTTAAAGATGACATTTCAATATTTCTTTTTGCTTTCTTTCTTACCAGAGAATATGCTTTTTCTATTTTTTAGGTGAAACTATCATATATTTATATATTTATTTTTCAGAAAAAAATCTATCCTAATATGGAATATGGACTCTAGGTACCCAAAACGATCTTGAAAAAGAACAAAGCTAGAAGATATATATTTTCTGATTTCAAACCATATAAAGCTACAATAATTGAAACAGTGTAGTACTATTCTAAAGGCAGATATATAAACCATTGGAGTTAAATAAAAGCCTAGAGCTAAATTCTTCCCTATATTGTCAAGTTATTTTTGACAAGGTTTCCACAAACATTTGGTGGTGGAAATATTAATCTATTAACTAAATATTGTTAAAAAATAATAATTACATGGAAAAGAATAAAATTGGACTCTTACCTAATCCCATATACAAATATTAACTCAAAATAGATAATAGACCTAAATATAAATCTTAAGACTATAAACTTTTAGGAGAAAATCTGGGTCATTAAACCTCACAACATTGAAATTGGCAGTGATTTCTTGGTTATGATTTCAATGGCACAGGCAACAGAAGAGTATACAAACTCCCTAAATAAAATATTGTATATCCAAAGACAATGTAAACAGAGTTAACAGTTACTAATAGAATGGGATAAAATATTTCCAAATGCTATATCTGAAGGTATATTAACATTCCAACTAGAAATCTCAAAAATTAACAATAAAGGCAAACAATACCCTTTAGAGATAGGTAAAAGACTAACATAAATAATGAATCTCCACAGATAACCAATCTTAGTTGTCTGTTGGATGGAAAATCTTGTTTCTTTGGTTCTGGTGTGTGTTACCTATTTCTTCTTTGTAGTTAATCTCTTTGAGTATTTTCTCTAGCGCTGGTTTTGAAGACACAAATTCCTTCAGTTTCTGTTTGTCATGGAAGCTTCTTATTTCTCCATCTAATTTGATAGAAAGTTTTTCTGGGTAGGAAATTTTTGGCTGGAAGTTGTTTTCTTTCAGAATTGGGAATATGTTACTCCAACCCCTTCTGGCTCTCATAACTTGGTTTGGGAAGTCTGGAATGATTCTAATTGGTTTGCCTCTGAATGTCACTTGGCCCTTTGCTTTTGTTGCCTTTAAGATTCTCTGCTTGGCTTCCACATTGGTCATTTTGACAATTATGTGGCGTGGGGATCCTCTTCTCCGATCCTGTCTAAAGGGAGTTCTATAAGTTTCCTGGAACTGTGTATCAACCTCTTGCTCCATGTCTGGAAAATTTTCTGCTATTACTTCCTTGAAGAGATTGTTGATCCCTTTGGTTTCACTTTCTTTTCCCTCCTCTATTCCAATTATTCTTAGGTTAGCTCTCTTAAAATGGGCCCATATTTCTTCAATATCAGATTCCTGCTGTTGGATATTTTTTTCTAAATTAGAAACTATGCGTTCATTTTTGGAATGATCATCTTCTAAGAGTGAGATTCTGTTCTCCATGTGTTCTAATCGGTTGTTTGTGCTTTGAATTGAGGCCTTTACTTCATTAATTGCATCCTTTATCTCTTTTTGGCTCTCTCTGAGTTCTTTTCGAAGCACCTCTATTATTTCTACAGTTATTTTCCTGATTTGATCTTCTAGAAATCTCTGATTTTCTGTCTTATTGGGTTCTGATGTTGTGGGGTTGTGTGCATTCATTGCTCCAGTATTATTCCTCTTTCCCATGGTTTCGGATGTTTGTGCCTTCTCTGGGTTCTTCCTTTGGGTCACTATGACTTCACTTAAGGTGTTCTGGATCTCGAGTCAGTAGTATCTCAGACCCCACTACTCCTTTACTGGGTTGTATCACAGAGTCTCCGACCCAGAGAGTCGATAGAGGCTACTTTAGACTGTGGGGGGTGCCAGGTTGCACGTTCTCCTATGGTGTGATATCTCTGCCCCCGCCCCTCCCCCACTGGGTCAAGTCCCAGGGAGTACAGTACTGGAATTTCTCCTCTGTGGCCTGCAATTTGACTCACTGTTCTTGATTGCGCAGATGTAGCTGTACTGGCCTCGCTGAATTCGCTGCTGCTGCCGCCGGTGGCAATATGGCGCCGCTGCTACACCCTCGGCTATGGAGCTGGTGTTTTCTTCTTGGTTTTGATTTCGACTCTGAATCCCTGCAGCGTGTGCTGAGCTCAGCTACTGGGAGCTTTAGACGCTCTCTGCGTGGAGAAATCCCGCCTGGCTGTTCCACAGTGGCTCACCTCGGCTTGCTGTAGCCATCCCGTGAATTCGCCGGTGCCGCGGGCAGTATGGCGCTGTTGTCGCGTCTGCCGTGTCCTCGGGCGCGAGGCCGGCGTTTCTCCTCTGTGGCTCTGTTCTCAGTCCGCTTTCTCTCTGGAGCCTGGTGATTTTTTGTTTCACTGGTGATGGTGTTTTCTGGCTATGAAAGGCGCTGATTTTGTGGTAATGGAGATTTGTTGTTAGCGGGGCTCTTAAGTCCCGCTTTTCTCGGTCGCCATGTTCCCGGAAGTCTACCTTTTAGAAGTCTTTTGATTGAGTTTTTTGGGTCTTCTAGATAAAAGATTATGTCATCTGCAAATATAGTTTTTTTGGTCTTCCTGTTGATTTCTACTTTCATTCCATTATGGTCTGAAAAGATGGCAGGAATTATATTACATTTTTTGAATTTTCTGGTGCTTGCTTTGTAGCCCGGGATGTGATCTATTTTTGAAAATTTTACATGGGCTGCTGAGAAGAATGTATATTCTTTTGTTCCTCGTTGATATATTCTGTATATGTCTATTAGGTCCATTTGGTTTATAGTTTTCTTTAGTTCTGAAGAGTCTTTACTCATCTTTTGCCTTGAAGATTGATTTAGTGGTGTGAACAGTGTGTTGAAGTCTCCCAATATTATTGTAGTTGGATCTATTTGAGATTTGATGTCCTGGAAGGTTTGTTTTACAAATGTGGCTGCACCTACATTTGGGACTAGGATTCATATATTTATTTGGTAGTATGGAATGTTTACAATGAGATTATTTTTTTGCATTTTGATACAAATATTTAGGACAAAATAGAATAATTTCTTCATTGAAGCTTTTGATTTCTTACAAATTGTTTCAAGGTGGAATGAGTGTTCATCTTTCTTACCTTGTTCTTATTTGACTGTGAACTAGTAAAAATTAAATTTATTAAATTTGTCATTGAAAAGTGATGGGGTGTGTCCATACAGTGCCTAAGGAGATGCAGCCTTCCTTTGCCTGAGCAGCCTACAGCCTAAGGCAAAACTTTAAGTAAAGTGATTCAGCAGAAAAGGGTCAAAGATGGGGCCTGGAGGAAGCTATGAAGGCGTGGTTTCCCCATTCACTATGGGTGGGGAGACTGAGCGGTTTTTCCCTTTCTACCTTTAAAGGAGCTTTCCGCACACATGAATGGCTCATGTACTGGCCTGGGATTGGCTGTAAACTACGTGCTAGTGATCTTTATCCCGGATAGGCTTGGCTATTTCTCATGGAAATTCCCCTCGTGGCTTGGTGCTATATATAGGACTGCTTGGAGAGAAATAAATGAGATCTCGCTTGACTTGACTCCCGGCTCGTGGGTTTGTGTTTGAGTCGTCGGTACTCATCATCTCTCCAAGCCCCGCCAGCTGTCTGGCCGGATTCCCGACAGAAAAGTTAATTTATCTATCTTTCAATGTGAAACATAAAGAGTGGGATTAAGTTTAAAAAACATATTAGACAGTATGTAAATGTGTGTTCCTCAGAAATGATGTTCTTTCCTTATATTTTTAGGTATCCAAAACTGTCCAACTTTTTTGTCATGTTTCATAATACACCAAAGGCAAAGAAAAAAATTGTCTTTGGCATTTGGGGAGATTGTTAGGTAACACTGATGAAAGAAAAATGTGGGATATAAGTAAAGTAAATATGCCTGTTTTATGAAAGCAAATATTTCAGATGTATTCGCTAGTACCCCCTGGGGTGCCATAAGCAAAGCTGCATTTTGTTTCCTGGAGGTTTTTCTCCTTGTTGTTTGCAGTGAATCAGAAACATTTGATGTTTCCTGCTGATTATTAGATTTCATTAGAGATTCCCTTCTGCTGTTGTAGGGAATTACATGAGTGAATTCTTCAACTTTTTGGACAATTGTTAGAACTATAATTCATGTCATGTGTATTAAACCATGTGCCTTAACTAAACTAATGAGTCTGCAAATATGGAGTTGGGTTTTGTGATCATTTCCATTCAGGAGCATTATTCTAGAGAAAGAATGTTTACTTTGACCCAAAGTCACTCATGGATGTACAAGATTTATGTTATTGTTGTCTTGACAACTGACATTATTTCTAAAATTAAATACATTTCTATTTTCAAAGTTCATATTCTAACACAAAATTTTCATAGAATGCATGGTTGGAAAAAAGTAAAAAGAAAAGAAAAGATAACCTATTTCAAGAAAAAAATTGTGTTTACAATATTTTAACAAATTTACTAGCAATAAATGTAAAAAATAAGTATCATTATATATGTTATATATGTATATTATTAATATAATATATACACATATATAGTTATATAGTTATATATGTGTGTGTGTGTGTGTGTGTGTGTGTGTGTGTTTATATATTTAAATTTATACATACTTTGTGAAGTCTATTTTTTTTTTTTGAGGTACTGAGGATGGAACCCAGGACCATTCTACCTCTGAGCTACATCCCCAGACCTATTTTTTTATTCCTTATTTTGAAACAGGGCCTCATTAAGTTGCAGAGGGCCACAATATGTAGTTGAACTTGTCTGTGAGTTCAGGATCCTCTCATCTTAGCCTCCCAATTACTGGGATTACAAGTGGGCAGATCATGGCCATCTGATGTCTATCCTTAAAACAAGCAAACACACAAAACAAAATCAAGATAAAATATACCTGTCTTTTACTAAGTTGAGATATCCATTTTGTTTATAAAATTTTCAGTATCTTAATATTTGCATATACATATAGAGTATATATTTTATGCCCATCAAAGACATACTATAAATCTTGAAATAGGAGCGAAAGCTAGGCACCAAGCTAAACACACATAAAGACATAAACGCCAGTGTTTCTATTTTCTTAGGAAACTGAAAATCAATCTAAATCATACTGTGAGGTTATCACTTATAAAATTCTCAGTCATCATATAATTTGTTGCCATTCTTTCATCATTTATTTGGCATATATACTGGTTCCCATTTGCAACATAATATAACCACAGAGACTGTTAGGTTGGGTTGAAGCCTTCCATGATTATTGACTTTCATTATCAGACATTCTTTGAAATTTATTTTAGTTATTTGCTGAACAATTTTGAACAATGTACAATAATCCATAATTTATAATACTATAAATTGTATACTGGTACAGATTTACCTTTCAAAATTTTTTATTTGACTCTTAGAATTTTACAAATTCTTATGCACTTTGATATGATACCTTATGTTTTATGTCATTAGCTAAAATGTAGTTCAAAATATTTCTGAATATACTTCTGAATAACTTCTCACTAAATACACACCTGCCAACTTCCTTTTGAAATTCAATACCAAAAAGAAAATTGCTTTACCGGTGAAAAGTGTTCTACTCATTGATATATAATGGGATATTTGAGAAAATATCAGCCCCAAATGCATATTTAAAATTCTAACATCCAAGATGATAGTATGAGAAAATGAGGCTTTTTAGGGTTATTAGGTCATAAGAATGTAGACCACACATAATTTGTGATCTTATGAAAAATATTCTAGAGATTGTCTTTCTTTTCTACCATACAAAAATACAAAAAAAAAGTTTCTATAAATGAACCAAAAAAATGTCCTCACTAGACATCCAATCTGCTAGTGCTTTTATGTTGAATTTTATTTTATCATCTTCTCTAGTTTGACTCTTTCAAGAAATAGTAACTACATATAATCTGCTCAACTGGAGCACCCATTGAGTAAGAAACATGACATTAAAAAAAAAAAAATTGTGCCGGGCGTGGGGGTGCATGCTTGTAATCCCTGCACTTGGGAGGCAGAGACAGGAGGATAACACTGGTTTGAAGCCAGCCTTGCTTGCTTAAGACACCCTGTTTCCAAATAAAAAAGTATAAAAATAGGTCTGGGAGTGTAGCCCAAAGGTAAAAGAGTTTCCAGGAACCCCAGTATCACAAAAAAAATTAATTAATTAATTAATTAAAAAATAAATAAAAATAAATTGTTTCAACTGTGGCCAGCCACTTTAAATTTACTTTTCATTTTAGCAGATTTAAATTGTTGTATCTCTCTTGGTTCCCTTGGATTGAATCATCACATAAGCATTAATGCATCAATTTGTTTTATAATTTTTATGAGAAGAAATTTAATATCAGTGATGCCCACATGAAAAGAGAAGTATCAAAATAAAATTGTAAAGTTAATATTTTTTCTTGCTTGGAAGAATGGAAGCATTGGGGTTTTATTGTTAATGGTCTACAGCAAGCACTGGAACAGCATATGACTATGATGTGCTGTGACTACATAAAAGCATCACTACCAATCTCACTAACACTTCCAGGGAGGAGGTATAGGAGGGTATGTTTCTAGAGGGAAACATTCCAAAGACTATGTGCATGCATGTCTACATCACGTTAAACCTCATTATGATATATAATTACAAGGCACCAATAAAAGTTTTAAAAAGTGCTCAGGCAACTAAGAGATAATTTATACTGTAAAAGCCAGAAGATTTCTATGACTTCATTAAAAGATACTAAATTGAAATTCTATACTAAAATTTAAGGTTAAAAGTGTGAAATTTTTTGATGGGAACAAAAAAAAAAGCAAACAATACAAATTATACAATCTCATTGGGTATCCTGATTCAATCTGAGTTCAAACAGAATACAAATTAGGCACATAAAAATTGGAGCAAATGATAATAATTTTCAATTATTTAATATCTATGATATATTTCTAGTGTATTTGGAAACAAGTATACTTGTCATCTGTATCTTGAAGATTATAAGATAATATGTAAAAGCCATATAAGCCTAAAAAATAAGTATCTATTAATCTGGGGATTTTCACCGGTGACTTAAAAGTCAGTGTTTTGGTAAGAACATTTATAGCTAGCATTTTAAGATAGCTAGCCTGAAAGACAGCTACTTAAAGAGCGAAAAAAAAAAAATGTGCGTCATAGTATAGTAAAAGTTATTTGCCATGGATTTAGTAAAGGAATAAAAATTTTAAGAAGATCAGAATGTTGGAAAGAATCTACCTGAGAAACCGCAGAATATTTTTAGTTACCTGGGTGGGCTCAAAGGGCCTACTGGTCATTTACCTACATGTTAAACCTTTATGAATGTGGCACCAATACTTTTTCAAATTTTGATGAAGACTGAATTAGCAGGAGAATTCTGCATGGTACTCAGCCCCCACATTGACACGACTAAAGTTTATGAAACTATAGAATGGCAATGCATATTTGAAGCATCCAATTCAGAAGTAAGCTGAGGTTAATTAATGTGGTATGCAGCAATTCTGGAACTGTCAGACTGTCAAAACCACAGTGATGGTTTGTAAAATCTCAGATCCCTGCCAGTCTATTTCCTTGTCGTAAAAGTCCCTGTGGCTGTGCAGGGTGGTTTTTCTGCTGGGAAAGCTTGTTAAGCACCACTCCAGATCCCTGCCAGAAAATATTCAAAATCACTAGAAATTCTGATGCTTCATATAAGTCAAAATTTAGTACAATTTCTTTATGTTCAAAGTATTCTCAGCTTATTGCAGCGAGATCATTCATTATTTATTCATATTTTTTCTTTTATCATACAACAAACCCTTGATTAGTTATATTAGTTGAGAATAAAAATAAAAACTATCTTATTTTATACATTTACAAGATAACTCAATATCATATTAAATAATTTTTAATAATCAACTGAAAATATTGAGATTTTAATAATGATAGTTTTATATAATATTGTTTTAAACCCCATAGGTGAGTAAAATGTAGTGGTAAAATTTTCAGTCCAAAGCCCTGGGTTTTGATCTGTATTTTCTCCAATGCAACTGACCCTAAGCAAGTAAAGCTTTCACCCAGGTAGTTATATTTTTAATTTAAAGCTTTAAAAATCTTGTAAAATGCTATACAATGAATCATGATGATGCAATAATAATTTTATACCTGCATTAACTAGAATTTATCATTTCATTATCAAGATAGCATTTTATCAATAAATATGTATTCATAAATTCTGAACACAAGTGTCATGTTTAGTTTACTTAATTCTACGAGACTATTGTTGTGAGAAAAATTGATGCCAATAAAATTCCAATGCAACATGTTCATGAAGGACAGAAAAAGTCGTTTATAAAGCAGATGGTCGCAAGAAATCCATCAAAAATGTGTTGAACTGAAATTTGAATCAATATGATAAAGTTGTCAATATCAATGACACTCAGACTTATGTACCTGTTCAGCAGAGTGTGAAGGGGCATCTCAGAGTAAAATACTCTTAGGTGGCAAAAAGGCAGAATTATCAGTAATAAATTGTCCAAGTGGCAACCAGTCATTAAGCCTAAAATGAGCTACGCAGATAATCAATGATGTGGATATTCCAGTTTATTTATTAGGCCATTTGATTCAGTGGACCATGTTTTTTCATTAATAATAGTTTGGCACTGTTGAAATATGTATCATTTACTCACTATTTTAAAAAAATAAAGTAATTGGATGTTTCCAATTCCTTGAAAGCAGTAAGAGAATATTTTATTTTATTGTTTTAAATTAAATTCAACATATATAAAAAACTTTAAAGTTATTGAATGTTTTAATAAAATGAAATAAACATTTCTGAAATTACTCATTTCTTCAACAATATTTCCTAAGAAATCAAGAACTTCCATATTATGGAAAATTAATGAACAAGAAAGATATGAAGCATCCTATTATTCTACTAAAGATAGCAAAAAAGTACAGATATTATTACTATGATGTATATAAGTACCATGTCAATGAAAATATGGGACCAATATCAGAAAATTATATTATTTTCTATATAGTTTATAAAAAAGATTTATCAGTAAAAATCCAAAAATTGAATGAATATCGAGTTTTTACTAGATATCCATCAGTAGACCTAAGGTGAAAACACACACACACACACACACACACACACACACACACATACACACACACACACACACACACAATTAAATAAATAAATAAAATATATGAACTGTTGATATTCATCAGTCAAAGACCTTCAGGAGCACATATGTATTGAAATAAAGTTTTTTATAGTAGCATATAACAGATCAAACATATCTTCTACTATTTCAGGTTAAAGTGTTTTTTTTTTCTTTAAAACTATACTTTAAAAGATACTAAAATAAATAAAGATAGATTTAAAGATGTTTATCTGAAGTGGAAGAGAGACCTTAATTTTTTTTTGGGGGGGAGGGTCTAGTGAAGATAAGATACTATTGACCATTTTGATATTTTTTGGTGTATTATCCTTTTAAGCATGCTGTTTCTTAATCTATTGGAGTGATGGTATTTTTATTATTGATGTGTACAAGTTTCTTTGTATATTTTATGTTGGGTCCTTCCTCATATATGTATATTGAAAGTCTTGTCTTCTATATTGTGACTTGACTTTTTGATGTCTTACTATTGTCTAATAATGATCAGAAAATACAAAATTAAATGTAGTTAAAACCATCATTTTAATTTAAGGTTAACTTCTTCTTTAAGTTCATAATAGTATTCTACAAGCTCGGCATTAAAATAAACATTAACTTTTCACATAAATCTAAATATTATTCAATTTATTTGTATATTTTATTAGGAGGGAACTATATTTATTTACTTGTGTGTATCAACTTGACTATGCAACTTTTATTTCAGTACACAATATAAAGTAACTATATAGTTGTATATCTTGTTCCCATGCCCTCTATTGATTATACTTTTATATGATTTTGCAAATAGCAAAATATGATACTAGGTAGAGCTTTACTGTACAGCCTACAACCTTTAATATAAGTCCATTATCATTCTACTACTTTTTCTGGATTGTAATTTCTGTTCTTAGTCTTTTATATTTCCAAATACATGTCAGAAATAGTTTATGTTTTATATAAAACCTAGTATAATTTATTGGGATTTTTATAAGTTGTAGATAATGCAGAAAGAAGCTATAACTTTTTGTTTGTTTTAATTTTATTTTATTGGTACACTACAGTATCACATCGTGATGTGGATCGTGTGGACAATGGCATATATTTGCACAATAGTTAGTGCCTCTTCCCTACTCCTCCTTTTTGCTCCCTCCCAATACTGAGTGTCTAGGTTATATATGTTATATTTACATGTATACACATATACAAATGTAGCTTTTCCATTAATTAACTTCAACCTTTTTCCTTCCATACCCTTTTTTTTCTGGCTTTGCTGAGAGTTCTCTTCCATAATCTGAAGTCTCTCTACTATCACTAATACTCCCTAGCTTTAACATATTAGAGAAAACATATGTCTCTTCTGTGCTTGCCTAATCTCACTTAACTTAAAGTTCTCCAGGATTTTTTCATCTTCTTGCAAATCACATGATTTTGTTGTTTTTTCTGAGTAGACTCTTATTCTGTGTATTTCCCATAATTTTGCAATTTATTAATCTATTGGTAAATAATAATGTGTCATACATTTCAAAAATTATGAGTAAATTTTAAATGTTCTCAGTGAAAAATGATAATCATTTGGGTAATGGATCTTAACTAGCTTGGTTCAATTTAACCACATGGTATTCATGAATCACAACATTGCTTTATTATTTTTGGAATTAGAACTTAAAACAAATGCTATTCTATCACTAATGTACAACCCCAGGCCTATTTTATTTTTTAATTTTAAAACAGCATCTAATTAAGTTGTTAAAGGACTTGCTAAAGTGTTGAGGCTGGCTTTGAACCTATGATCCTTCTATTCAGCCTCCCAAGTATTAAGATACATGTACGTAATCCCAAGTATTGGGATTATCGTGCCCGATGATATTATTTTTACCCCATAGACATAACTATAATTCATCAGCTTACAATTAAGTTAAACATTTTAAGTTAAAAGAAAAAAATGTTATTTTCATAGGAACTTTTATTCATTCCTAGAATGGGGGAAATTTTTTTCTCTATTTCATCTGTTTGCATATGGTATTTGTCATACTATTTTATTCCATTCTATTTTTGTCATAATATTTGTCATGCTAAGGGAGAAAAACTTTACTCTGACTTTATTAAAAATAATCTAAAAACAATTATTCCAACCTGCTACAAACATTTCTGGTGAGATTACTGATCCATTTATGCAAAGCACAGTACTATGGTCTGTTATTTTGTTTCCCTCCTCACAAATTTGTATGTTAAAATTCTTTACCTCAATATGATAGTATTGAGGGTGGATCTTCATGAGATAATTAGGTCATTATGGCAAAGGTCTCACAAATGGGTTTAATTCTCCTATAAAACAGACTGTAAGTCACCCCCTATCCCTACTATCATGTGAAAATACAGAGAAAATACTGCTAACCCTGAACCAGTAAGCCAGGACATAAAATCTGCTAGTGCCATGAGTGGTCCTTATCTTTCTTCCTCTAGTACTATAGGAAATAAACTTCTTTTCTTTAAAAGACACTGTGGTATTTTATAGTAGCAATCTAAATAGACTGCTACACAAATGATGGGTTACCCTGGCACCAATTAAATTTAAAGAAACTTACCTTGCTTTAAGATAAACTGGATTGAGGTTACTATTTTTAGAGTTGAGGGAATTATGGAGAAGTATCTGTTGCTATAAAATCCAAAGTTACTTTTAATCCAGTGTCAAATAGTGCTCTCCAAATCTGATTATTTTTTATTATCTCAATATAACTCATTCTAGTAAGTGATGGCATGACCCTTTGGCTATACCATTGGAATCATTGCACAAAATCATGAGGGGAATTCACAGTCTCCTATACTCATGGAACGATAATTGTGTGAAATGATGCTATTATAAGTGACTCAATAAAACTCAACCACAGTATAATCATAACTAAGCAGATCATGTGACATATGGTAAAAACTCTATAAATAAATCTTGACAATGATAACTTGGGCATTAGTTTTTGAACATGATAATTTCATAATAAATTAGACCAACTAAGCCTAGAATCTCTAAAACTAAGCCTTTGTATAAATATTATTAAAGCACTTTTGAATATGGCAATCTAATAAGAAAGCATACTAAAAATATAAAATTAATGCATAGTGATGTGTCACCATGGGTGGCATTGCTACTCAATAAAAGAAAGCCAGTGCTTAAGCATCCGTACTTCTGTCTGTATAGAACCACTGTGTTTCTGAACAATCTGATGCAAGAAAGAAGGTAGAACTTATCTCTCTTTTCTGTTTTTTTTTTTGATAAAATGTGCTAATTATCCAGTACTTCATGGTTATTTTTACTGAGATCTCTGGACTTGGATATCCATATTGCTCCCTGAGATGGGGTATGTATTCTCATCCCAGGAGTAATAGGAATTTGTGTCTAACTGAACCCTAGCACCATGACTTCTGAAGCACTAAATGTTTCAATGGACAAGCCACATAATAGAGGTGGCTACTCACCCAGAATACTTTAATAGCTCTAATAACAAGCCAGAAAATAAGTCCTGGTGGTAAAAGAAGATGATTTTTATTGAGTATGATCGGGAGGCTTCAGGGGTCAAATTATTCAGGGGGGAATCACAAATTGAGTCCAATGCAGCTATCACTAGTAATATTCAGGTCATCTAATAACCTCATATGACATTTGACTGTCTTCAGTCAATATTCAGATCATGTAATAACCGCATATGATATTTGACTGTCTTATAATAATATGAGGATAACATAAACTCAGGATTTTTATGATATCATAAGTGGTCAATTTCAGTATCTTAAAATATTTTAAGTGGATTAACATACCAAGTTACAGGCAGCAGCTGAAGGTGATCTTAAGGTGATGATTAATATTCATAATTTCTCTATTCTATCATACATTTAAATATTCTTTACACTCAGATAATATTTCAAATGCTGCCATTTTTTTTATCTGTGGAGACTCAGCCTTTGAAGCTATACTTAATGTTCTCAGTCAATGAAAGTTGAGAATGCTTAGTAGTGAGTGCAATTCTCTATTCATAATTAGATCTTAACAAAATAATCAGGACTTACTCCAGTGAATTGCATCAGTTTGACACATTATCTCATTCTGTCTATTGTATGAGAGCTATTCTAGTTCTTCATAAAAATAGAAGTCCATCTTCCTGGCTAGCACACACTGATGTATCCACCAGCATGAGGAAGTCAATCTTGCCAGTTTAGCATCAAGGCCTCAGTTCCTATTCAATAAATCTTGACATTTTCTATGGACCAAAAAACAAAGCAATACATTCCTCAAGAGACAAAGAAATATTACCGGGCAAAATCTGAGTTTGCTAAGATATAAAAGCAAAAATCACACAAATAAAGGCTAAAACGGTTTTTGCTAATGCTTTGATTACTTGATTTTATATATTGTATCTACAGGGACTCAACACTATATTGAGTAATGGTAAAAAAAAAAAAAAACTTACAATGGAATTTGTAGGGTAGTGTCTGAGTTTCTCAAGGTATTTCCTTTTTAATGGGCCATTATACAGGCCCTTAATAGGCTCATTGCTTCTCAGTTATGTGGTACATTATAATATGGTATATGATAAGATAAATGAACCACAGAACTTTCATCTCCCTACTGATAATCCTGATGGTAAAATGTGTCTTTTTATCTGAATAAATCATTTTATAAGCTTTCAGACTGTATTGTTTTGTAAAGCATTCTAAAATATCTCTCTTTAAAATAATATTCTCAGGACTCAGGAGTAGTACTGCCTGTAAATTGGCAGTAAAACTTAGCCTGAATTAAGACAATGTGTTGCCAATATGACTTTTACTTCAAAAACCCAATCAGGTACATAAAGATTTTATTTCTTTGTTGTATTAGTCAATTTCTTGGGAGGAGAAAGAGTTTGTTTTAAAAAGGGTATCCTAGGTGATCCAATATCAGGTAGTCCTTTACTCTTTAATAGACCTCAAGCTAACACAATGTCACCAACAGAAGACAAGCTTAAAGTTATGCAGAGTGTTTGCATATTCAAGAAACCTAGAATCTTTATTACATCCAAAAGCAGAAGAGTAAACACAACCCTTGGCAGATACCAACAATGCAGTACCAAATTTGCTTTGCAAAGATCAAATGCTTTTGATCTTCCTGATAACAGGCATTAAGAAAATAAAAGCATTTCCCAAATTAAGAGCTGCATAAAATACAAGTGGCTATATTGATCTACTCCAAAAATATATAAAATTTGGCAGAACATTTTAGTCTATTCAATAATTAATACTATGACACTCTTCTGCTTCCTTAGAGTTCAGAAATAAAATAAAGAAGTGATAAATCCAGTGCTGTCTACAAATTTAATGTTTGTAGCCATTTCTTATAATCTTTCTGTATTTTGTTTTATCTTTTGATGTACTAGTGTTACCTAAGGTTTGGTAAGAGTTTCCTTCTAGGGTATTTTCATACATAGGTCCAATGTAGGAACCAATATGAGGCTTCCTCGCTGTGCTAAGTATATCTCCACATAGATACTTGAGAACTGGAGAATAATCAGAGAGTTGCTTGCATAAAAATGAAATATCTTGTGACATCAACTTACATCAAAATTATTTGTTATTTGGCATGCATGTACTAGTTAATCCAAATAATTATATTAGCATTTCTTGTAAAGATTTCAGGAGCTACGCAGATTTTATATTTGGAAATAATAAACACATTTGTAAGTCTTGTTGCAGTAAAGCTTTGCATATTTGAAAACATAATTCTTTAATTATTGTAAACTTATTTGCATATTGTGGAAAAAAGAGGATAGAGTTGAGGAAAAAGGCAAAGTGATGTAATTGTGCTTATAATGTCTTTACAAAACTTTATTTAAATCATATATTTCATTATATATATATATATTTTAGTGGTACTGGGAATGGAACCCAGGGGCCTTCTACCTCTGGGCTACACTCCCAGATGTATTTTATATTTTATTTGGAAACAGAGTCTTTTAAACCAGCTGAGGCTGGCTTCGAACCTGCATGATCCTTCTGTCTCAGCCTCCCAAGCATGGGGATTACAAGTGTGCACCACCACTCCCGGCTTTCATGATAATTGTTTTATTTCTTAAGTATAAGCCTCTCTGTATACTAGGACAAAGTATTAATAGGTAATGCATTTGTGTGACTGTGTGTATCATTGTGTGTATGTCTGTGTGACTGTGATGTTGATGGTGCTATTTTTATTACCGCTGTTCTTACAGGTTTCTTTCAAACAGTTGAAAATCATCTTGATACATTTGTGACTGTTGTGTCTGAAAATTATATAATTTACAGAGGGTATGTATACTTCAGGAAAAGTGTGTTCTATCAATTTTTGTTAAACACTGAAGTATAAAATTTGTCAATGTACTAAAATAGAATAATATGATTGGAATTACAGAAGTCATTGATTTTACAAACTTATGAACTGCAAGTAGATTCAAATTAAATCTCATCCAGTATTTTAGTTTTTCACACTCTCATATATTTTTATGAGTAACAGCTTTCTACTAGATTATCTCACCTTTAAAAATATTTCCAATTGTTAGTAAAATGTGTATGAAAGTATGTAACTTTCACTGAGCCCATTCACCAGTGAGTTATCAATAATAACAGAGAAACATGAATACGGTGGCTCATATTTAGAAACCATTTAACATTGTAATTCTTGGCAAACATGTATGTGCACTTAGTAAAAATCTTAGAGATAATTTTTGGTTCTTAACCTGCTTTAACTTTGTCAAAAACAGTGATCACAGACATCACTAAATAATTACTTTAAAATTCTGCCACTACTTACTCCCCCATCTCAAACACAAACATAGATGCCAAATATAATGACAAAACTATGTTTTACTTGATTTCTTTGAGTAAAAATCTAACTTTATATTTTAAATTATTCTCAAACCTGTTTCAGTATTTCCACTAATTAATGTATGTTTTATGATACATAATAAGATAGCACTCCAACGATGTCAATGCTTAAGTCAATGATGGAAATTACGGCATTGATTATAAAACAGATATTTTTAAACTTTAAGTTAGTTTTATTTTTGCTAAATATGCAAAATTGTTAATAAAGGAAAGGTAGTATTATAAATTGCAGTCATCATATGTGGAGTATATATTTGCTGACTCCTTTACACTCAATCAACAATTCTAATAGTATGTTAAAGGTAGATGGATACTCAATCAGGTTTTATGATTTAGCCTCTAACATAGGATTTAAAAATGTTACTCTTGGTAATTAGCATAAAATTAAAATAAGAATTACACACAAATCACTTCCTGTATTGGTTTCTTTTAAAAATACTTTTCAAACATTAGTTTTTTTTTTTCTCACAAATACCAAATAGTATTAATCTCCATTTTGTAGATGGGAAATTAGGGAAGAGCATGTAAGAAGTATGTTGTGCTTGGTACTGAATGCTGTCTTGCCATCTCTTAGTGAGAACATGAAAGCTAGTAAAAATTAAAAACTGAAAATCTCTGAGGATAGATTTTAAATATTCCAACTGCAAAATAATATAAATATATGGGTTAAAGACACATTGGCTATTTTTATTTAGACATTACACAATGTTGACATGTTTCAAAGTACTATGTGGTTTTTCTCCTTTTTTCTCTCTCTATATCTCTCTGTCTCTATCTTTCTCTCTCTCTCTCTCTCTCTCTCTCTCTCTCTCTCTATATATATATATATATATATATATATATATATATATATATACTTAAATATAGATGTGTACATATGCACATAAATAATATGCATATAATTAATTAATATAAATACTGCATCTTAGGTAATACCTACTACTTCTTCTTAACTTTAATGAAGACCTTTTCATAGAATTGCTCCAATCATTAATTCCAAGATTTCTAAACCCCCAAATTATATGACAATAAATAATCCTAATTCTTTAAGCAATTATGTTTAAAGTCTAGTGATTTTCAGCAGTATATCTTTAATATTTTATATTTTTTCTTTTTCATCTTTCTTCCAAAACTTTATAAAATTAAGACATATTACAAGTGTGTTTTTATTGAACCATAAAGATGAGCCGCTTATAAACAAGCTTTCCTAGAATTTTTCCCTCCTAGTAACACATTTCACTACTCTTAGTAATGTATTATTCTCTCCAAATCGACTAAAACTCTATGAATTTCTATTGGAAAGCACCAGTTCTAACCACTTTATCTGACTTGCATTAACTTAAGCTGTAAAATGTAACAAAAATGATGCTTGTGTTATGTGAACAATATTGCATTAGCTTTTCAGAAGTCATACAAAAGATAACAGCTACCTATGAGTATCAAGAGGTTTTGAAATGTAATTGGAAATTCAAGGGTTGAAAATCCAAAATACATAAAAGAAAGAAAATATCAAGAAATTGAAACCTATGTGTATATTTCTTTTGTCTGTAATAAAAGAGAAGAATTTTGCCACACATATGCTATTTCTGCCTAAATTTAATTATTTGCTTATATAATTTTTTATTTATTTTTATGGTTCTAATATATTAATAACATTTTAAAAGTATGTAGAAAAAATGTAACAAGTAATGGATTAGGATGCTATCGAAATAAGACAAAAAAGATATTTTTGAGTAATCAGGCTGTTCCACTTAATCAAAGCATGCTTAATTAGGGAGCCCTTTTAATTGGGACTTTCCCAACTTATCAAATTGAGCCTAATAACACTCAACTGTAAAGACAGGTGCTTAATTGGGATGGTAATTCTAGATAATTGGGGTGCCTGCAGGCGATCAAGAGTAGCTTATATCAATTTGATTTCAAGATATTATGTCTTTGTAGGTATCTCCTGCTGTGCTTGTTTATTTGCTAAGAATGACCTCTCCACTGTTAACAGAGCAAATACCCATTTACAACTAGTGGCTGCAATTTTCAGTTCCATCTTGATTTTTAATCATTATAATTCTTAAATTTTCTTTCTTTTTGAGTACTGGGAATTAAGCTTAGAGACATTTTACATCCAAGCTGCACCCCCAGCTCTATTCTATTTTTTAAATTGATGTATTATAATCATACATTATAATGAAGTTCCAAGTGATAGTAATAGAGACACATACAGCACTTGGTAAAGTTTCTCCTTTCCCACCTCTCTATGCAGGACATTTATAAATTTGTGCATTTACATCATATCCACCGAAGTGTTTTTCTCTTTAAGTTTTTCTCCTCTCTCCAACTTCCCTCGGTTCAGTTTTCTCCCTTACTCTGCTAAGATTTCTTCTCCTTTGTCTTGATTCCCTTCTGTGCCCCAATTTCTCAGTAGCTTCCACATATAAAGAAAAACATCTGACCTTTCACTTTTTGTGAATGACTAACCCCACTTAGGGTAATATTTTCCAGTTCCATCCATTTTTCTACAAATGGCTTAATTTTGTTCTTTATGGTGAGTAGAATTTCATTTTGTTTATAGCCCATAATTTTGTAATCCATTCATTTGTTGATGGACATCTAGTTGGTTCTATAGTTTGGCAATTATAAATTTGTGCTGCTCTAAACATAGATATGTATGCACTATTATGGTGGTTTGGTTTCCATTCTTTAAGGTAGATACCCAGGAGTGGTATAGCTGGGTCATATGGTAGGTTCATTTCCATTCTTCTGAGGACCCTTCACATTGTTTTTTGACATAGTTGAACTAATTTTCAATCCCTTCAACAATGCATCAGAGTTTCTATTTTACACATTCACACCAGCATTTGGTACTATGTGTGTTTTTAATATTTGGCATTCTAATTGGGTTTAGGTGAAATATCATAATAGTTTTTGAGTTATTTGTATATTCTAGACATTTGTCCTCAATTGGAGGAATTCATGGTACTGTCCCCTCAGGGCTATTTTTTTTTTAAATAATGTTTTAATAATTGGCTGTGGGTATTGTTAAATTGATGAGACTGGCCTCAAACCTATAATACTCCTGACCAGGTTTCCAAATACTGGAATTATAGGCAAGCATCTCTATGCCTGGCTTGAATTTTTATACTATGAAGTAATTATATATTTAAAAAATAAATTTATTAGTTAGAATTTTCAATTAACTTCTAGAGTAAATGATTCACACATATGAATCTACAAACTGAAATATAACAGATTAAATATGTTCTAAGGTATCAAAATACAAGATATATTAATTAAAATTTCTGAATCTTCATGATGTGTTGGTTATTTCACTTAAAATTTTTATATTTTTATGAATTAACACTTAAAAAGTCTAATTTCTACTATTATTGCTATTAATCTGATATCTGGAAAATAAGTGTATAGCTATTAAAATGATAATTCCCATTCTTCCAAAATAACAAATCTTCAAAAATTAAATTCATTTAAATATACACAAATTTATTGTATTACTTAAATCATTTGAGCAGTCCATTAATAAAATTGCATCTTGTTTTGCCGGTAGGAAATCTTAGAAACTTGTCAAATGAGGTCATTTGTCTATAAATGTACTTCTACTTCGAAAAGATATACTTCTTTATTTTGACAATTTGGGATACATTATTTAGTAAGAGTGATATTGGCATCCAGCTTCTTCCTTTCAGTTCTTGAGAAATATAAATGCTGAACAAAGTAGTAGCAAATCAAATTGAACAGCACATTCCAAGATACTTTACCTTAATACTTGAAATTAATCCCAGGGATACAAGAAAGGTACAACATAAGCAAATCAATTTGTGTTACATACCATATTAACAAAAAATAAGGGCAAGAACAAAATGATCATCTCAATACTTACAGAAAAAGTATTTCATAAAATTTATTTATTTTTTTACAAAATTCCCAACAAAATCAGCATATAAAAATGTTCCTTCTTACAACAAAGGCCATATATAGTACATTAATATCAACAGATTTTTTTTCCTTTCAGATCAGGAACCACATACGGATGCTCATTCTCTATTCAACATAATACTAGAAATTCTAGCCCAATCAATTGGACAAGAAAAAAAGCATAATCATCCAAGTATTAAAGGAGGAAGCAAAAATATTTCTGTTTGCTGATGACATCTTATTTATAGAAAGCCCTAAAGCCCTCACCAAAAATGGTACAAATAAATAAATGGTACAAATAAAAAAATACAGTAAAATTTCAGGGTACAAAAAGAACATACAAAAGCCAATCGATTTTTTTATACTAAGTAAATAAAATTAAATTAATAAAATATTCTAGTTCATAATAGTATTACAGAAGCCAAGTAGTTGGGTGTACAGAAGGTAAATTTTCAGCATACTGCTGACTATAAAATATGGGTAAGAAAAATTAAAGAAGAAACAACTGAAAAGATATCCTATTAATACATTGAAAGTCTACATTCAAAGTTTATAGAACCCAAGTGATTTATATATTCAGTGCAACCTGATAAAAATTTCAATGCTACTTTTTTTTACAAAAGTATAAAATGTTTTAAAATTATATTAAACACAAAAAGATGTCATTATCCAAAGCAATACTGTGCAAAAGAACAAAGCTGGAGATATGATACTAGTTAACTATAAAATTCAGTACAAAGG
Source organism: Muscardinus avellanarius (assembly GCF_963383645.1). Lineage (NCBI taxonomy): Eukaryota > Metazoa > Chordata > Mammalia > Rodentia > Gliridae > Muscardinus > Muscardinus avellanarius. The sequence goes on from NC_137787.1 coordinate 179,192,378, forward strand.
TATAGTAATATAAAAAGCATGATATAGATATAAAATCAGACACTTTGACCAAGTGAACAGGATAGAGAGTCCAGAAATGGACCGTGCATTTATGTGCAATTGATTTTTCTCAAAGGTGCCAAAAATATACAATGGATAAAGAACAAGATCTTCAATAAATAGTATAAGGTAAAAAAGTAAAAGAATAAGATTGAATGTTTATCTCACACTACATCTAAAATTTATTTCAGAATGGATTAGAAACTTAACCATATACTTGAAATTTAGAAGGCTACTAGAAAAGAACATAAGCAGAAAATTTCATGCCATTGGTCTTGGCAGTGATTTCTTGGATATAACCCTAGAAGCACAGGCAGAAATAAATAAGATTGCAACAAACTCAATTTTTTTTTACAAGCAATGGAATGAACTAACTAAGCTATGATTTAATCAATAAATATGGGGGAATGTAGTGTTTGTAAACCTACATCTGATAAAGGGATAACATCCAAAATATATAAGCAATTCAAACAACTCAATAGCAAAAAGATTAGTAACCAAACTAAAAAAATAGCTGAAAGACCTAAACAGATCTAAAAAAAATAAGACTTACAAAAAGCATATAAATAGATGAGTTTTCAGCATTACTTATCATCAGAAAAATGCAATTAAAATTACAATGAGCTATGGCTTCAGATATACTAGATTGTCCAGATTTCAGCTAACACCAATTAGCATGGCAATTATTAAAAACAGAAACAATAATAAATGCTGGCAAAGATGTGGAAATTTTGGAACTCTGATACACTATTGGTTGAAAATTAGTGATACCACCTTGGAAAATGGTGTGGAAGATCCTCAGAAAAATGGTAATGAGCATTTTATAGGACCCAGCTATATCACTCCTAGGATTCTACCTTAAAGAACTGAAACCTGACTACCACAGTAGTGTGTACATTTCTATGTTTAAAGCTACACAACTCATAATTTCCAAACTATAGAACCAGCTAGGATGTACATCAACAGATGAATGGATTCAAAGTTATGGTATATAGACACAATGAAATTCTACTCAGCCATAAAGAAAAGAAAACTTACGACATCTGCAGGGAAATGAATAGAACTGGAAAATACTCTCTTAAGTGAGATTAGTTAATCACAAAAAGTGAAGGTTCGGACATTCTTCCTCATTTGCAGATGCTAGAGGAAAATGTGGACACAGGAGGGACTCCAGATAAAAGAGGAGAAACCTTAGTGGAATGAAAGAGGACAAAATAAAGAATAAAAATTAGGGCAGGGGGTATAGTTCAGGAATAGAATGCTCCTGTGCTCCATACCCAGAGGGTATATATATAGTTCAGGGATAGAATGTCCCTGTGTTCTATACCCAGTAACACACACACACACACACACACACACACACACACACACACACACACATTTAGGGCAGGGTGTGGAAAAAAGAATACTGTTTCAGTCAGCTTTCCCATAGCTGTGCCAAAATATCCAAATATAAAAACTTAGAAAAATAAAGATTTATTTGGCTTATGTTTTCATACTTTTCAGTCCACAGAGACATCTCTAAAGAATAAACTGGCAGTAGTGGTTTCAGAGAGAGTGGCAAAGGGACATGGCTCTCATATCATGAGGCCCCTGGAAAGATACAGTCCCCAAGACCACACCGCCTTTGGGGCTGGCTTCCTCCAGCCTTTCCCCACATCCTAACCTCTCTACATCATTTGGGCATTTGGGACATGCTTTTTTTTTTTTTTTTTTTTTTTTTTTGGTGGTACTGGGGTTCCTGGAAGCCCTTCTACCTCCAGGCTACACTCCCAGACCTATTTTTACATTTTATTTGGAAACAGGGTCTCCTAAGCCAGCGCGCGTGGCTGGCTTCGAACCTGCGCGATCCTCCTGTCTCCACCTCCCAAGCGCGGGGATTACAAGCGTGCGCCACCATGCCCAGCTACACAACTATTTTTTACCAAACAATAAAATTTAAAAATGCTTTGATCATCAGGGTATTCAGAAGAAAGTAAGAATATCTGGCACACAAAGGATTTTTATGCTGGCAAACTTTTCTATATGATACTAAAATGATTGACCAAAATCTGCATTCCCTAAGATCCATAAAGCTGTATAACAAAATAGTGAATTATAAAGTAAACTATGGACTTTATTTGCTAATAATATATCAATATTTGTTACTTTATTGTAGATGTACCATCATGGAGAAAAATGGGGGCAGACAGTTGAGACTTACATAGGAGTTCTTGGTATTGTCTGCTCAATTTTTTGTAAATTTAAAGGTTTACATTATGTTCATAATGTATATTTGAAGACCACAAATGCTCTGTGGAGGGAGAGTGTGAAAAAGAGGGGAAAATAAAAAGATCAGTTACTTGTCGGCTGTCACTGTGATGATCATTGTATCTCTGTCCTAGATATCTGAATGACAAAGACATCTTGAACATCAGGCTCAGTTCTGCCCTCAGGGGACTGTAGCTGCAGCTGATACTGAGCTACAGAAGTAAGAGTCATTCCAAGAGAAAACTGACCAACTGTGAATAGACAGTTGTCTAAGCTACTACATCCTGTGACAATTTGTCACATGGCACTAGACATGTAGAAAAATCTGTAAAGTCATGCCTGAGGTTAGATCACTGTAAATAAGACTTGACTCGTTCAGACAAACTTTTATAAATATCTTTGGTAGTAATGAACAAAGAAAAGACAAAAGTAAGCTATACCCTACATGCCAACTTTACCCAAGAAAATCTCCTGAGAATAATACTTAAAAAGAAATTTTACACACGGTTAAGGTACTAAACATTTTCACTGAGAGCCATTCATTTTGTTACTCAGTGTAATTAGGTAATTGAAATGCACACAACATATTTGAAATATATGATACTTATGAATTAAAATAATACTAGATCATTTTAAACTAAAGAAATAAATATACTCATATTTTTCATGGTGTTTTCTGCTCGAAATATTGCGTGTTTGCTTAGATATTCAAGCTAAATGCAAATTTTTGGTTACTATCATGCATTCTTCATGGCTTATGCATTTCTAATATTCAATTTTTGAATATTAGAAGTGATAATTTGGAATCATAAAATATTTTATTTATAAAGAATAATAAAGTCATAAATAAAATATATAGACATTAAAATAAATCTTGAGGTATTTATTTATATTCAAGATATTTAATAATATACTTAAATATCAAATGCTTATTATTTAATATTTATAGTTAATATATTTTTAAAATATTGGAATGTTATATTTTTGAAATTATGGTGAAATCATTTTGAGAATATATTGTCTACACCAGCAAATATTTTATAAGATGTGATTTTAAAATTGTTATAGTTTTATATTAACAGATTTTAAATATTTTAATTCTTGAAAATATATTTAAGATTTTCACATGCATATTCAGATATATTTTATTTTTTTTTTTTTTTTTTTTTTTTTTTTTTTTTTTTTTTTACTTTATTTTTATTTTTATTATGATTACTATTTCATTGTACAAATTAATGGGATTCACTGTGATATTTCCATATATTATATCTGGATTGATACATTCATCCACCCTTTATATATTTTCGGGCCTCATCCCTTCCCAGTCCCTAGTAATCTCTCTGTTTTTATCAGGTCAACATTTTTTTTCTTTCCATCTTATTTTTTTTTTTAGTTTCCACATATGTGAGAAAACATGTAATTCTTGTCTCTCTGTGATTGGCATATTTTGCTTGGCATGATGCTCTCCATTTCTATTAGTTTTGCTGTAAATGACAGGATTTTCTTTGTGTTTGAATAATACTCCAGTGTGTGTATATATCTATGTATGTATGCATGTATGTACAAGATTTTTGTTTGTGTATGGTAATACAGATTGAATATAGGGGCATTTTCTCCCTGAGATAAACACACATATTTTTTTTCATTAGTGTTGAAACAGGGTCTTAATAGGTTGCTAAAAGTCTCACTAGGTTACTGAGGTTGGTCCTGAACCTGCAATCCTCCTGTTGAACCTCCCAAGTACTGGTATTATACGCATGCTCCACCATGCCTGGTTTAAATACAGTGTTTTTAATCCATTCATCCATTACAGGCATCTAACCCGAATTCATATCTTAGCTATTTTGAATAGTGCCTTAAAAATATGGTTATAAAAATATCTGTTTTGTATGTTGACCTTATTTCCTGAAGAGAGATACTCAGGAGTGTAAAACTGAATCATGAGGTAGCTCTATTTTTAATTTTTTTGAGGAGCTTCCATACAGGTTTCCATAGTGGTTATACTAATTTATATTCCCAATAACAGTATGTGTTTGTTTTCTTCTATATCTTCTCCAGCATTTGTTTTTGTTGTAGTTATTGTTGTTGTTAATAATAATATTGAAGCCGGGTGTGGTGGCACATACTTGCAATCCCAGGATTCGGGAGGCTGAGACTGAAGGATCGTGGTTTGTGAACAGCCTCAGCTACCTAGTGAGGACCTTTGCAACTCAGTGAAACCCGGTTTCAAAATAAAGAATAAAAAATAGGGCTGGGGGTGCAGCTCGGAGGTAGAAGGCCCCTGGGTTCCATCCCCAGTACCGCCAAAAAATAAATATAATAATCATCATTCTAAATCAGCTGGGATAATATTTCATTTAGTTTTGATTTGCATTTTTATGATTTCCTAAGACACTAAATATAAGAGTTATTGTTCATTTGTATTTCTCCATGTGAGAAGTGTATATTCAGATTTTGCCAATTTTTAATTGAATTCCTTGGGTTCTTGTTAAACTTTTTAAAAATTTCTTTTTTTTTTTTTTTTTTTTTTTTTTTTTTAACAATTTTTTTTATTGAACATAAATAGTATACATTTACACTATATTTGGTGCCCTCTTCCCCCCCCTGCCCCCATTTTCCCTTCCCCCCTCCCACCAATGGTTGTCCAGGTTAACCATATCTTATTCATAATTTTACACATGTTCAAGTGTAGACCCTTATTAATCAAGACCGGCCTTCCTCCTCTCCTATCTTACCATCTAAACTTAGCTAATATTTCCCCTTCAATATCTGGAGACCCACTGGTATTCTTTGTGTTTCCTAGTTTGGGCATATTAGAGGAAACATATGTATCTTCTTCTTCTGTGCTTGGCTGATCTCACTTAACATAATGTTCTCCAGGGCTTTCCATCTTCTTTCAAATGATATAATTTTGTTCTTCTTTATGGCTGAATAGAATTCCATTGTGTGTATTTCCCACAGTTTTGCTATCCATTCATCTGTTGATGGTGATCTGGGTTGGTTCCATATTTTGGCTATTACAAATTGTGCTGCTATGAACATAGGTATGCATATGTTGCTGTAGTTCTCTGAATTCAACCCCTTTGGAAAGATACCCAAGAGTGGTATAGCTGGGTCATATGGTGGATCTATTCCCACCTTTCTTAGGAATCTCCACACAGATCTCCATAGTGGTTGAACTAGTTTGCATTCCCACCAACAGTGTAAAAGAGTTCCTCTTTCCCCACATCCTCGCCAGCATTTGTTGTTATTTGATTTCTTTATGCTTGCTACTCTGACTGGGGTTAGATGGAATCTCAGTGTAGTTTTGATTTGCATCTCCCTGATGGCCAGTGATGAAGAACATCTTTTCATGTATCTATTAGCCCTTTGTATCTCTTCTTTTGTGAAGTGTCTATTTAGTTCATTTGTCCATTTCTTGATTGGGTTGTTTGTTTTGCTAGTGTAGAGTCTTTTGAGCTCTTTGTATACTCTGGATATTAGCCCCCTATCAGAATGGTGGCTGGTAAAGATCCTTTCCCATTCTGTAGGCTTCCTCTTTAGGTTATTGATAGTTTCCTTTGATGAGAAGAAACTTTTTAGTTTGATGTTATCCCACTTGTTTATTCTTGCTTTAATTTCCTGAGCTTTGGAGGTTTTGTTGAGAAAGTTACTGCCTGTGCCAATATGTTGTAGTGTTGAACCTATGCTCTCCTCTACTAGCTTCACAGTCTCAGGTCTAATTTCTAAGTCTTTGATCCATCTTGAGTTGATTCCTGTGTTTGGTGAGATATAGGGGTTTAGATTCATCTTTTTACAAATGGTTAGCCAGTTCTCCCAACACCACTTGTTGAAAAGGCTGTCTTTTCTCCAGCGTATGTGTTTGGCCCCTTTGTCAAAGATTAATTGACTAAAGATGTGTGGGTTTGTTTCTGTGTCTTCTATTCTAATCCACTGGTCAGTATATCTGTTTTTGTGCCAGTACCATGCTGTTTTTACTACTATTGCTCTATAGTATAGTTTGAAGTCTGGGATTGTAATGCCTCCTGCGTGTTTCTTGTTATTGAGAATTGCTTTGGCTATTCTAGGTCTTTTCTTTCTCCATATGAAATTCATGATTGATTTTTCTAGGTCTCTGAAGAATGTCACTGGTATTTTAATGGGAATTGCATTGAACCTATAGATCAGTTTTGGCAGAATGGCCATTTTGATGATATTTATTCTGCCTATCCATGAGCACGGGAGATCTTTCCATCTTCCAAGGTCTTCCTCAATTTCTTTCTTTAATGTTTTATAGTTTTTGTTGTAGAGGTCTTTTACATCTTGGGTTAGGTTTATTCCTAGGTATTTTATTGGTTTTGAGGTTATAGTGAATGGAATTGTTGTTTTTATTTCTTTCATTGTGGATTCGTTGTTGGCATAAAGAAAAGCCACTGATTTCTTTAGGTTGATTTTGTAACCTGCGACTTTGCTGAATTTGTCAATCAGGTCCAGAAGTCTTTTGGTTGAGTTCTTTGGGTCTTCCAGATAGAGGATCATGTCATCTGCAAATAAGGATAATTTTAATTCCTCTCTTCCTATGTGAATTCCTTTGATTTCCTTCTCTTGTCTGATTGCTGCAGCAAGAGTCTCAAGGACTATGTTGAAAAGGAGTGGTGATAGTGGGCATCCTTGTCTTGTTCCTGACTGTAGCGGAAATTCTTGCAGTTTTTCCCCATTCAATATAATGTTGGCTTTGGGTTTGCAGTATATTGCCTTAATGATGTTGAAGTACTTTCCTTCTATCCCAATTTTTTGCAGTGTTTTTAACATAAATGGGTGTTGGATTTTGTCGAATGCTTTTTCAGCATCTATGGCTATGATGATGTGGTTTTTGTTCTTGATTCTATTTATGTGGTGAATAACATGTATTGATTTGCGTATGTTGAACCAGCCTTGTTTTTCTGGGATGAAACCGACTTGGTCATGATGTATTATTCTCTTGATATAGTTTTGAATGCGTATAGCTAGTATTTTGTTTAGAATTTTTGCATCTATGTTCATTAAGGATATTGGTCTGTAGTTTTCCTTTCTTGAGGTATCTTTATTTGGTTTGGGGATTAATGTGATACTGGCCTCATAGAAGGAATTTGGAAGAGTTCCATCTCTTTCAATTTCCCGGAACACGTTATGCAGTATTGGTATTAGTTGTTCACTGAAGGTTTTGTAGAATTCAGCTGGGAACCCATCTGGGCCTGGGCTTTTCTTTGGTGGAAGAATTTTTATTGCCATTTCTATTTCTTTGGTTGTTATTGGTTGGTTTAGGCTTGCTATGTCCTCTTGGCTAAGTGTAGGAAGGTTAACTGTGCTTAGAAATCTGTCAATTTCTTCCAGGTTTTCAAGTCTATTGGAGTATAAATTTTTAAAGTAGTTTCTGATAATATTTTGAATTTCTTCACTATCTGTGGTGATATCTCCTTTTTCATTTCTAATTTTGATAATTTGAGTTGATTCTCTTTTTCTTTTGGTTAGGTTGGCCAGGGGTTTATCAATTCTATTAATCTTTTCAAAGAACCAACTTTTTGTTTTATTGATTCTCTGTATTGTTTTTTTGTTCTCTATTTCATTTATTTCTGCTCTAATTTTGATGATTTCTTGCCTTCTGCTGGCTTTGGGAGTAGACTGTTGCAGAATTTCTAGATCCTTCAGTTGTGTCATTAGGTTCTTTACTTGGTGGTTCTCCGTCCTTTTTATGTGGGCACTCAATGCAATAAACTTTCCTCTTAGTACTGCCTTCATGGTGTCCCATAGGTTTTGGTAGGTTGTGTCTCTGTTTTCGTTTGTTTCCATAAATTTCTTTATTTCTTCCCTAATTTCTGCTCTTACCCATTCGTCATTCAATAGAGTATCATTCATTCTCCATGAATTTGGATACTTTCAAGTTTCCTGTTGTTGATTTCTACTTTTATTCCGTTGTGATCTGAAAAGATGCAAGGAATTATATTACATTTTTTGAATTTGCTGGTATTTTCTTTGTGTCCCAGGATGTGATCAATTTTGGAGAAGGTTCCATGGGCTGCTGAGAAGAAAGTGTATTCTGTAGTTCCTGGTTGAAATACTCTGAAAATGTCTATTAGGTCCATTTGGTTTATGGTTTCCTTTAGTTCTAAAACGTCTTTACTCAACTTTTGCCTTGAAGATCGGTCCAGTGGTGTGAGAGGCGTATTAAAGTCTCCCAGAATGATTGTATTTGGGTCTACTTGGGATCTTATGTCCAGAAGGGTCTGTTTTACAAATGTGGTTGCACCCATATTTGGGGCATAAATATTTACTATCATTATATCTTCTTGGTATATTGTTCCTTTTAGTAAAAGGAGGTGCCCTGATTTGTCTCTTTTGATGTGTTTTAGTTTAAAGTCTGTTTTGTTGGATATTAGGGTTGCTACCCCTGCTCTTTTTTGGTCACTGGTGGCATGGTATATCTTTTTCCATCCTTTCACCTTCAGCCTGTGAATGTCTTTGGCTGTGAGGTGTGTTTCTTGCAGACAGCATATATTTGGATTATGTTTCCTAATCCACATTGCCAGTCTATGTCTTTTGATTGGTGAGTTAAGTCCTTTGACATTAAGAGATATTATTGAAATATGATTTTTGTTTTCTGCCATTTTGTGTTCTGTCTACTCTTGGGTGGTGTGATCTTTCTTCTTTACTTAAGTGGCCCACTTATTAGCTTCCTCTCTTCTCTGATTCTGAAGTCTGCTTCTTTTTTCTTCCTTATGGTTTATTTCTTTAAGAATTTTCTCTAGTGTTGGCTTTGAATTCATGAATTTTTTGAGATTCTGTTTATCGTGAAAGACTTTGGATTCGCCATTGATCTTGAATAGTAGTTTTGCTGGATAGATTAGTCTGGGCTGGAAGTTATTTTCTTCCAGGGTCTGAATCACGTCGTACCAGTCTCTCCTAGCGTTCCTAACCTGGGTTGTATAGTCTGGGGTGATTCTTATTGTTTTGCCTCTATATGTTACCCGACCTTTTGTTCTCGCTGCTTTTAAGATTCCTTCCTTAGCCTCTATATTGGTCATTTTGGTTATTATGTGGCGTGGAGTGGTCATTCTTTGGTTTTGTCTCAGTGGAGTTCTGTATGCCTCCTGGACTTGAAGATCGAAGTCTCTTTCCATATTTGGAAAATTCTCTGAGATTATTTCCTTGAAGATATTACAGATGCCCTTGGTCTGTACCTCTATCCCTTCCTCAATGCCTATTATCCGTAAATTAGGGCGCTTCATATTATCCCATAATTGCTGGATGTTTAGGTTTTGTTGCTGTATAGCTTTCTGTATATCGCTGACTGTGTTTTCGGTTTGGGATGTACTGTCTTCTAATATTGATACTCTGTTTTCCATTTCATCTAATCTTCCAGAGTTTCTTTCAATTGCTGTCTTCATTTCACTTATTGCCTCTTTTATTTCATTCCAGACCTCTTTTTGATTCTTTTTTAGTGTTTCTAATTCACCTTTAACCTCCTCTATGCTAGTTTTAAATCCTCTCATCATATTGAACAACAAGATTCTGAACTCCCCTTCTTGCATTTCTAGTAGGTCAGTATTCGTGATTTCTGCTGTCTCTTCATAGTTCCTGGTTCTCATATTTGTAGCGTTCTCTGTCCTGTTTTTCTGGTTTCTACCCATCGTTTGTGAGTATTATGCTTAGTCAAATCTTAATATTAGGAGTTGGGGTATCGGCTAGTCAGCAGAGCCTTTCCAGTGTTGAGGGTGGGTGATGTGGGAGGAGCTGGGGTGATTGGTAAAGGAGTCGGATTAGGTAGAGGATATGTTTAGGTTGAGAAAGACTTTAAGTATGGTAAGGTGAAATCTTGCTAGAAATGAGAGAAAGTTAACTACTAGGACTCTTGTCGTTCGTGGAGTAATTATGGGTGTAAGAAATACGTAGGGTATTAGACCAGGAGGTATATTATGTGGAAAAGTTTTGGGGGAGAAAAGTATGTAGGGTTAGTGTGGGAAGGTTTGGAAATAGGGGTGATGGAAGGAGTAGACAGACATAAAAAAAAAAAAGAATAGAAAAAAAATCCACACAAGATACCAAGGCTATTATGTAATCCAAGAAGAAGGGAGGAAAACCAATCAAAGGAGGAGAATGAAAATAAAGGAAGGAAAGCGGAAGAAAGAGGAAAAAAGAACAAGAATAAAATAAAAGGAACTAGCAGCTGTGTGAATTACAAAAAATAAGGCAAACAATCCAATATATATATATATAAAATAACATGTGAAAGTAAGTGAAGTGTGGGTTAAAAGAAAAAAAATAATAAAACAGCAATAACCATACCAAAACAAAAGCACTGTAAAAGCAAAATAAAACAAAACATACACATTAAAAGTAAAATAAACAGTCCTCCTTATTTACGCATATGGGGTCAGGTCTATATAATATGTGCTATCTGATTGCTTTGGTAACTTTCAGAATACCATCCAATTTCTCTTAGTTTTCTTTGTACTCTATTTTTTATCTACTTAGGTCACTCTGGGTGTTTGGACACCTTGTCTCCTTTAGCTGCTTTAGGTTTATGTGTCCGGATATCTGGTTTCACTTTTGTTTGATTCTGTACAATTCACAGGTTCTGCGAAATTCTAACCTGTGGTCAGTACCTCTGCACTCACCACCCTAGGCTCCAACCTGTGCTTCCCTACAACATGGGTGGAGAATGACCAAGGTATAATTAGAACCTCCCCCTGAGGTCCTGTGCAGATATTGTGGCCCTCTGGAGTTTCCTGTGTCTCTGGAAATTCCAGCTGGGTTAGCCGGTGTGGTCCCAAGATGTACACTGGGCAAATGGATGCTGGTTCCTGGATGCCCACGCTTGCTGCCAGAGCTCTGCCTATTCCAAGAGTGCAGGCTGGGTGTGCTGCTTTTACTGGACCCAGGAGTGAGTGGATGCAGCTGTCTGTTGCTGCTGGTATGCTCTTCCAAGGTGTATTGAGCTGAGTTCTCGCTTAGAACTAAGCATCTGGCTACCAGGAGAGTAGGAACACCTAGCGGTGGGCCAGGAGTGCAGTATAGGTGCTCAAGGATCCAGTGCGTGGTGTCCAGTAATGGTCTCTGCCTCCCGCGGGATGTAGAAACTGGGGGTGGCCCAAAGAGATTTCCGGTTTACACAGGGCTTTCGCAGCCTGGAAGGCCGTCTCTGGTAAGGTGGCGGGGGCAGGGGGGGGGGGGTCGAGACACACAGGCAGGTTCCAATTTAGTGAGAGAGTGGCCCAGGCACTGACTGCTAGCAGGGGACCGGGTCGCAGACAAGGTGCGCAGAGGGGAGTGCTCGGGTCTGAGGCCGCAGAGGGGAGTGCTCGGGTCTGAGGCTTGGGCGAGCTGGGGGGGTCTGCACTTCCCTGGGCGCCCGCGGTACCTGTCTTCCTTGGTTCAGGATTCGTGGGAGTCTCAATGCTGTTGTGGTCCAGTCGCTGGCGAACACACAGAATTCTGACGTGGGTGCTGCTCGCTGTTTTCAGTCCTGGATTATCTTGCTGCGGGACTATCGGGACTATCGGGCAGGCAGCTCCGCGGGCCGGCGAAAGCAGCCCGCCGCTGATCAGCGTTCAGATCCGATTGTATCTGCAGCTGGTCCGGTGTCCGATCTATGTTCTTCTTCTTCAAGTTCGGAGTTCCCCCGAGGTACCAGGATTTGATTTGGTTCCTGGTATGTATTTATTTTGTTGATTAAGACACAGCTTTCTAAGTATTTGAACTTTATTTGCTTCAGCTACTGAGGAGTGCTGTGTCCCTCAGTCGCCATTTTGAAAAAAAAAAAAAAAAAATATTCAGATATATTTTAATAATCTACTAAGTTTAGTATTGGTGACTCTTTTCTATGACTAAATCAACTTTATTATATTCAGTCATGTGACTAGCAACATATCAAATTTTATTCTCACATTTTCATCAAATTAAATAGCAGCTGCTAACGATGCCTTAATAATTTATTTTGTAGGAGTTTAAAAATCATGCATGTAACATATATTTCACCATATTTGTTCATATTGACTTGAATAACTACTTGACTCGAATTTTTCTATTGATACTAATTGAGTCACATGAATATAAAAATTGATACCTTCAACAGTAGCAACTCTAACAAAAATAATTACATCTACCAAGAGAAGAAAACCTAATTTCTTGTTTTATTATTCAAATAAACATCTAATTATGATGCTTTTTAATCAGCTGAATTTTCTAATTTCAAAGTACTATAATTGATAAATTAATATATGAATTGCTGACTTAGAAGAAATACTTTTGGAAATAATTTCCATAAAGTTTCTATATTGAGAAGAAAAATATACCTTTATCTATACACAGCTTGTGTTAACACAAAACTTATTTTATGTAGAATCAAGTCATATTTATTCTTTTAAATAACCTCTTTCCTTGTATGTTACCATTTTCAGGAAAATCACTCACTAACTCTTCATATCTCTTCTTTACTCAAAGCTTCTTAGAATAATTCGTATAAATATTGATCTTTCCTTTTGTAATTGAAAGTTCTGATTAGCCACACAACATCCATAGTATTTTGTGAATGAGGAAATTTCTCTATCCAAACTATATAGAAGAACAAAAATGTTTACAAAGGTTTTTAACAAACATTTGAATAATTTTTAAATTCTATAAAATTTCACTAACATTAAAATTATCAAAATAAGTGAGCTACTTTCAAAGGCTTTTATTACTGTTTATATAAATTATTTTCAATATTAAATATAATTATAATTAATATTTGGTATGTGTTTAATCAAGATACTGAAGTATAATTATTATTTTATATCAATACTAATAATAAGATTAAAACTATAAAAGTAAAATAAACATTTTAATAATTTTATCATCTAAAGTCCAATGGGATTTTGGTATTACAGTTTGCAAAACATATATTGACATGTTGCTAGCTGATATTTATGATAAATGTAAACTTTTGATATTTAACTTTTTTTACTTTATAGCAACTTGGAGAATCCTTTACCAACTTAGTGTGACTGTGGTTCAATATAAATAATAAAAATGTATAAAGGTGCATCTTAGAGTTAGAATGACCGTAGGTTAATCTTCTGTATTTTCTCCCGTAAAATTAAAATAATTATGATGATTCTTATTCCAAAAGTTTAATCAATTTTATTTCATTATGTTCTGAAACAAACATGGTATGGTCTGCAATGAATGTTTATAATATGAATTTATTCTGGAGGATAATTATAAATAGTGTTCATTCAATTAACAAAATGCATTGAACACAGTCTAGAGTATATGCTCTTTTAAATTTAATGTTGGTGAAAACATAAGCTGGCTTTAAAACACATGAATTTCAGCAGCAGACATACCATAACTAATTGAGTATGTAGATGATGCAAACAATAGGAAAATAATTCCTATTTGAATAAATGCAATTGTGCTGTTGTATAGTGGCAGAAGGAAAGATCATGTTCCCTGGTTGAGGGGAAAAATGACTTTATAAGCTTGCCCTAATTTTAGATGGCAAAGGGAATTTTTCTTTCACTTTCATACTGATTTTTGTAAACGGGTGTTTTTTTTATAGCTACAATTTATTTCAATGCGCAACACCATTTACTTATTTTAATAGCTAACTTACTTATAATCCCAAAGATAATTACTGAGATCTTACTCTAGACCTGCCATAAGCTATTTACTGGTAAACAAAGTTTAAAATGTTAATATTTATATAACATATATTTATTTATTATTATTATTTATATATTTATTTTATTATTATGTTTGTGTGTGTGTGTGGTGGTACTGGGGATGGAACCCAGGGACCTTTTACCTCTGGGCTACACTCCCAGACCTATTTTATATTTTATTTGGAAACAGGGTCTCTTAAGTCAGCAGAGGGTTGCTTCGAACCTACACAATCCTCCTGTCTCAGCCTCCCAAGAGCGGGGATTACAAGCGTGTGCCACCACGCCCGGCTCTATCTATATATTTAAATAGCACTTTGAAATGCCTATTTCTTTGTATGCATCTGTAGGTACTTCTTTCTTTCAGTTACAAGTTAAAGAAAAGCTATTCAAAATGATTGAAGATATGAATTAAATTATCTATATTTCTTTCCTAATATGCAAACAAACATGTACACACAAAAAAGCTTCTTCAAAAATTCCTGCAAATCACTAATTATAGTAAAATTAATTATAATTTAAAAATGTGTAAGTTTTTGCAAAGAATATTTTTCTCTGTTTATTTTTCAACCTCATAATGATGGCTGCTGACATTAGTTTTCTAAAACGGCCAAAACAAATTATGACAAATGTGGCTGAAAACAGCAAATATTTATTTTTCTAGAGTTCTGGAGGCTAGAAGTCAAAATTCAAGTCAGCCAGGTCAGGCTCTCTCTTAGTCAGCATTTTGTTGTTGTCTGAAATACCTGACAAGAATAATGTAGAGAGTGAAAGGTTTGTTTTGGTTCATGGTTTCTGCAGCTCAGCCCATGGTTCATTTACACTAATTCAGCATAATTTCATTGTAATGTAATCAAAACTGCAAAAACCATCATTAATGTTAAGATCAGATTCACAGGCACAAGGCATTAGTTAGCACTTCAAAGTATGTTTTGGAGGAACATAATACAATCCACTAAAACTGCTACAGATGATGTGAATATGTGGGAAAATCAATGATAAAAATTTAAAATCACATAACAAAAAACTACAACTTTTATATATATTATGGTACTTATGTACAAATATTTTTATAATGCAAAACAGCATTCAAGCATAGGTCAGATGTTCTTTAAAAAGAAATCAAACAGCTATAAGTACTTCTGAATACTTTAGTGTTAAACATATTCTATATGTGAGATTAATACCCAACTTTCTAAAAACCACCATGGAAATTTAATGATTATAAAATACCATAATTTTATGGTTACTAAAAAATAGAGGAAACTGCATCATAGTGCATTTTTATGACAAAATTTATCCCACATGAAAGTTGTTAATAGCAACCTAAATTGAAAACTTAAGAATAGTCAGTACATAAAATCACACGTTTTGGTATATATTTTATGGAAAACATTAGATCATCTCTTGACTGAATATATTGCTGTAAATTGAGGTGTTTACAATAGGTAATGAGTCAAAATTATGATTTAACTGGGTCATTTTACCTCTTCTACGATTGTATTATAAAATATTTTCCCCTCATTGTTTGAAAGTAATCATGAAGCAAAATAATAGATAAATAGAATAGTTTCATTGTCGATATTCAATTTAAGGGAGAGATAAAACAAACCTTTGACATCAGCAATATGTGCAGTAGTGTGGGAGGAAGGTTTTGAAGCAAATCATTTTCATTATAAGGGAAAGAAAAGGTAGGGTAGAAAATAGGCTAATTTTATCTGCATACATGAATGCATCAGAATGACTCTATCATGCACAATTACAATGGAAAAATAAAATGAGTTGAATTGAAAAATACCAGTAGAGCAAAAGTTAGGAAAGTTTTAATAAATTTTTTTTCTAATCTATTATTTTGAAGATGATGTCAAATTTCCTTAAGTGCACACACTTTTGTGCTTGCACCTGACCATTATATTCAGTCTCACTCTTTACCATTCTCTTTATATCTAACACAAAATTATTTGTACTATCAAGATATCTAGACATAATAACGGAAGTAGCATTCTACACCTATAATTTGTGCAGCACACATGTGCTTAGAATTATATTTAGTGTCAATAACAATCATTTTAGAATAAAAATATTTTATTTTGGAAAGAATAGAGGCTAGATAAATCTCCCCATTTTCTATATTGAATATCTATTTTTGACTCTCTCTAGCAATTTTTTCATTTTTCTCAAGGCAGAATCACAAGTTTTAAAAAAATAAAATAAATAGCACTATTGAATTATACTTGCATACAATAGATGGCATATATTTAAATTTGGTAAGTTTTGACATGTGCATACACCCAGAAGACCATTATTGCAATCAAAAGTGTGAGCATTATCTGTCACAAAAAAGTCCCTGATAAAATTCTGTAAGTCTTTTTCCTTCCTCTCTTTTTCAATTTTCTTGAAACCTGAGATCAACTATTTTATCACTGTAGATTAGTTTGCATTTCCTAGAATTGTATATGATGTCATGCAATCATATACTTTATGCTGTTATTTTCTAGTGACTTCACCTAACATAGCTATTTATTTTGTTATTCATGCAGTTCTTACATATATCAATAATTTAAACATCTTTTATTTTTTATAAATTTTATTGGTATATTGTAGTCTAACATGTCTTTTAAGAACAATTACTTTTCTTTTGAATTCACTTTCCTATTTCATCTATAATGAGACGATAGGAGCTTCAAATTATTTAAGTAGGAATTCTCACCCACACTTGATCATCAAGGAAGTAGACAACAAAGGTACCATTCCTTAACGACTACTCTTGGCTATATTCAGAAATTTGTAGAAAGAGCCTGTCTGAAAACAGAAAGAACAGAAAGATTGAAAGGCAGAGTATTGTCAATATCTAAATAATTTTTTGATTGCTACAGAAGTGTCCACTGGCTTACTCTAATGTAAAGTCAAAAAGCATGAGAATTCCTTGAGACAATTCTTATAGTCAGTTTTCCAGTAAAGAGAGCAAGATGAAGAAAAGTAAAAGATGAATTATAGAAAAAAATTAAAACATCTAGCAACTATTTTTCTCTGGTTTCTTCATAAAATCTGCTTTTAGTTGTGGTAAACACATTTATCAGGAGCAGGATTCAGAACAAATCCATCATCATCCATTTTATCTTTGACAGATTTATGGAAATCAGGTTTACTCTAGTCTAAAATCTAAAATATTAGTCATTACCTGTGTAATTCAAATAAAATTGCAAAACAGATTATGGTGGTGGTGGCGGTGGTGGTGGTGAAGATAATTAGCTGATAAGTTAAAACACAGATGTTAGAGCATCCAACATTTATTTTTTTCACAATCTTATGCTGGTAATTATTACTGTCTTCTTCAATTAATTTCCTGCTATGTGTTAGCATGTTAGTTAGGTACCAGAGATAAATTCTACCCATTTATTGCCATAAAACTCAATGGTTTATTAATGTTGTCTTTATCATGTTGATATAGTTTTTATACTAAATTATAGAAATTAAAAGAAAACCAAATATCTATAATATGTAAATAATTTAAAAAACACTAAATAAGCTAAACAACCCAATAAAAATGGGCAACTAAATTGAATAGATACTTCTTAAAAATGAGATCTCAATAGTCAATAAATATATAAAACTGCACAGTGTTATTTATAGGGAAATACAAATCAAAAAATCTTTGCAATTTTGCTTAACTCCACTTATCATGGAAATCATCAAGAATAAAAACAGTAATAAATGAGAGCACATTTGTATGGAAATAGGAGCCCTTATACGTAGTTATTGAGACTGTAAATTAGCACAGTTACTATGGAGATCAGTGTGCAGATCTCACAAATACTGGAATTGGAAATACTGTGATACTCACTTATACCACTCATTGGTATCTTTCCAAAAAAATAAAGTCAAAATTTTATATGATGCATACATATCCATGTTGTTAGGAGCACAATTCACAATAGTCACATTATGCAAAAAACTTAAGTTTTCATTAACAAATGAATGCATGTTAAAATGTGGTATGTAAACACAATGGAATATTACTCAGCCATAAAGGAAATCAAAATCATGATATTTGCAAAACTAAAATATGTTATGCTAAGTTAGATAAGACAATCTCCAAAAGTGAAAGAATGTGTGTTTTCTCTCTTACATGAAAAGTAGAGAGAAAATAGGAAAATAAAGGTAATTGAGATTACCTTCAGATAATTGAGAAGAAATTAGAAGACTAATGGAGAGGGGTAAGTAGAGTGACATGAGAAGGGGAAAGGTATACTGGATAATTGAAACAGACCAAATATTATTTCTACATATGAAATTATTACTACTAATTTCACTAACATGTATATAGTGAGGAGATGGTATAAGTTGGGTGGGATGAGGAAGGAGGCATTCCTAGTTAGGTATACAGGTTTGCTTCTATCTCTTTGAACTCATTATAATGTATACTTTGGAAAACAGTATTCAGAAGAATGGGAATTAACTTACCATATGATCCAGCAATACCACTTCTTTGTATCTATCTACCCAAGAGTAAGGAAACCAAACTACCAAACCGATGCATGTGTATCTATGTTCATAGCTGCACAATCACCATTGTCAAACTATAGAAGCAGCCAAGATGTCCATCAACAGATGAACAGATTACAAAATTATGTGATGTGTACACAATGGAATTTTACTCAGCCATAAAGAAAAATACAATTACATCACCTATAGGGCAATGGATGGAACTGAAGGACATTTTACTAAGTGAGATTAGCCAGTCACAAAAACTAAGAAATTGAATATTCTCCCTAATATGAGAAAGCTAGGGCGGAAATGATTCAGAGGAGAAACTCTAGAGAAAAGAAGGAAATACTATAGATGAGTAAATACGGTTACCTAACTGAGAGGATGGGAGGGGGAAAGAGGGAAATTCTCTGATGCACTTGATGTGCTTTAACAAACATATCAATATCAGTCACCAAGCCAAACATGAGAAGGAGGAAGGGGGTAGGAATGGGGTATGAATTGGGTAAGGGCTAATTCGGTGATGTGTGCATGTATGTCTCCACCATCTAGTATCCCATTAAGATGTATGACTGAAATGCACCAATAAAAAATTTAAAAAACAAAGTTAATGTATATTTAAAGTGCACCAATAAGAGTATAAAAATCAAAACAATAAATAATAAAAATGTATGATTGTAAAACCTAAATACACTGTTTCCAAATATAGTGCTCGCTACTCAAATTATGAAGCCTATGGCAATATTATAGATAATTTTGAGTTTCAGGAGACATCTGTTTTCTTTATTCATTCAATTAATGAATAATGTGATGTTGAGCACTTATATTTCACTCTGTGCATGTATCTTTTAATAAGATATGAAGAAATTTTTACAATAGATGATGTCTCAGTCATCTTTCTTGATATTATGGATCCTATGAATGCATGTTTTTAGCTTTGTGTGTGTGTGTGTGTGTGTGTGTGCATGTGTCTGCGCGTGTGTGTGTGTTTATTCTGACCACTAACCAATCAACTTTTTTTCTATGTTCATCAATTATTTTGGAGAGGAGGGTCAGGTGAATGCATTTCATAGCTCTGATAGAATTAAATCAGCCACACATTTATTCTTGCATTAAAAATGTATATTATTTCATGTTCCTGACATTATCTAGACAGATTTTGAAACAATATTTAGTATACTAATACTAAAGAATAAAATGAGTAGCATTTGTAGTTCAGAGTGCATCTTTTGAAAATTTATCTTTTCCTCATAACTTTTATCCCCCCCCTTCATGCAAACACAAAACATGATTTCAATCATCCCTTCTAGAAGTATCAAGAATCAAAATGTAGTATGTTCGGCAGTGATACATTTGATTATATTATATCATAAATTATCCACGTGTAAATCTAGTGCTATTTATAGAACACAGAAATTTATAGTGTACCCATAATGCCAACTACTGTTTTATTGGTGCATTATAGTTATACATCTTAATTGCATACAAGACGATAGAGGCATACAAGTCACATCACTCAATTAGCCTTCACGATTCTCACTCCAGTCCCTTTCCCTCTCCCTCTGATGTTGGCTTAGTGATCGACATTGATATGTTTGTGAATGTACATTATGTATATTAGGCAATTTCCCTCTTCCCCCTTCCATCATCCCCAGTTAGGCCCACTTGTTTATCTATGGTTTCTCCTTCTACATCTAGAGTTCCTCCTATGACCCATTTTCTCCCTAGCTTTCACATATTAGAGAGAGCATCTGATTTCTATACTTTTTTTGACTGACTAATCTCACTTAGCAAAATGTTCTCCAGTTTCATCCATTTCCCTGTAAATGACATAATTTTGTTCTTCTTTATGGCTGAGTAAAATTCCTTGTGCACATATTCTATAGTTTTGTAATCTACTTTTACTTTTAGAAATAATCACAATTTAACCTGGTTCTAATCAATTCATTATTTATTTCTATAAGGAGCAATTATTAAAATAAACCTTAACTTGCTGAAAGGTAAACATATCTTTGAGATGGAAAAATAAGCTTACACTCTTTCCCACTGTACCCTCAAGTACTATAAAAGTAAGTGCTGAAATATGAATATTCAGTATGAGAATAGATACAAGTCAAATTATATATTTTCATAAATTTACAAAAATTTAAACTGATGGGATTTGGTTGACTGATGGAAGAAATCACAAGATGTATGACCCTAAATTTAGGCCGAAGATATATGTTGAAATTGAGAAAGGCACTTTTTCCATGTAAACCCCAGAATATTTTAGAATCAAATCTGGTGACAACACAGTCAGAAACAGGATATAGGCTAAAAAAAATCTTAATTGATTTGAACTGAAATAAGTTCAATTGAAGGTTTGTCACTGGAAAGATTATATGATTTCAGTCAAGTCTTTTACATACACTCTATTAGCAATCACAGTAATAGCAGCCTGAAATTATACACATGCAAAATATACATCATTTGATCTCTAAGGAAATTAAAACAACTAGTGCCATTATGATATAGTTTTAACATTTCAGCATAATTCCTAACTTGTTCTGGAATGGAAATAAATAAATGGGGGGGATATAAGTGAGGTGGCTAATGAAAGCCAATAATGCTTCCCCCAAGATAGAGAAAACAACAAATAACTATATTTTGTTTAAGATTAATGAATGAAATATATTGCTGGTTAATAAAATAATTTTATTTTTAGTTTTTGAGCCATATTTACACTGAGTTCCATAGCAGCTGCACCCCTTTGCATTTAACTAACAGTGCACAGGCATACCAACCTCTTCAACTTCTCACCAACACTCATTATTGTCTTCATCTTTGATTATGACCCTCCCAATGGATATAGGTTATTTGTTTTTAGTTTCTTCTCTTTTCTTCTTCTTCTTCTTCTTCTTCTTCTTCTTCTTCTTCTTCTTCTTCTTCTTCTTCTTCTTCTTCTTCTTCTTCTTCTTCGTAATAGTAGTAGTAGTAGGGATGGAACCCAGGAGCATTGTACCTCTGAGCTACACCCCCAGCTCTAGATTTTAGTCTTTTTGTTTTTGAAGCAGGGTTTCAGTGTGTTGCTAAGGGCCTCACTAAGTAGGTGAGGTTAACTCTAACCACGATCCTCAGGTCTCCACCTCCCAAATACTGGGATTACAAGCGTGGGACACCATGCCCAGCCCCCAGCTCTATTTTTTATTCTTTATTTTGAAACAGGCTCTTACTAAGTTGTGGAGGGCCTTAGAGGCTGGCTGCAAACCTCGATCCTTCCGTCTCTGCCTCCCGAATACTGGGATTACAAATGTGCACCACCATGCAGGCCATTATCCCTTCTATAGGTTGATTTATCACTCTATTCTTTGACATGCAGTTTTTTTTTTTTTTTCAGTACTGGAGATAGAACCCAGGGGCATTTTATCCCCAAGGTACATCCCCAGCCCTATTTTTTAGTCTTTTTATTTTTGGAACAGGGTCTCACTGAGTTGCAAAGTGCCTTGCAAGTAGCTGAGTGTGCCTGGGAACCGTGATCCTCCAGTCTCAGCCTCCTGAATACTGGGGTTATAAGCATGCACCACCTTGCCCACACTGACATGCAGTTTTTAAGACTGTGTCTGTGTTTTATTTTATGCTTTTGGTGTCATATAAAAGAAATCAATACCAAATTAATGTTTTATTTTATTCATTTCATAGTTTGAGGTCTTACTGATAGATCTTAAATCCACTGAAGTTGATTTTTGTATACAGTGTTAAGTAAGATTCCAACATTTTTCACACAAAATTAGGAATCCAGTCTTTTCATCAATAGGTGTTGGATACACTGAACTTTATAATCAGATAGTTTTGGTGATATTCTTCCAAACAACTGAGGTAGGTTCCTTATTGTTGCTTTAATCTCTTTCATTGCTATTGGTCAGCTTAAATGTTCTATATGTTCTTGACTCAGTTTAAAAAGATTTTATATATCTAGAAATTTGTCAATTTCTTCTACATTTTCCATTTTTAAAGTATAGTTTTTCAAAGTAGTTTCTGATAATCTTCTGAATTTCCATGCTGTCAGTGGTAATATTTCTCTTTTTATCCATTACTTTAGTAATTTCATTTGATTCTCTGTTTCTTTTGGTTAGATTACTAGTGGTCTATCTCATTTTTTATTTTTTATTTGAGAAACAAGTTTTTGGTTTTATTGATTTTTCTGTATTTTTATTTTTATTTTTTACTTCATTAATTTCTGCTCTGATTTTAAAACTTTTCTGTCTTCCATTGGCTTTGGGTTAGAATGTTCTTTTTTTCAAGGGCTTTGAGGTGTGTCCTTTGGTTATTTGGTGTATTTGGTGATAGTCTATTCTTATTTGGACAATCTGTGCTATGAATTTCCTCTTAAGATTGCCTTCAGGTTGCCCCAGAGGTTTTGATATGTTGTGTATCCATATTTCTTTCTAGTAATTTCCTTATTTTACCCCTTACTTCTTGTATGACCAATTCCTAGTTCATCAATGTAGTATTCAGTCTTCATGTGTTTCTGTGGTTATTCTGGGTTTTCTTATAGTTGATTTCTAGTTTTATTCCATTGTGAGAGGAGCAGTTTTCTGGCCTCTGTTCTGTCTCCTTGCTTTGTTTCTGCTAACATTTATTTATTTATTTATTTATTTATTTATTTATTTATTGCTTTTATCAATTTTTGACTTTTTTTATCTTGTCACCATGTTATTTTCACTGCAATAGAAATATGGTGTCAGCATGACTAAAATATCCTGCTTCCCTCAGCTACCATCTTTCCAGAAGTTCATGAAATTGTCTTTTCTTGACAATTTATTTGGTTTTGGTGAATACTGAATTCATAAAATGAGTTAGGAGAATCCTGTCTTTTTCTATTTTATGAAATAATTTCAGAACTATTGGACTTAGATCTTCTAAAAGGCTTTATATAATTAAGCTGGAATCCATCTGGACCTGTGTTAACCATGGTAGAATCTGTATTGCTGTTCAATCTCTTTGCTTGCTATGGGCTTATTTAAAATTTCTATATCATTTGATTCAATTTCAATATCATGTTTGATTCAATTTCAGAAGGTTGTATGTGTCTAGAAGCTGGTCAATTTCTTCTAGGTTTTGGATTTATAAGAATATAGCTTTTAAAAATAGTTTTTCACAATCATGTGAGTTTCCATGCTGCCTGTGGTATAGTCACTTTTTCTTCTCTTAGGGATTTAGATGAATTATTTATGTTTATAGACTGATTATGAAAGTCAGCAAAGTATCTTGATAAAAATCAATCTATAAAAAGCAATATCTTTTCTATATGCCAACCATGAATCCATTGAAAATGATATTCAGAAAATAAATTCAAAAAGTAACTAAAATAAGTTTTCTATAAATAAATATAAAAAGGAGGCTAAAGATCTCTGTAGTACAAACTATACCACCCTAAAGAGAGATATGAAAAAAATTAGAAGATGTATTTTTCATGCTTGGAAAGGCAAAATAAATATTATCACAATAATCATCTACTAAGAGTAATCTACAGAAATCAATACAATCCTTATTTTAAAATTTTTCACAAATGCAGAAAAGTCAGTTCTAAAAATTATAAGAAACCATAAAAGACCCATAATAGCCAAAAAAAAGTTCACAGCAACAAGAGACATTCAGGAATCATTATAATACCTGACTTTGAACTATCCTATAGAGTCATAATAGTAAAAACACTATGATACTAGTGAAAAACAGAAATATAGAACAGTAGAATAGAATAGAAGATTCAAAAACAAATTTACATACTTTGAACCATTTAATTTGTTACTAATGAGCAAAAAACATGATTAAAAAGAGATTCATTACATTTTCAAGAAATTGTGTGGGCAACATTGTTATTTGTACACAGAAAAATGAAAATAAATCCTCTCTTCTCACCTTGTAAAAGAGTCAATTCAAGATAGGTTAAAGATCTGGAAATTAGACCAGAAACTTTGTAGATAATAGAAGAGGTCATAGGACAAATGCTTCAACATACAGGCACTGGTAAAAACTTCCTCAATAAGATTCCTAAGCCACATAAAACTAAAATAAAGATTAATAAGTGAGTTGCATTAAACTGAAGAACTTCTGTGCAGCACAAATACCCATCAGTAACTTTGATGGGAAGCCAGACTTGGTGGCCCATGCTTGTAATCCCAGCATTTAGGAGGCTGAAACAGAAGGATTTCGGTTCATGAACAGCCTCAGCTACTTAATGAAGGAAGCCCTTTGTAATTCAGTGAGACCCTGTTTCAAAATAAAGAATAAAAAATAGGGCTGGGAATGTAGCTTGGAGGTAGAATGCCCCTGGATTCCATCACTGGTACCTCAAAAAACAAACAAACAAAAAAGAACTTTAATGGAGAGCAGACAGAATGGGAAGATTTTCCAGATGTTCCTTAGATAGAGGACTAATATTTAGAATATATAACACCAAAATAAATAAAACAAATAAATAAATAAAATAAAAAATGTGGGCAAGTGAACTAAATATACACTTCACAAAAAAAGAAGTACAGCTGGGTGTGGTGGCACAGGCTTGTAATCTCAGCATTTGGGAGACTGAGACAGGAGGATCACAGTTTATGGACAGCCTCAACTCCTTAGTGAAGACCTTCACAACTCAGTGAGACCATGTTTCAAAAATAAATGCCATAAAATAGAACTTTGGGTGTAGCTAAGAGGTATAATGCTCCTGGGTTCCATCTCCAGTATAAAAAAAAAAAAAAGAAGAAATAAAAATAGCCAGTAAATACATAAAAGTGTTGAACATTTTTAACAATAAGAGAAATTCAATCAAAATCACGCTGATTTCACCTAAGCCCAATTAGAATGACAATCATTAAAAACACAAATAATAATAAATGCTGGTGAAAATGTGAGGGAAATAGGAGCTCGGATACATTTTTGATGGAATTGAAAATTAGTGTAGCTACTTTGGAGATGAGTATGGAGGGTCTTCAGAAAAACGAGAATGAACCAACCTTATGGCCCAGGTAAAATACTTCTGGTTATCTACCCAAAGAAACTGAAATCTGACCATTTTAATAATGCATGCATATCTAGGTTTGTAGCAATACAATTCACAATAGCCAGTTTATGGAATCAGCCTATGTGTCCATCAACAGATTGGATTACAAAATTATGGGATATACACAAATGAAATTCTACCCAGCCATAAAGAGGAAAAAAATGTCATTTGCAATAAAATGTATGGAACTAGAAAATATTACTCTAAGTGAGATTAGTCAGTTACAAAATCTGTAGGGTTGTATATTTTCCCTCATATGTGGAACCTAGAGAGAAATTGGGATAAAAGAGGGACTCTAGACAAAGAAGGAAAAATCTTAGTGGAGTGATGGAGGGATTATAAGGAGCAGGGGGCTCACTGAATACTGTGTTCATGTATGTCTCTATCACAATAAATTACATTATGATGTGTGATCACAATGCACCAATAATAAAAGATATACCAATGCCAATCTCAATAATATGTATGGGAAAGGGGTGCTGAGGGGAGGGAGTTGGGGGAAAACACACCAAGGACTGTGTGAATATATACCATTACTGTTATGAACTACATTATGAGACTATAATGCATCAATAAAATTATTTTAAACTACAAAACTAAAATGGATAATCTACACCTTCAATAATGTTGAGCTACTAAAGCAATCAGATAAAACAAACAACATAAATCAGTGCATTAGAGAACTGATTACATGTTTCTGTTTGTTAAGCATATTGCCCCAGGGATTCACTCATCATTATTTTTTGACACATTAGTCATCTGGAATTGTTATGAGTTAGCAAACCAAAAATTCTCAGAGTTAATATTATAAGCCTCAGTAGTTTAGAAAGGCTTGTCATGTCACATTTTTTTACGATTTTAACTTTTATCACAGAATATAAGTGTTTATTCACTCTGGCAAAATAGAATTTTAGGAGAAATACAAAAGTTATGACCTGTAGAATTAAAAAATAATGTTCTGAAAAAATAGCCCTATGAATTTTACTTGTCCCCCAACCCACAATTTATTCTTTAATAGTCAACAATTGAAAATAGCCTGTATTTCTTTCTTTTTCCTTTCTTTCTTTCTTTCTTTCTTTCTTTCTTTCTTTCTTTCTTTCTTTCTTTCTTTCTTTCTTTCTTTCTCTTTTTTTTTTGTGGTACTGAGAATGGAACCCAGGGACATTCTACTTCCAAGCTACACCCCCAGGTCCATTTTTTTATTTTTATATTTTATTTTGAAACATGGTCTCACTGAGTTGCAAAGGGCCTATCTAATTAGCTGAGGTTGTCTACAAACTGTGATCCTCCTGTTTCAGCCTCCCAAATGCAGAGATTACAAGCATGTTCCACCACATCAGGCTGCCTGTACTTTTTAATAGTTACTATACTGAAAGAATACCAAAAATTATGAATTCATGAAACTAGTAAGATATAAAACAAATAAGTACAAAATGAAACCAGATATGTCTTCATTTACAAAAATATGAATCATATAAATAAATATAACTTCATGTAAGGTAATAGATTTTTGAATATATTTAAATTAGATTTTAAAAATAATTTTGCTAGAAAAGATGTTATTGGTATAAAATTATATCATATTTTTAACATATAGAAATAGAGACAATACTTTGGATGAATACTTTTTTGTATCTCACTATTTGTTTTTGTTTCTTCTTTCTCTCTTGGTTTGGCAATTTTAGCAAGATTCCTAATTGAGGTTTAGATTTTTATTTTAATTAATTTATTTGTGTGTGTGTGTGTGTGTGTGTGTGTGTGTGTGTGTGTGTGTATGTGTGGGGCTGGGGATTGAACATTCGAGCATTCTATTTCTGATCTACCCCAGCCATTTATTTATTCATTCATTCATTCATTCATGTGTTCATTTGTTTTGAAACAAGGTTTTGCTAGGTTGCTGGGAGTCTCCTTATATTGCTGAACTTTTCTTGAACCTGTACTTCTGCTTTGCCTTACAAGTATGAGGATTAAAGACATGTGACATCAAACTTGGTGAGATCATTATATTTATGGAAACTATGGATTTTATTGGGTGAGAAAATATGTTAAAAAGGTGATATAAAAAAAATAAAGAGCTGGGTGTGGTGGTGCATGCTTGTAATCCCTTCACTTGGGAGGCTGAGCAGGAGGATCGAACAGGTTGAAGCCAGCCTCAGCTACTTAGAGAGGCTCTCAGCAACTTAGTGAGACCCTGTTTCCAAATAAAATATAAAATATA
The DNA here is from genome assembly GCF_963383645.1 of Muscardinus avellanarius. Classification (NCBI taxonomy): domain Eukaryota; kingdom Metazoa; phylum Chordata; class Mammalia; order Rodentia; family Gliridae; genus Muscardinus; species Muscardinus avellanarius. Next base: position 179,220,063 of record NC_137787.1, read on the forward strand.
TAAAATAGGCCTGGAGTATAGTCTGGAGGTAGAAAGCCTCTGGGTTCCACCCCCAGTACCACCACCAAAGAAAAAAAATAGAATGCAAAGGTAAAATGAAACCAAGGTATTATCAAGAATAATGTGCAAATGTTAGGCAAGAAGAAAAAAATAACAAAAATAAAGTAAATAAAAGCAATAAATAAGATGAACTAAAACTTGTCAAATTAGAATTTTAAGAAGAATTTTAAGAAGAAAAATTAATTTAGAGAATAAAAATTATTAACATGGCAGAAGCCCCATATTTTTACAGTGAATTCATTATTTTTAAGTGTGTGTGTGACAGTTTGTCTGGGTATATATACTTAACACTGTGATTTTTACATTCCAACTAAAATTTACCATCAAATCCATCTAAACTACTGATTTTTTATTAGAAAATTTTATGTAAAATTTAACTCTTAAAAACCATGGGCTATTCTAATTACCTATGTTTCGCTGTGGAAACATGAATCATTTGGGTCTTTCAAGAAATTTGTCCATTTCACTGGAATTATTGAATATATATATAGTTTGAAGTGTTAGGAATCAAAGCCAGGGCCCGACACATAGCACATAGCAAATGTGCTATGACTGAGCCACATTTCTAGCTCAAGAAATATTATTTTATTGAGTAAAACTCATTTGACATAAGACATGACAGCTTTCTTTGTTATAAATTAAGCACACAGTATTATCACATATATGCACAATGTTGTACCACACGCTGCTAGAACTGCTTCATCTTTTAAGACTGAAACTTTATTATAAGGACTTCCCATTTCATCTTTTCTCTAGCCCTTGGTAACTAGAATTATATCATTCCTTATATAAATTTGACTCTTTTAAGAATCACATAAAGTGAAATCATATTGTACTTGACCTGTGAGTAGTTTACTTCACCTAACATAGTAATCTCAATGTTAATCCATGTTTTTACATATCATAGCATTTCCTTTTATGGTTGAACAATATTACATTATATTTACATATCATATTTTTTGTATTCATCCTTGATGTCATTTATGGTGTTTTATTCTCTTGACTATTGTCATCAATGCTGCTGTGAGCTTGGGAATATAAATGTCTATTGTAATCTCTGATTTCAACCTTTTTAAAAATAAATACTCAGCCAGGCATGGTAGCCCACATCTGTAATCTCAGTTCTTGTAAGGGTGAGATAGTAGAATCTCAGATTTGAGGCCATCTTAGAAACTTAGTGAGACTCTCAACAACCTAATGATAACCTCTTCAAAAAAAAATTTAAAAAACAAAGAACTGGGGGTGTACTTTAGAAATCGAAAGCCTCTGAATTCAGTCTCCATACCATAAATACATAAGTTAAATAAAATTTAAAAGTGATATTATTGGATCACATAACATTTTTCTCACAAACTCAATATTTTCCATAATGGCCATCTAATTTACATTTCCACTGATGATTTGCAGAACAACAATGATTCCCAGTTTTTTTTTTTTTATTTCCTTAAGAGTGATAGTTACCCAAACTACATAGTTCTCTAGTTCTCTTTCATAATCATTTGTGGAACTGTCATTAGTCACTTTGTCTTCATTTCAGTTTCTTCTGAACAGCATAAAACACTTATGAATGCCACATAGGTTTTATTAAATAAAGACTAACAAGCTTGATCAGTTACATGAGTCACAGTAAAGGTAATATGAAGATGGGCATTTGATATTTACAGAAAGGGTAAAATAGACTGAAAAATATATGTGCATGTATGCCTCTACCATTTTGTATCCCATTATAATGTATAACTACAATACAGCAATAAAAACAAAATAAGATAAGATACAAAAATTAACAATCTATATATTGTATAGCAACTAAATAATGGTTTCAACATCAGAATAATAGGTTCTATTAACAATAGTATGGATATAGTTGAAGTGCCTTTATGTAAGAAAAAAATGCAAAAAATAATATGGCTTCACAAGAAAGCAATGTGAATGTTCATTTTTCAAATACTGGAGATTGAATTTATAAATATAAATATAATAAAGTTATCATGTTTATGGTAATCTATGGCCATCAAAGCAACATAAATTACTAGGTGATGTGTTAAGATTCACATATAAATTAAAATGGGATACAAATGAACACATTCTGCTAAATATTTACCAGTACCATGAAATGAACACACTTAAAAGTAACATGATAATTTCAAATGTGTTAAATGCATATTTCACATAGGAAGGAAATACAACATACACACTAATTTTCTCACTATATTTTATAAACTTACAAAAATAAATATATTTATTTCTAATTTAAAATTAACTAACCATCATTTTTACCTTATTATCATTATGTAAAATTATATTTTGATACTTTTTCTTAATGAATTCAAGATTTGGAGGAGAAAAAAGATCTGTTATTATTTAATTGTGTACTTTAACGTCTCTGTAATGTCCTTACCATCTCTATCTCATCGTGATACTCATTTAATTATAAAATGCCTTTAACTGATTTAGACAATTTTGCATCAATATTTAATACAAGTGATATATTATAAAAAATTCTCATTTCCAGAAGAATGTGAAGAATTAGAAACCTGGTGAAATACACATAACACAATTTTTTCATCTTAGCCTGTTTAACTGCAAAATTCAGTAACAGCATGTACATTCATATTGCTATGCTATTTTACAAAACTAAAGCCATATCATTTAAACAATAACCAACAAGTCTCCCCTCTCTGAAGCCCTTAGCAAATAAAATTCAACCTTTTGTCTATATGGTTTGTGTACTCAGGGTACCTTCTGTAATTGAAATTATACAATGTTTTAATATTTTTGACTACATTATATCTTTTAGCATAATGTTCTCAAAGCTCTTTCATTTTGTTACATATGTTGGATTAACTCCCTTTTTAAGGTTGACTAACATTCCATTATATTTATAGACCACATTTTATTTATTCATTTTTATGTTGCTGCCCATTTTGATTGCTTCAACCATTTATTACAAAAATGATGCTGTATAAAAATTTGACACCTGATTTAAGTTATTTGAGAATTTAATCAGTCATTATAATTTTCTCATTAAATCTATCACTGTTTGAATGTTTTTATATAAATTGGCTAAATTTATAAAGTTTAATAAACTAACCTTAGGTTACTGTCATCTACTAAGATAGATTATAGATAAATATGTCATACACGACAGATTCTTCAATGAGCTTTTTCAGTTTTCATTTAATTCTCTAGTAAGTAAATACAGGAAATTGTACAATCTCTTCAACCAAGTGAAACTGTACCCATAAACTCATCTGAATCTATTTTTGTTTCTTCACCTGCATCTAAACCATACAAAGCTGGTTATCTATAAAATGAGAACACTTAATTTTATAGGCCAACTTGTTCTTTTAACATCACACAGATGGGTATTCTAAATGTTTCCTAAAGATCATTGTATAATGCAAAATTAAATATAAATACTACTGCATTTTTACTTTCACTTTACTCTTAAATGCTAGGCCTTATTTAAAGACTATTGTCAGTTTTAGTCCTTGAGGGTGAAATTGTCTTACACCCAAAACTTGGCCCCAATTAAGAAACAAGGAAATTTGCTCAATAAAGTTGGCACTAAACTAGCAAAAATCATTTAGTAGTTATTTTCCTAACTCTTTAATCAAGATAAATACCAATGCACTTTGAAAATTGTTAACCAATGAATTTTAGTCTTTAGAAATAGAAATATTTATTGGTAAAAAACACATTTCTATACCTTTTTAAGTAAAAAGTTATACTAGATTGTTTGATTGTTTTTATTTTCTTCGATATTTCTACCTCCAGTATACGTATGACAAAATAATTATCCAATTTTCAATATCTCACCTAGTTCTTGCCAAAATACAATCTGTGAGGATTCAGATTTAATTTAGTTTAGCATTGTGACAGTTGTTAACACAACATTTAGTTTAGAAGCAATTTGGGAAGTTAGTAGGAAGCAGAATATGGAAAACACCTGCCAATTTTGGCTTGTGAGAATAAACCATGTAACCATTATATTATAAAGACTATGATAATTTAAAACAAACTTCACTCTATTGAATTAATCTGAAATACACTAAAACAGCATTTTTCACATTGAGGAAAACTTTAATGATAGTCACTCATATGATGCATTTTAACTTTGAAAATATAGGAGGCTGAGACTAGATAAACACAGGTTCGCAGCCACCCTCAGCTACTTAGGTCCTCTGCAACTTAGTGAGACCCTGTTTCAGAATAAAGAATTTTAAAAAATAGGTCTGGGGTGTAGCTCAAAGGTAAAATATCCCTGGGTTCAATCCTCAGTACTGCAAAAAATTAAAATAAATATAAATTGTTTCTAAATTGTGTTTTTATGAATTACATGTGCGCAGTTTTAAAGTAATATACATACAGTATTTGGCTACTAAAAAAGAAAAGTAATGTGCAAATTATACTCAAGATAAAAACAATCTCAATTTTCAGTTAAAATTGCATTAGTTATAATATTTAAGTTAGATGCATCAATATTGACAAAAAAATAGTACAAGCTGGGTGTGGTAGCACATTCCTGTAATCCCAGTACTTTGAGGCTGAGACAGGAGGATCATAAGTATAAGGCCAGGCTCAATAACTTAGTGATACCCTGTTTGAAATTAAAAGTGATTAGGGATATAGTTCAGAAAGCTTCTCAGATCAAACCTCATTTCACAAAAGGAAAAACAGAAAGGAGTGAAAAAAGAAAGAAATGAAAAGGAAATAAAAATAAAAAAAGTAGAACATAGGTTTAAAAAGGACTGCCTTCTCAAAAATGTTAGTAGTAGTAATATGATTTTATATGATAGAAAAAGAATTATGCTAAAATATATTAAAACCAATAAAACTGGATATGATGAGATATACTTTTAATCCCAGTACTTGGGAGACTGAGACAGAAGGATCACAGGTTCAAGGACAGCCTCAGCAAATAATGAGACTCTCTTTAACCTAGTAAGACCTTGTTTCAAAATAAAAATAAAAATAGGGCTGGGGTATAGATTGGAGGGAAAATGCTCCTAAGTTCAGTCCCCAATACCTCCCTCAAAAAAAAAAATAACTAGTAAAAGAAATTAAGTATAGTGCTATGTATAAGGAAATGCATAAAAAAGGAAAATGGAAATTATAATAAAAATATGTAACCCAAAATAACAAATCAAATTATTATATAACAAAACACATATACATAATTTCTTTTAAAAAATACATTGGAGCCAGGCGTGGTGGCTCACACTTGTAATCACAGTGCTTGGGAGGCTGAGGCAGGAGGCTCGCACAGGTTCAAAGCCAGCCTCGGCTACTTAGTGAGGCTCTCAGCAACTTAGTGAGACACTATTTTCAAATAAAGTATAAAGAAAGTAGGTCTTGGAGAATAGCCTGGAGGTAGAAAGCCTCTGGGTTCCACCCCCAGTACCACAAAAAAAAAAAAAAAACTTAGAATAGGCAGGGTGTGGTGGCATGTGCTTGTAGATCCAGTACTTAGGAGTCAGAGACAGGAAGTTCAAGGGCAGCATCCTCAATGTAAAAAGAATCTCAGCAAAAAATAAGAGATGGATAGTATAGCTCAGAAATAAAATAACCCTAGTTTCAATCCCCAGTATCACAAACACAAAGAAATATATGTATCCAAAAATTAGTATTGAAAGAAATACAGATAAATTAAGTAAAAGAATAAATATAGCATTTATGGTAATATATACTTTTACAAAATTTGGTGCTGTTGTATTGTTATAATGTTGGTGCATGAACAGTAGCTACCACATATATTCAATTCCAACTATTTGTTTAGTAATTATCCTCAATTTATTTTTAGGATTAGTGTGTCTAGAGAAAAAAATCACCAATATTACCCACTTTGCATCAAAGACAGACAGCTCATCCCAGGGTTTTGGGAGGGAAGAATTTACTTTCTCAATAACTGATGACAGTCTATCTATCTATCTATAATTTTCTTTTTCTCTCAGAAAAAAAAATTAGGTGAAACAGAAAAAATGGGCTAAAAATAACATTTTTACTGATGGAGTAAATAAGAGTCCTCAAGGGTCTCGATGGTATTCTGAAAGCTGGAAAAAGAGGGCTAAGCGATTTTCTTGTAGAGCTGGCAGAAAGGCCTGTATGTTTGAAAATCTCTATTGTACATACTTTTATTGGTGTATTATAGTTTCACATCATAATATAGTTTGTACTTATAGTGACATACACTTACATAGCACTTGGTGAGCTTTTCCCTGTCTTCCACCCTCTATACTCCCGTTTTCCCTAACAGATAGTCCCTATTACATATTGAGATTGGCATTAATATTATTATATATGCACATGCCAGTGAAAGTGTTTCCTTCATTAATTCTTTCCTTTTTTTTTTTTTTTTTGGTGGTACTGGGGGTGGAACGCAAGGGCTTTCTACCTCCAGGCTATTCTCCCAGACCTATTTTATATTTATTTTTATTTGGAAACAAGGTCTCACTATGTTGCTGAGAGCCTCACTAAGTAGCTGAGGCTGGCTTCGAACCTGTTAGATCCTCCTGTCTCAGCCTCCCAAGTGCAGGGATTACAAGTGTGTGCCACCACGCCCGGCTCCAATTCTCCCTCTTTTTATGGCCCCCTTCTCTAAGACTCCCTCACCAGCTTTACTGGAGTTTCTCTTCCATTACCTGAAATCCCTCTTATATCACAGTAACTCCATAGCTTCCACATATAAGAGGAAATATATGACCCTTCACTTGCTGTGATTGGTTAATCTCATTTAACATGATGTTATTCACAGAACCTTTATTTTTAGTAAGTGAGCAACATTAGAATTCTGACACAAATAACTTTATGATAAATCTATGTTTTAAGCCTCACACCATCAAGGTGAGAAGCAAGAAGATAATCAAGGTTATTCAAAGACACAAGCACAGTTACTCAACACCAAACCCCAAAAGACCCACCTCCTTGATCCACACACCTATCCACCTAGGTTACCACCCAGTAAATCCATTGCAACTCTAAGGACTTAATTAAATTAACTCCAAACATTAACACATGAGCTCCTGAGGGAATATTCTACATCTAACCATAACATTCTAATAATTAAAATAACTGGAAAAACACACTAACCTACTCTAGCAAGACTTCTAATGTTAAAAACCTTTAAAAATTATCTGTCCATTTCATTGGGTAAATATACATAAGCAGCAGAGATATTGCTGAAAGTGAAAGAATAAAGAAATAGGTGATAAAAAATTACTTATAAACACCAGGTGTGACAATATGACCAGTCACAGAAACTAGGTCTCTAATTATCATGAGTTCTTTTTTGTTCCATTACGAATTTTAATATATATGAAAATTTTATATATACCTATGATATATAAAATTAGTATATAACACTGTTTCAATTATTGTAGCTTTATAAGGTTTGAAATCAGAAAAAATGTACACCTTCTAGCTTTGTTCTTTTTCAAGATTGTTTTGGATATTTACAGTTTATATTTCATGTTAGGATAGATTTTTTCTGAAAAAAAAATGTATGATAGTTTCACCTTAAAAAAAAAAAAGAAAAAATATCCTTTGGTAAGAAAGATAGCAAAAAGAAATATTGAAATGTTATCTCTAAGTGATCAAAAGTTTGATTTCAGACAAATGAATCTGTCATGTGAGATTATCATTGTTAATTTTGGATAAATTGCTATAATATTAGTTGTCAACCACTAAGCCAAGCATGGGAATGGGGGATGGGGAGGGAATGGGGTGGGGATTGGGTAGGGGCTAACTGGGTGATGTGTGCATGTATGTCCACTCAAGTTTTTTATCCCATTATGATGTATGAATACAGTGCACCAATAAAAAATTAAAACAAATTAGATTAATATATAAATACTATTTAATATGTTATATATTAAGCAAATCATGTAACATAATATGTTTTGACTTTTAGTATAAATATTACTAGTATTTCTTCATAGTATTTATATTTTGGGGATATCAGAATAAGAGTAAACATCACTTGAGTAAACATCATTTTCTTGTTGGGAAGGTTTTGGTGCAAATTTTGTTGTACTCAGTGTAGTTCTATCACATTAATTAGAATGATGACATTATTATTATTATTATTATTATTATTATTATTATTATTTGTACTTGGAGAGTAAAGATGATTTAAGGATATGTATACGGGTATTAATTTTGCAAGAGATGAACTTGTAGTTTTACATCATCTTAACTTCATAAAGCTTTTCCAGAGAGTTGGCAAAATATTACTTCTGAATGTGTTTGTGCAGGTGTTTCCAGAAGATATTAGCATTAGCATTGGAGTGAGAAAAGATCACCCTCAGTGATGTCATAGGCACCACTCATGCTACTGTGAGCCAGAATAAATGAATAGGCAGAGAAAGGGTAAATTTATTATCTCTGTTTAAAGTCAGACATCTGTTTTCTCTTGTCTTTGTACTACATTGTTCCTGGTTTTCAGGCTTTCTAATTCAGACCAGAATTTTGTTTCTCTGGCTCTGAGAAATTTGGTTTTGGATAAAACTGCACCTTTGGCTTTCCCAGAAACCTACCTTGCATAAGGCAGACCATGAGACTTCCCAGCTTTCAGAGAGCCATGAACCAATCATATATAGTAAGTTGTTTTATATAGGTCTGTATTTCTATCCTACTGGTTAGGGCTCTCTGTTGAAGCCTAATATATCTTCCAAGGGCCACTATTCATAAAAAGTCTCTTGAAAAATGTCTCAGTTTCAAATATGAGGTAAATCTGGTGTAAGAATGTTGGATGTAATATCCTTCCTTTGTTTTTTTCTCTTTCTCTTTATACTTCCCTTGATTCCAAAATTCTTTATTTCTTTTCTAACATTTTTAACACATATACTTTTACTTTTTGCTACTTGACAGTACACTAGTCACATATACTACACCAAACCAAGTAAATAATATGTTATAGTAGAAATAATTAATGTTAAAAATGTTTTGTAAAGCCAAATAAATAATTTTTAACAAATTCTTTTTAGTCTTTCAAACATACAATTTATTGCTCAAAATTTGAGTTGATTATGGAAAATTATTTCTTGATTTGTACACACTCTATTGTCATAAAAAGAATGAAAAATGTCTAGTCTTTTTTCCAATATCCTGCTTAGAGAGATTTACTCAGTCTGGTTGCCATTGTAAATTTGAGTATAACAGTAGAATATTAGATCATAATAAAATATATTGGAATTGACTGTTAGTTCAAGTTCTCCAGTGTACAGATGTCAAGACATGATTAAATGATCAATGGCTCTATTAGAGGGCTTATCTGTGGTAGAAAATTGAAAGGATTCCAGAAAGAGTTACAGAGACCTCACTGAGCCTGGGAGAAGAACAATCTGGACCAGGGAGAAGAAAAAACAAATAAGGTTTTGCAGAAGAGTTCTCAATTGTTGTGCAGTCAAAAGAAGGTTTTAAAGGGTGTTTTTAAGTCTTTTAGACAAGATTAATTCTCTGAGGAGTCTCATATCCTGAAGGATTTGGTCCTATTTTGAAACAGTGCTCAGGCTATGTGGAATAGAAAATCTGACTTCAAGAAATAGGTTCTTAAAATTATACTGTCCAATAGATCACATATTTTTATTAAATTGTATTATTTATTTGGATTGCTATATCAAAATGCCTTAACCTTGATAATATATAATCAACAGAACTGTATTGCTCAGTTGTGGAAGCTGGAGGTCTAAATTTTAGACATCAGCAGATCTGGGCTCTGGTAAGGGCTTGGTCTCTGCTTCATAGAAAGTGCCCTATGCTGCATCATGAACTGATTAAAAGGAGGAACAAGCCCCCTTGAGCCGTATTATAAAGGAATTAGTCCCATTCATAGAAGTGGTTCTTTCATAACCTAATGACCTCCTAATGACTCCATTTTTTACTAACACTAAGTTGGGAACTTATCATCAATATTCAAATTTTTATAGAGGAGAGAAAGAAATGTTCAAATGATAGCACTAATATACTTCCTTAATCATTTTGTAAAAAAGCTGACAACAATCTTTAATCTGTAAATGCCAACAAAGTTATTTGCTTTTTTATCATTCATATGATCACGATACTCTCTAATATTATTTGTCTCATAAAATAATTTGTTTCTTGTTTCACAGACTTTTCCAAGGACAACTATTCTAATCTTTATTATGCTCTAAATGTTTCCTAATTTACATATACTGAGTTTATGTTTGGGTGCTTTTTTTCTTCAAAACTTTTTGCAACAATTCTTAACTCTAAGATAATTATAGTTCATAAATGGTCAGTAGATAACCAGATTTTATTTTTTCTAAATGTGCCTTTATTTCTCTTTTTCTTTTTTTTGCCTTTTTTTTTTATTGGTGCACTGTATTCATACATCATAGTGGGATACAAACTTTTATAGACATACATGCACACATCGCCCAGTCAGCCCCAACCCGATCCCCACCCCATTCTCTCCCCATCCCTCCCTCCCATGCTTGGCTTAGTGGTTGACATCTAGTATTATAGCAATTTATCCAAAATTAAAAATGATAATCTCACATAATAGTTTCATTTGTCTGATACCAAGGTTTTGATGACTTAAAGATAACATTTCAATATTTCTTTTACTTTCTTTCTTTTTTTTTTTTTTATTACATTGACAACACCTCTGAGCTCAGTCATCTGTGAGTCACTGTATGCTGTCAGTTTTACCTCCTAAGGAATTCACCAACTTGTCCTAGGAGCTCTTGCCTCAGTATTAACCTTCAAGTGCGCATACTCATATGGTACAACAATGGTTGCATATTGCTTTGCAGAGTGACTTCAATCACTTCTCAAAACCTTTGTTCAGAAAGTTATCACATTTTTCATGGCTGCCTTACAGAAAGATGTGTTTTTAGGGTCTCACAGCCATTTATTTTTCAAGGGAACTCTGCACATGTATTTATAAAATATACTTGAAATAATTCATTTGAATTTATAAAGGTAATTTGTTCTCATCAGCTTGACATCCAATAGCATATTTGAGACCATAAAAGTATCTCTTATGTGCATTCATTGTACCACACTCAATGGTCAGAAATGTGGGCTGGGTTCTAGACAAAACTGTGATTTATTAACTATGGGACCTTGTATAACATACTCAATCTTCTAGTTTACTTATCTGAAATATATGAAGATAATAAGAGATCCTGCCTCATGTGGTTGTTGTGGGATGTGAGTTAATACAGGTGAAATGCTTAGAACACTGCAATGCATATTAAGAATGTAAAAAAATAGTCATTGGCAATTGTTGTAAAGCACAGGTTTTGTCATGCCAGAGAGTTTTATTTAGATAAATATTATATTTAGACTGACAAGTTACTATATTCAAGGATTCATTCTTCTGTCTTCACATTATATTTTTTTCATATTTATTTTTAATTGGTGCACTGTATTCATACATCATAGTGGGATACATACTTTTGTAGACATACATGCACACATTGCCCAGTCAGCCCCCACCCGATCCCCACCCCATTCTCTCCCTATCCCCCCCTCCTATACTTGGCTTAGTAGTTGACATCTAGTATTATAGCAATTTATCCAAAATTAAAAATGATAATCTCTCATAACAGTTTCATTTGTCTGATACCAAGCTTTTGATGACTTAAAGATAACATTTCAATATTTCTTTTTGCTTTCTTTCTTACCAGAGAATCTATTTTTTTCTATTTTTTAGGTGAAACTATCATATATTTATATATTTATTTTTCAGAAAAAAAAATCTATCCTAATATGGAATATGGACTCTAGGTACCCACATCGATCTTGAAAAAGAACAAAGCTAGAAGATATATATTTTCTGATTTCAAACCATATAAAGCTACAATAATTGAAACAGTGTAGTACTATTCTAAAGGCAGATATATAAACCATTGGAGTTAAATAAAAGCCTAGAGCTAAATTCTTCCCTATATTGTCAAGTTATTTTTGACAAGGTTTCCACGAACATTTGGTGATGGAAATAATAATCTTTTAACTAAATATTGTTGAAACATAATAATTACATGGAAAAGAATAAAATTGGACCCTTACCTAATCCCATATACAAGTATTAACTCAAAATAGATAAAAGACCTAAATATAAATCTTAAGACTATAAACTTTTAGGAGAAAATCTGGGTCATAAAACCTCACAACATTGAAATTGGCAGTGATTTCTTGGTTATGATTTCAATGGCACAGGCAACAGAAGAGTATACAAACTCCCTAAAAAATAAAAAAAACATATTGTATATCCAAAGACAATGTAACCAGAGTTAAGAGTTACTAATAGAATGGGATAAAATATTTCCAAATGCTATATCTGAAGGTATATTAATATTCCAACTAGAAATCCTAAAAATTAACAACAATAAAGGCAAACAATATCCTTTAGAGATAGGTAACAGACTAACATAAAAAATGAATCTCCACAGATAACCAATCTTAGTTGTCTGTTAGATGGAAAATCTTGTTTCTCTAGTTCTGATGTGTGTTACCTATTTCTTCTTTGTAGTTAATCTCTTTGAGTATTTTCTCTAGTGCTGGTTTTGAAGACATAAATTCCTTCAGTTTCTGTTTGTCATGGAAGCTTCTTATTTCTCCATCTAATCCCTAAAAAAAAAAAAAAAAAAATGACCTGGCCACCTCACTCCTCTATGCTGTGCTGCGGACTGTGATGTGCTCAGAACAGCAGATCCTGCTCTACGTGGTGAAGGCCTCCGCTCTTGGAGGTGAGATAAAATTCATTGCTGCTGAGTGTTCGATCTCACAACCTCTTCAAAACACATACTGACTTCTTTTATTAAAAAATATTGGAGGGGGTCAAGATGGCGGCAGCGGCAGCCAGTATTTAGGAGATGGAGACAAATCCTATCTAATCCACCTTGAACTTTTGGAAAAAAATCTCCACGAAGGTAGACTGCTCCTGCCACACTTGCTTAGGAATTCTGGACATCATATCATGTAAGGAAGGTGCTCAGGGGATAACCAGGAGGATGGTGTCAGCAGTGGCAGTGGTGGCGGCCAGTGATTGGGAGAGGCAGAGACCTGATCCAATCCACCTTGAACTTTTGAAGAAATCTCCCCAAAGGTAGGCTGCTACCGCCACGCATCCTCAGGAACTTCAGACAACATGCTGTGTGAGAAAAGTGTTTGGGAAAGAACTGAGATGGTGATGATAGTGGTGGCAGCAGCGGTAGGTGGCAGCGGTGGTGGTTATGATGGCAGCAGCCACAGCCGCAGCCAGTAATTGGGAGAGGCAAAGATCTGATCCAATCCATCTTGATCTTTTGAGGAAATCTCCCCAGAGGTAGACTTCTACTGCTGCGTATGCTCAGGAATTCTGGACAACATGCTGTGTGGGAAAAGTGTTTGGAAGAGAACTAAGATGGTAGTGGCAGTGGCCAGTATTTGGGAGAGACAAAGATCTGATCCAATCCACCTGGATCTTTTGAAGAAATCTCCCCAAAGGTAGAATGCTACTCCCGCACATGCCCGCACTTATAATACATGCTGTGTGGGAAAGGTGATCAGGAGAGAACGGAGATTGCAGTGGTGGTGGCGGTGGCAACAGCAGTGACCAGTTTTTGGAGGGACAGACAGATCCAGTCCAATTCACCTTGATTGGACTTATGAGCAAATCTCCCTCAAGTAGGCTGCTCCTGCCCCACATGCTTGGGAATTCTGGAAAACATGCTAAGTGCTAAAATTGTTTGGGGTATATCAGAGGAAGCCCCATAAAGCCAGGTGGGGCCACCATGCTGTGTGTTCTAGGAGACATCAGCCCTCATGGCCACCATGCTCCTCTGCACAGTGCAGGAGGCCAGGGTGCACATGGAGAAGCAGAGCCTGCTCTCTGTAGTGAAGATGTGGACTTCAGCCTTTGGAGGGAAGACAAAATTCATTGCCACCAGGTATTCGGGCTCCCAGATTTTGCAAAAGACATGTACTGCTTTCTCATATTAAAAAATATGGAAGAAAAAAGGGAACATCTGTAGATGACCTGCTCACAGTGACAGAGACCAGCACCCATTGGACAGCGACTCTGGTGCTGGGGCCTCTGAGGCCAGGATAGGAGCCTGCCAGGAGGCAAGGCTGGTTTCGGAGCCAGCAAGGCTGGGATCGGATCCCCTTTCATTTTCTATACACTTGCTTTGAGGCCTTTCATCATATTGAAGATTAGGATTAGGAATTTCTCATCTACATAGCAAAGGTAATAATTTTAAGTTCCTAACAATTTGTAATATTATTATTTATAATAATATATTAAAATATATTATTTTTTCTTTAAAAAGTAAACTATTTAAGAATAGGTGACTTCCTTCCAGTCTCCGCCTCCCAAGTGCAGGGATTACAAGCTTGTGCCACCATACCCAGCTATACTTCATTTTCAAACAACCAAAATCCAGACAAATAAAAAGATCAACATATTTGGGAGGATTATGAGAGAATTGAGGTAACATGTTTATCATCATTTCAAAATTTACATAGGTGAAACTAGAAAGTCATAGCTGAGATCTGTTCACCTAAAAAAAAAAATTCTAGAATGAAAAATTGGAGAAAACAACTACATGGCAATTTTGACCAAATGCTGCATGGTAATTGTGGACAATGGTGAAAGTGAGAATCTCCTGGGGCAGGTCATCTTAGGAAGGCTCCCACAATGTTGACAGTTTACCTCTTGATAACCCATCAGTATTTTACACTGAAGAACCAAGAAAATGTCATCCTGCTTCTAGTGGGTTGGGAATAAAAGTAATAATTGTGAAATACCACCAGAGAATTTTAATAAATGGCCTATTGTTGTTGGTTGTGGTAGTCCATGCCTTAGGAATATTAGGCAGAATAATAGCAAGTTCAAGGGTAGCCTCAGCAACTTAGTGAGCCATAGGGTCAAAGGATATATCTCAGTAGTATAGTGACATACTGTCTCTAGGTAAGTCCCACTCCAAAAAAAAGACTATTTTTTTTAGGAAAAAAGCTATTATTAAAACACTTGAGGTAGAAATTGCTCACAGTCTAGGTCCTCTAACTCACGGCATAAGAAGAATCAAAATTCATTATGTAGTACTTTGCCTCTTACCATCTTATTACCTCACCAACAGAGCACTAGTATTAGTGAACTAGAGAAGAGCTGCAAGATATAGATACAGCATAATTCAGGAAGCCCTAAGCCAGTAAAGACAGAAAAATAATTTGAGTATGAATATTTGAAGCCTTTGTCATCTACAGTAAACATTAAATACAGTACGACTCCCAGTAAAAGCACCTAAACTTTCAGTTTACTGAAGTTCCCATTGCTTATCATATTTTTAACTTTCAACAATAATATCAATTGAAATGCCAATTATCCATCATGATAAAGGGGAAGGAAAAACATAGTTTGAAGAAACAAGGCAAGTATTAGAATGAGACCAAGAAATGACACAGATATTTTTATACTTTCATTGGTACATTTTAGTCTCACATCATATTGTGGCTCATCATAATTGTGACAGACATACACACAGCACTTGGTGGACTTTTTTCCACGTCATTCTCCATTTCCCCCCTTTCCCTACACAAGGTATTCAAATTGAAATTGATGTTCTCCCATATGTACCTAATGTGATTCTTTCATTGATGCTTTCTTCTGCCCCTCTTCCCCTAGGCCACCTTTCTGGCTGCACTAAAATGTATCCTCTATTACCTGGAGTCTCTCTAGTACCTTGGTTACTCCCTAGTTTCCTCATATGAGATCAAATATATGACCCTTCACTTTCTGTGACTGGCTAACCTTACTTAATATAATGTTCTCCAGGCCCATCCATTTTCTTACAAATGACATGAGAGTCTTCAGAATGGCAGAAGACCTTTGCCAGTTATTTTTCTGATAAAGGAGTAATATCTAGAATACCCAAATAACTTAAAGGACTCAATCAAGAAATGGATAGTTGAAGTGATTAAACTCTTCACAAAAATGAAAGTACATATGGCTAGTGATACATGAAGAAATGTTTAACATAATTAGTAATCAGAGAGATGCAAATTTAAACTACAGGAAGATTCCATCCAACTCCAATCAAAATGATGATCATGAAGATGTCAAACAATAAATACTGGTGAGGATGTAGAGAAAAAGGAATTCTTGTACATTGCTGGGGAGTATAAAGGTGAGTACAGCTGCTATGGAGATCAGTATGGAGATTCCACAGAAAATTGAAAATGGAGCTGGATATAGTCGTGAGAAACTGTATACCTAACACTTGGGAGGCTGAGATAGGAGAATCACAGATTTGAAGACAGCCTCAGCAATTTAGTGAGACTGTCAGCAACTTAGATCCAGCTGTTAACTAAAAACTAAAATAGGGCTAGGGGTGTGATTCATAAGGTAGAAAGCCTTTGGTTTCAATCTTCAGTACCACAAAATAAAAAGAAGTGGGAATGGACTCATCATATGATCCAGTTATCACAACTTATTATCTTTACAATGAAACTGAAATCAGAATATTATAGTAATATTTGCATACCTATATTTATGGCAGCACAATTCACAATAGCCAAATTATGGAAAAAACCTAGGTGTCTATCAACAAATGAGTGAATTAAAAATTATGAGATATACATATAATGGAATTCTACTCCACAATAAAGAACAAAATAATGTCATTTGTAGTAAAATGGGAGGACCTAGAGAACACTATGCTCAGTGAGATTAGCCAGTCACAGAAAGTGATGTATCATATATTTTGTCTTTTATGCAGAATCTAGAAAATAAGCAGGATATTGGAATTTTGATGAGAAAATTAAAGTAACTATGATTAATATATCAATGACTAAAGTGGAAAAAAATTAGATAGCATAAATGACCAAATGGTTAAGGTTTACTAACAAAGAGACATAAACCTATAAGAACAAATCAAAGAGGGATGTTAGAAATTTAAAAGCACTGTGAAAGAAATGAATAAATAATCCCTTCAATGGGGTCATCAAGGGATTGGATCAAGTCAAGGAAAAAAAAAATAAGGCAGATTGGAGAATGGCCAAGAGAAACTTTTCAGGTTGAGATACAAAATGGAAAAAATGGTGAAGATAAAACTTAAAACAATTAGAGTAGAATGTCAACAAACTGTTAAAATGTTTTAAAATTTGCAACATGTGCAAAATGGCAATATTAAATAAGAGGAAAACACATAAGAAATATTAAATAATAATTGCAAAAAATCCCCCCAAATTAATGACAGCACATATCAGGAAGACAAAGAAACCCAAGAGAAACAATTGTCAAGAAACTCATGCCTAATGCATTTCATATTGAGATATAAAAACACAAAAAACATTTAATCAAAACCAGATTTGAGGAATGAAAAATTGAATATAGAGTGAATTTCTTCTGACTGAAGACAATGCAACCACAAAAAGAATGGGGTAGAATACCTTGTGTTATATTCCATATCCACTGAAATTAGCTTCAAAAGTTAAGCAGAAATTAAGAATTTCTCAGTCAAATAAAATTCTAGGGAATCTGGTTTCATCTGACTTTCCTTTGTTTGAAAAACATCTGATGCAACCACTTTGGAAGACAGCTTGACAATTACTTATCAAAGTAAGCATAGCCTTATCATGTGACCTAACTTATTTTCCTAAATGTTTAACTAGCTAATTTGAAATTTATGTCCATATAAAGCATCCCTGGATATTTATAGTCACTTTACTGATAAATATAAAAAATATATAACAAGATTCTTTTCAATAGATGGAACAATGTATAAACTGTTTGGTGTCCATACTATAGAATATTACTCAGCATTAGGAATTAAGAAGTCACAAAATTACTGAGGAATACTAAATTCATATTGGTAAGTGGACAAAGTAAATATGTAAAAAGCCAGTACTGCATACTATATGATTTGAACTATATGACTTTGGAAAGAGCAAAAAGATAGTGAGAACAAACAGAACAGTTTTTGCCAATGTTTTACACAGAGTGAAAAATGTTGACTAGGTGAAACAGCAGATGAATAAAATACTGTATGTCACTGGGTATGTGATGTAGTAATAATGGATAAATGACATTATTCACAAATAAAGACCTATTGAGGTTTTATGGCACAAAGATTGAATTTTATTATATGTAAATTAAAAATAGAAAATTGAGGTAAAGTCACCAATGAACCAAAACTAAGAAAGGAAAATATACCTATATTACCAATGCAAGAGACAATTTTAGTGATGTAGTGGTTTGAGAGTGGAGTAAGAAATTTATTGATATATGAAATTTGGAAAGAAGTGGACTCTATAAATTTAAAAGAAAAAGAATGGCATATAAATCTTATAATAAAAATGCTATAGACAGATACTCATCATGAAGTTATAAGCCAACAGTTCTACCGATACTATACATGCATGCTGGAAATGAACACTTTGATAAATGGGTATCAGTTGGTAGAAGCCAACACTCATGTTGTTGACATTAGAATTCACACAAAAAACAAGTAATGAAGTATAGAATAATTCTTTAACGATGGGTCAAAATTTGATGCATCAATATGAGTTCATCATTAGGTTAATAGTGATATAAATGTTTATGCAAATTAAATTGATACAACACACATTAGATCACGTGATCCACTGCTCGGTCAGTTGAAATCAAGAAACAATAGGGGTCCAATAGGGGCACACCTACAACTCATGTACTGGGTTTTAACAGTATTTGCAATTGTTTAAAAAAGGAAACAGTACTAGATTATAAGCTTTAATGCCATTATCCATTAAGCTAAATGAAAGAGCTCACAGAAAACCTTGAATAATTTGAACATTAAAAATTTAAAAAGCATCAAATTACATCAAAAGCATAAAATCAACATCATGTAATGAATAATAAAATTTTAGGTGCATGCCTCCTATTCAATGTTTAAATGTATGTTTTAGAGTAAACAGACATAATTTAACACAATTAAAATTAACACTGATTACAAATGTAAATAGCACTACCAGTAAAGGGAAAACATAATAATTAGTCAAAATAGCTCACGTTTCTCTGAGTAGATTAATATTATTTTAAAATTACTTCTAATGAACCTTTGATATAAAACTTATTCTCACAGTTTATTTCAGATTGTATGTAATATATCTGCTGACATTGAGTCCTTTTGACTATCATAAAAATTATACTAAATGTTTAGAAAACATGCCCCTCCAGATGTCATATAAAACTTTAAATCCATGAGGGAAAAGATTTACAGAATAATTATTAGATTGCTGAAAAGTTGGAAAAGAAAGAGTGTATACAGGGCATTTTCTCATTCAGCATAGCGATCAGTGTTACATTTAATTTAAAGTATTTGAGAAGATTTTATGTAAATAAAATACAAATTTGAAGTTCAGTTTGGCTTTAAAAGTTCTAGCATACTTTTTGATAGGATTAAATATTGAAGATGAGAGGCTTGCCACATGTAATGTTCTTGAAAAAAACTGTGTTTCAGAAAACTTTTTATTGCTGAATATCTATTCAAGTACAACAGATAGATCATGTTGAAAATTGTAAGAAATATTGAAAGCTCACAAACACTTTAGTTTCAGGCAACAAAGTATCACAAAGAAAACAGAATTTATACCTGTCTGAGATTCAATACTTCATGTAATACCAAAGATTTATACCTAAGAAAATAACACAACAAGAACAAAATAATATCTGTAAATATTTTAGAGAAGAGAAATTGTATCATCCAGCAAATCTCTACTTTCATTTCCAACTGGGTAAAGGTCTTGTTTTTTTATTTACAAATGTGACAGAGTATTAAATTTTTCTACATAACTTGATATTTTTTAAGATCAAGTATAGTAAAAGAAGAAATTAAACAAGATGAAATAAAGTCTAGAAAAGAGGAATAATTTCATGTCCAATTTATATAATTCATTATGACTTACAAAATAACAATTTCTAGTTTCTAAGTAGATTTGTTACCATGTAGATTTGTTTCTAAGTAGACTAAAACCATGAAACGAAGTAAATGTTAGCATACTATGTCTTTGACTTAGTGGATTGAACTGTCTCATGCCTATAGTTTCACTAAAAGATATATGCATTGTACAACTATTGATTGCTGTTCATTAGCATATTTATCTCTGTAAAAAGATATAAATTCATTGAAATATGTAAAGTGTATATAAATTATATCAATAATTTTTAAAGTTTATTTTTCTTTCTCTTGATCAATTTAATATTAAACATTTTAAATATTTACATTAATTTATATTGTTCAAGAATCAAGAAAGCTCCATATCTATAACATGTCAGAACAGCTAAAGGTGATTTCTTTGTTGATAATGTAAGTATTCAATAAAGAATTTTTAAGGAATTCTCTGAAATGACTGAGAAAAAATTATATTTTTATCATCTTTCTTTTATGCACACTAAAAAAGTGTTTAAAAAAATTGAAGAAAAGATTTGTAATGACTGTTTACAAATGTGTTGTAATTATTACCAGAACTCAACTCAATGAATAAACAGAAAAGAGTAAAAGAAAAAAATTAAAATTTCATAAAATACCAGTCCAATATAGATGAACCCAAATACCTTTCTCTCTCTATATATATATATATATATATATATATATATATATATATATATATATATATATATAGTGTGTGTGTGTGTGTGTGTGTATGTATATATAATATATAAAATATAATTATATAATATACAAACAGACATAGATATCCATATATAGATATAGATATATGGATATCTATGTCTGTTTAGTGGACCAAAATATAATGTAATAGTCATCAGGAAATTGTAAATTAAATAATTTGTCAT
Source organism: Muscardinus avellanarius (assembly GCF_963383645.1). Classification (NCBI taxonomy): domain Eukaryota; kingdom Metazoa; phylum Chordata; class Mammalia; order Rodentia; family Gliridae; genus Muscardinus; species Muscardinus avellanarius. The sequence continues at coordinate 179,240,908 of NC_137787.1, forward strand.
TGTAAGAATATAATCATTTAAATGAAGATTTCAAGAAGGCTTAAAAGGTTTGGAATGCATAAAATACTTTAACATCAAGCCAATTTTTACATAAAAAACACAGTGAAGGATATTTATGAGAGAAAAATACTGCTTCAGAAGAGTTGTTTTATGGAAGCCCAGATTAATTCACTGTTAGACGAATATCAGAATGATTTGAGTAGAAAAATTTATTTGGGAATATAACATGTTGTTTTTGATATTATGAATAATGACTCAGATTTTTCCCATAAAGTGAACTTATTTCAAAGTATGATATGTTTATTTAATGAAAGCTATAGAGCAATAAAAACAAGCAGTAAATGTATGCAAATTAAAAAAAATCCATCTCCATACAGTGTTTATTAACTGCTGAATAGGATTCCCATAAAACACTTAATAGGAGAACAATACTAAAATTATTAAAATAAATAAAATTATTTATTTATTTGTTTGTTTATTGTACTGGGGATTGACCTCAGGGGCATTCTACCTCTAAGATACACACTCAGCCCTATTTTTATACTCTTTATTTTGAAGCAGGTTCTCACTAATATTGTCCAGAGCTTCACTTAGCAGCTTATGCTGGAGTCAGATCTGAAACCCTTTTTTCTTAGCTTCCAAGTACTGGGATTTGAAGCTTGCAACATCATGTCCGACTTAATGTATGCATTTTAAACACAGAATAATATCCCAAACATGTCAAGCCCTAAGAAAGAATATTAAGCACATATTTACAACATTTCAACAAATCAACTTCCAATACATTGTTTTTGAGTAAGGAATACAATCTTAAAGATGTTTCCAGAAAGTGAAAATGGATCTTCAAAATAATAGGAAATCATGGTTTCAAGTACACAGCGTTCGCCGGGTGTGGTGGCGCACACTTGTAATCCCAGCATTCGGGAGGCTGAGACTGGAGGATCGCAATTCGTGGACAGCCTCAGCTATTTAGTGAGGCACTCCACAACTTAGTGAAACCCTGTTACAAAGTAAGAATAAAAAATAAGGCAGGTGGTGTAGCTCGGAGGTCAAATGCCCCTGGGTTCCATCCCCAGACCCGCCAAAAACCAAACCAAAACAAAACAAACAACAACAACAACAACAACAACAACAACAACAAACACAGCGTTCGCACAGAGGGAGAAAAATCCTTCCAGAATTTTCGTGCTATATGTTACAAAGTAAAATCAGAATATATTATATAACTCAACCTATAATATGACTAAAAAGTTGGAATTCATAATTAGTGTGTTTATGAAGCTTAGTGGAGGCTAAAAGTAAACTTAGGGAGAAATATAATGGCACAGATATAAAATGAACTGTGAATATAACTTAAATTTTTTGCAAATAAGAAAAAGGCATTTGATATTTATGCTTCAATTTTCTCCTTTGCAAGATTTATCTCATTGTACTATTTTATTTATGAATTTAGTAAAGTCAGCAAGTTTTTTGCACTCCCATAAACAAAATAATGCAATCGCTTTTTATATTTCTCTCAGTGTTTATAATTGACATAAAATAAAACAGAGAAGAATTATACTATTTTCAAAGTACTAATATAGCCAGGCATGGTGGCGCAAGTTTGTAATCCCCGCACTTGGGAGGCGGAGACAGGAGGATCGCGCAAGTTCGAAGCCAGCCGCGCTGGTTTAAGAGACCCTGTTTCCAAATAAAAATATTAAAAAATAGGTCTGGGAGTGCAGACCAGAAGTAGAAGGGTTTCCAGGAACCCCAGTACCACCACAAAATATAAAAATAAAAATAAATGTGCTAATATAAATTAATGAAATTGATGTCACAGCTGATGATATTTGTAAATGTGGAAAATAAAAAAAAAGGATGGAAGCAAAGAAAAACATTTTCAAATAATGTGAAGAGTTACTTTTTATATGTTATGTTTTTGAAATACAAGCTTAAAAAGATGAAATAAAATTCAAGATATTCTCCATCCCCAAACTGACAAAATATGATTTATCATAGTATGTAGTTATCTTTTCATACATAATCTATGTCTTTATACCAGAATATATCATTTGAGTTCTCAGGATCATTACAATAACAATTTCCTTGTGAATATTTTCCCTTCTATTTACTTTTAAAACCTAGCTCCATTAATGTAATCCATCTGATTTATAAGACCAAATCTTTCAAGGAGTACAGGAAATTTGTAGTAATATTTCATTCAAATTGCTTAAATTTCGTGAGTGCTTGTAATTGCTACTTAAATTTAAGGTGTTATAAAAATCTATGTGGAAAATCCCCAGGGAAATGCAAATATAAACCAGAATGAGATGGTACCTCATTCTTGAAAAAAATACTATTATCAAAAAAGGTAAATATAACAAGTTCTGATGTGTATACAATGAAAAAAAATCTTACACATTAGTGGTGAGAAAATAAATTAATACAAACATTATGAAAAACAATATGGGAGTTCATTTAAAACTAAAAATACATCTCCCATATGATCTAGCTACTGATATGTGTGTGTGTGTGTGTGTGTGTGTGTGTGTGTGTGTGTGTATTGAGTATATATACCCAATGGAAATGAAATCAGCAAATCAAAGGCATATCTATATGTCCATGTTTATTGAAGCACTATTGATAAAATAAATGGAATAATCATGGTGTCCATCTACAGACAAATAAGTAAAGAACAAGTTCCATATATTTGCAATGAAATTTTATCAGCCTTGAGAAAGAAAAAAATTCTATCACTGGTAACAAAATGGACAGAAATGGAGGACACTATTTTAAGAGAGACACACCAAAACACAGAAAAACAAGTACAGCATGTTCTTTGTCACATGTGGGGTTTAAAGAGGTAATCTTAAAGTAGAAAAGAGCAAAATGGTAATTAATAGAGACTAGAAAAAGTAGAAGAAAGAAATATATTAGACAGAAGGAATGAGTTGTAGTACTCTATGGCACAAAAGGGTGATGACAGCTCAATGTAGCCTATTATTTATTTTATAAAATACTGAAAAACAGAAGCTCAATGGATCCAAAGTTAAAGACATGGTAAGGAAATCGAAAGGCTAATTACCCAATTTGATCAGAACACACTGTATACATGTATCGAGATTTCAAACTCTACCTCAAAGTATGTACAATTATATGAAATTAAAAGAAAAAATAAAGGCCAGGCGTGGTGGCGCACGCTTGTAATCCCCGCGCTTGGGAGGCTGAGACAGGAGGATCGCACTGGTTCAAAGGCAGCCTCAGCTACTTAGTGAGGCTTTCAGCAACTTAGCGAGACCCTGTTTCCAAATAAAATATAAAAATGGTCTGAGAGTATAGCCTGGAGGTAGAAAGCCTCTGGGTTCCACCCCTATTACCACCAAAAAAAAAAAAAAAAGAGAGAGATTGTGTTTTTAGGAAGACTTTTATTATCACAGAGTAAATAACTCCAACTTTATTTAAATAAAGAAAAAAATGGGGTTGGGGAAATTCAAATGTAGTCATTAAAATATGTGTGTCTGCTGGGCATGGTGGTGCATACTTGTAATCCCAGAATTCAGGAGGCCGATACAGGAGAATCACAGTTCACAGACAGCCTCAGCTACTTAGTGAGGCTCTTTGCAACTCTGTGAGATCTTGTTTCAAAATAAAGAATAAAATATAGCTCTGAGGATATAGCTCTGAGTTATAATGCCCCTGGGCTCCATCCCCAGTACTGAAAAACAAAATGTGTGTGTATGCTTCAGTATGTTTTCCACTTTGATGCTTAGATTGAATGGTTTCACAAGTAAATATAGCTGTTTGGTTCATATTTATTCATTACAAGGAGAAAAGGACCCACTCTGAGTAGTTCCACACAAGAAAATCTCCCTACATAGATCTGAACCTCGAGCCCCAGAAATGAATAAATCCAGAGTGAGCCTTGGAGAGAGAGGGAGCAAACTGCATTTGGTAATGGATTTCTTCACTTTTCATTTATAACTTTTGCATGTCACTTCTGAATGTGGTGTTTCTATTTCAAAATAGTGCATATAATTCTGTTGCGTTGTTACTTCTTAATTCTCTCTGACTAAAAGACTATATTAGGCACAACTCCACCTTTCTTACTTAGAGGTATAAATACCAGGGGAAGGAATGCCTAAGAGGCAGGTGTTTCTCAAGCAAAGCGTTCAATACTGTTTTCACTTGCAGAACACTCTACGGAAGAGGACAAGAGACCGGTACTTCAGAAAACATGGCTTAAAAACCACAGACACATGGACAATGTGGTCTTGTGTTTTATGAGGACCATTGAACACACAAGGTAAAGCCAATGAATAAATATTGTTTACTTCATATTATTATTCAGTGTTCTATATTTCTTTCCCATTTAGTTTACTTTCATTTTTCTGTCCCTTTTTAAGTGTTATTTTTTAATGTCAGAAGTTTTGGTATTTTAATTTTGTATTTCCCAACTATTGCCATGTTTGTGAAATTTCCCACTATTACACCCCACCCAGGGTCATTCACTTTGTAATCCAGAGACTCAGAAGGTATAGTAAGCAAAGAGCTTAGTTTACATAATTTTCAATATGTTTCTTCTCAGCAAATAGGTTTCTTTTGACATCTCAGTAAGTATCAAGGACGTGGAGCCGTCACCACAGCAAAGGATAGAATCAGGCTCACTATCTCACTCTTCTCAGCTTTTTCTCAAAACTTCATACTTATAGTTCAATCTGCATTTTTATATGGAAAATTTAAATTACAAATTTGATGGTGGTACATGCCACCATTTGAGGCTAAAACATAGGATTACATATTTGAGACCAACCACAAAAACTTAGCAAGACCCTGTTTCAAAATAAAGAATAAAAAGGGTTCATTTTATTACAAAAAAGAAAAAAAAGATAAATATTACAAATCTGAATTATTCTGTGAAAAACATTTCAAAATTCCCATGTACAATGTAATGCCCTAAACTCTTCTTAATGAACACAAAATACTTAGAATACATTCTTTTGTTTGTTTGTTTATTTGTTTGTTTTTGGTGGTACTGGGGTTCCTGAAAGCCTTTCTACCTCCAGGCTACACTACCAAATCTATTTTTTTAATATTTTTATTTTGGAAACAGGGTCTCTCTTAAACCAGTAAGGCTGGCTTCGAACCTGCGCAATCCTCCTATCTCTGCCTCCCAAGCACAGGGATTACAAGTGTGTGCCACCACGCCCGGCCATGAATAGAATACATTTTTTCTTGACCTGCTTAACTCTCATTCTCTAATATATCCCTGAGGATGGTGGTTAACTTGAAATTCAAAGGTGATATTATGATACTCCATGTAAGAATTACTTTGTTCGAAAAAATATTTTTGAACCTAAATTATAGCGTATATACGCATTATAACTGTTGTGTTAATCCTATTTTATATTTTTCATCATCCACTTGCTTCTTTATTTGGTTTGATTTTGATGTTAGTTATAGCAGAACACATTAAACAATTATGTATGTACATGATATTGTAGGTTCACAAGTGTTTACTCTGCTGTGTTAGGTAAATAATTTGAGGATATTTCTTAAAAATAATTTTTTATTTCAAAGAATGCTAATGCTCTTACATTTTCTCACTATTTCCCTCGTTTACTTCTCCTTTTCTATAAAAATATGGAATAATTGCAAAACTTGAATGAGCTCTAAAGAAATGACTGTATAATGGATAAAATCTAATTTCCTGCTTTTGATGTATCACAATTACATAGAAATGCCCTACTTGCAGAAAATGTGCACAAAACTTTAAAATGCAATATAGGTGGTTGTAGAGGGACTTAATCCTAGTAATTTATTTTTAAATTTCTCAAGAAAAGAGTTATCCATACAGCTACTGAAATATTTCTGTATACTGGTGACTATTTTAAACAGAAAGATGTTGTGATATCAAATTCAAACTCTTATTTTTTAATTTGTGATTTACTGTGAATGTAAGCCTTTTGTAAGTAAACTACAATTTTATTTCAAATTCTTATAATTTTAGGATGCCTCAGCATACATTTTCAGTATAAATTTAGCCTTATCAGACTGCAAGCCAGAGTTGGTTGCCCTCAACAGTTTCCAGTTTTCTACTTCTCTGGTTTTCAGTGTAATTGATTTGGATATCTGTCCTATCCAAGCATGGTGGTACAATTCTATGATACCAGTACTTGGGAGGCTGAAACCAAAGGATCACAGGTTCAATACCTGTCTCAGCAGTTAGGGGGACTCTCATCAACCTAGCAAGACCCTGTCTCAAAAAATAATTAAATAAAAGCCAGGGGTGGTGGTACATAATTGTAATCCCAGCATTTGAGAGGCTGAGACAGGAGGATCCAGGTTCATGGCAACTCAGTGAGACCCTGTTTCAAAATAAAGAATAAAATATAGGGCTGGGTGTGTAGTTTGAAGGCAAAATGCCCCTGGGTTCCATTCCCATTACAGCAAACAAACAAACAAATAAATAACAAAAATAAATAAATAGAAGAAAAACAATTTTGGTTCAAAAATGTAATTATGAGCCGGGCGTGGTGGCGCACGCTTGTAATCCCAGCATTAGGGAGGCTGAGACCTGGAGGATCACGGTTCGAGGACAGCCTCAGCTACTTAGTGAGGCCCTCTGCAACTAAGTGAGACCCGGTTTCTAAATAAAGAATAAAAAATAGGGCAGGGGGTGTAGCTCGGAGGTCAAATGCCCTTGGGTTCCATCCCCAGACCCGCAAAAAAAAAAAAAAAAAATGTAATTATGGCAGCAATAGATAATAGTTTAAAGATAAAGTAATATAGAAGAAACGATTTTTTAGTTTCTACTTACTACTAAAAAAGTTATCAAGTTTTTAAATACCAGTAAAAATTATGCCTTGAACTTATCTGTATGCTTGATACTTTGAGGCTTATAAAGTATAAATAGGTAAAATAATTTGACATTGTTCCACATTATTTTTTATTTTTTTGCGGGTCTGTGAATGGAACCCAGAGGCATTCGACCTCTAAGCTACAATCCCTGCTCTATTTTTCTTTATTTATTTTGAAACAGGGTCTCACTAAGTTGCTGAGGACCTCAATATGTAGCTGAGGCTGTCCACGAATCACAATCTTCCAGGTCTCAGCCTTCCAAATGCTGGGAATACAAGTTTGCACCACCACGCCCAGCTAGGACATTACTTCACATTAAAAAAATAAATTAAAAAGAAAAACATTTTTAAAGTAAAATGCAAACTAGTCCTAGTGGCTCACACTTGTAATCCCAGTACTTGCAAGGCTGAAATAGGAGGATCACATGCCCTTAGCAAGCCTCAGCTACTTAGTGAAGCCCTCCACAATTTAGTGAGATCCTTTTTCAATATAAAAAATAAAATAGGGCTAGGCAAGTAGCTCAGAGTTAGAATGTCCCTGGCTTTAATCTACAGTACTTGGGGGAAAAAAAGAGAGAGCTCAAAGGTAGAATATCCCAGGATTCAATCCCTGGTACCACCAAAAATTAAAATGAAAATAGATATCTGCTGTATAGAAGTGTAGCCTGGTGACCATCTCCCTATGAGTTAACCATATACAACCCCATTGACAGTCACACCTGACCTGGATTATGCAGAAGTATCACAGTGACTGCTTCCCAGTCACAATATGAGCCCATGGAACATGTCTTCCTTAATGTAAAGGCACCTACTAGAGTTCTTCACTAGAAATTCGCTTAGATAATGCCCCAAGCACCAATATAGGTTTTGGTCTACAGGTTCCTTACTTCTTTTTTTTGGAGATCAAATACCAGTGGGTAAATATGCCCTAGAAGGCGTCTCCCTTTCTAGTATCCCAAGGAGGTGTGCTGCCTCTTCTCTCTCTCAGATTATTTTCATTTATTTCCTTTTAAAAAAATTATTTGGACTCGCTTTTATTTAGCAGAAACAACCACACTTACTGGTGACCATTTATAAAACCCTGGATAAATGTATGAACTTCCAAAAACATGCAGGATATTTGGAAGTTGGCCCTGACAAGAAATACAGGAATTCTTACCTTGGAGGAACAGACTCCTTTCAGTGAATTCAACAGCCGGGCCATGGCTTTCCATAACCCTTAGACATTTCCACGGCAAATGTTAACCTGCTTCTGGCAGTAGTTTTCTACACACACTCTGGAAGGCTGCCCTCCATCTCACTGTCCCAGCATAATATGCTCTGTCTTCTCTCCCAGATCTGTACATGACTCGCTGTTTCTATTACTTCACCCATTTTGTGTGGTTACCTCCTGATCAACACAATCTGTCTTATCTGCTTTCCTAGTCAGGTCGCTCCCAGAGAATGACTATCTTGATAGGAACATGTTATTTACAAGTCAGAAGACAGCCAGAAGAGCATCTGTCAATGTCAACAAGTTTCTTGTTTGAGAGTCACTGAGTCACAGAAATTTAGATATTGAGCTATATATCAGTATAAAGAAGCATCCTCTGAAAGGCAAACTGTAAACTTCTGTGACCAAACCGGAACCCTTTTTAGGGCAAGGGTAGAGTTTATAATCTCCGGTACCACAAAAAATATGTATTTCTTCTTTTTATATAAAATTCAGAAGTTTTATCAATATAATTATAGAGCTATGTATTTTTTATTTATTTTTATAGTAATTTTGCCTTGGTTACTGTTAGGCAAAAAAAAAGAAAACTCAAGCCTTTGTGTAAATTTTCTTGTAGTTCTTGGATTCATTCCCTCTCATATAAATCATATGTGACTCTTTGTATCTTGTATCTGTTTTATATCTATTAATATTATTGCTTATGACTTTTTTCAATTTACATATAGCATTATTCTACATTTAAAGATTGGCACAGCTGCATTGTGTGCAGCACTCAATGCATCCTAAAGCAGCATTTTTAAAAGAATTATGCATTCTCTTTGAGAAGGTATTATATCGCAGATATTGAGCTCTTTCTTGCTGTCATGTATTTGTCTCTCTCATAAAGGCTTTTAGTAGGAACATGGATAAAATGAAAACTAAATTTTTTTCTGCACAAAAAATTTTCTTAGAAAATATAGTTCTACAATTTTCTTTTAATTATTCCACTCTGCTCACATTTACAGAGCTTTAAAATATTATCTGTTATTGGCCATCAGTGATGATAAAAGCCATCTACTGAGTTATATTCCAAATGGTTTCCCAGACTGTCAGTAACAATAAAAATAATTTAATATGCTGCTACAATGCACCATGTCTCATAGAAATTATGTTAACTATCAAACCATAATTACTGTCCTCTCTTTCAAATAATGAATTCAATGATCTGACCTTTGAATATATGCAATGTTTATTAAGAGTAAAATTTTGAAACACACGTAAAATAAAAAGATATATATTCATCACTGAAATTATGTAAACTATCAAACCATAATTACTGTCCTCTCTTTCAAATAATGAATTCAATGACCTGACCTTTGAATATATGCAATGTTTATTGAGAGTAAAATTTTGAAATACACATGAAATAAAAAGATTATATATATATATATATATATATATATATATATTCATCATTTAGTTAGAGTTTTTGTCTAATTGTTCTTAGTTTAGTTTTGTATCACCGTTTATGTGGCTATATAAATAACCATATAACTAACTCTGAATGATCCTTGGTTTACTGTTACAGATGCAAAACAGTTATAGGAACAGAACTGTTATTAAATGAGAAATAGGGAAAAATGTTAATGCTGGTAGTACAGATTCCAGAAACATTATAATTATTTTATATGCTTTTGTTCATTTTTTTTACTACTTGCCACAGGCACTATTGCAAATGATGATGAAATAACAGGACATAAAATGGAAGGCAACTTTGCTCTTCTAAGCTTACATAGTAATAATGAACAGATACTAACATTAAATATCCAGGCTGATTTACAGTGATGCTATTCATTCAATGGTGCTGAGAAAGTTGCTGAAATAGAGTACGGAATTTGCAAAAACAATCTGATAACCTAAGCTATAATAAAATTTTGTATATTTATGAACCAATCAAAATTATAATGATTTATAAATATCAAATAGTATATTATATTCTCTAAAATTAGAGCATATAATTTGACTGCATTCTCCTTTTTATACTTTTATTGGTACATTATAGTCTCACTAATAATGTAGTTCAGAAAGAGTGCCATACACGCACACTCACAGTGTGAGTTTTTCCCCAGCTTCCTCCCCATTCCCCTCTGCTCTATACAATACAGTGAGATTGACATTAGTATTCTCACATATGTACATACTTTTTTTTTTTTTTTGTGGGTCTGGGGATGGAACCCAGGAGCATTCGACCTCCAAGCTTCTCCCCCTGCTCTATATTTTATTCCTTATTTTGAAACAGGATCCCACTAAGTTGTGAAAGGTCTAAGTAGCTGAAGCTGTCCACGAACCGCTATCTTCCTGTCTCAGACTCCCCAATGCTGGGATTACAAGCATGCCCCACTACACCTGGCTACATGTACATACTTTTAAGAGTGTTTTCATTCTTTGTAAAATATGATAGTAAGAACATATTTACACTCTGAACTACGTTATGTGAGACTACAATGTACCAATAAAAGTATATTTATTTATTTATTATTTTTTTATTTTTATGTGGATCATACTGAAAATGGGATACATTCAGACTGTGCTTGGTGACCTCTCCACCCCAACTTTCCCTTACCCCATCCCAACAATGAGCGTCCAGATCAACCACGCTACATTCATACTTTTACACATGTTTGAATGTATATCCTCCATTAATCAACCTCAGCCTTCTTCCATTTCAGCTTTGGTGAGGTTTCAACTCCACAGGAATCAACTTGAGATGGATCAAAGACTTAGAAATTAGACCAGAGACTATGAAGTTATTAGAGGAGGGCATAGCCTCAACACTCCAACATATAGGCACAGGCAGTGACGTTCTCATCAAAACCTCCAAACTGCAGGAAATTAAAGCAAGAATGAACAACTGAGATGGCATCAAACTAAAATGTTTCTTCTCATCAAAGGAAATCATCAAGAACCTAAAGAGAAAGCCTACAGAATGGGAGAAGATCTTTGCCAGTGACCACTCTGATAGAGGGCTAATATCCAGAATATGCAGAGCTCAAAAGACTCTACACTAGCAAAAAAATATATATATATAAAACCCAGTAAAAGTATATTTAAAAGAAGACATATTAAGGTAGACACATAACGCACAATACATTTTTTCAATTCTGTCTTTACTGCATGTATGCGCACCCACACATGCACAAATACACACACACACACACACACACACACACACACACACACACATATTTGTTTCATATTACCCTCCTAATGTACCCATTCTCTAGGGATGAATCTTGAATGACTGTACACAAGTCAATCCTGACAACAAACTTTCACTTTCCTTCTTTTTTTTTTTTTTTTTTTTTTTTTTTACTTCCAAATAGGACATCAGATCTTAGTTCAAGGAAGAGCTTGGAAGTAGTTTTTACTGCATTATTATATGGGGAAGACCTTATCAGGAAGTAGGTTATTGAGGGAACCACCTCCATCTTCTATTTTTTTTTTTTTTTTTTAGTATGGATTTGACAGTCAGAGCACAGGAAGACACCTGTCACCATGAAGTCTGTGAAAAACATAGTGAACATCTAAAGGATGGACAAAGAGCAAGAACCCACACTCCTTTTAAAGAAACAGTCTCTCCTTTTCTTGAAGTGACTGTTCTGACTTTTCTAATTTATACTATTTTGCATCAGATATATTTCTGTAACTTTTGTACTAAATTTTTGATTACATGATATGTTAATTAGTATAGGCATTTCTTCTATATCTATCTTCCACTGTATGTTGCATGCTAAGTTAATGCCAATGTCTACTATAGGAAAAATAAAAATAAGTAACATAAACACAAAACATAGTACACTCAAAATAAATTATTTATAGCCGAGAGTAGTGGTACACGCTTATAATCCCAGCATTCGGGAGGCTGAGACTAGAGGATTCCGGTTCATGGCCAGCATCAGCTACTTAGTGAGACCCTCTGCAACTTAGTGAAGCTCTGTTTCAAAAAAAGAATGCAAAAGAGGGCAGGGGGTGTAGCTCAGAGGTCAAAAGCCCCTAGGTTCCATCCCCAGACCAACAATAAATAAATAAATAAATAAATAAATAAATAAATAAATAATTTCTACTACATATATATTTTTCATATGGAATTTCCTACTATTATATAAAATAATTATATGATGGTTTTAAATAAATTATCAACTACTATCATATTATTAATTAAATATGATTATCTACTATGCATTTGAAGATCACAGGTTTAATAAGACTGAGTAAATGAACAAGACCCTGTTTCATAATTTAGAAAAAATTATGAAAACCTTGGAAATGTAGGTTGGAAGTAGTATATTTCTGGGTTCAATCTCTAGTACAATAATAATAATAATAATAATAATAATAATAATAATAATTTTCTCTCATTACTTCTAGGATGAGTATTCTGGGATTTTTAGTACATCTGTGCAATGTCTAAATGTATACTGTATGAAAAATTCATGACCTAATAATTATATGTGTTTATCATGATATGGGGCAATCTGTATCAGCAGAAGAAAATGTGTGGTATGTGTGGAGGAGAAGGGGTATAACAGACAATTCATTAGAATGAGTGTTTTCATGTCTCTTCTAAGTATACACTAGGTCTGAGAGTCAGAACTTCTTTGGAATGTTGGCAAGACACTAAAGTAAGGTCTAATCAATATGTAGTAAAAAAGTAATAGATTAGTCGATGGGAAGAGAGATGACAAACGAGAAGAGATATATTCACTTTTATTAACTGGGAAAACTGTGTGACCTACAAAGAAGTTGAAATGCTGAAAAAATACTTTGGAATATAACTTTGCTGTGTCCAGCTAGGCTCATCATCATTCCACATCCATATGCATATACAATTTATAAATACCATCAGCTCTTTATCTAGTGTATTCAACCACTTTCAACCACATCAGTTATTATTTATGAATTTTTTTGGCAGTACAGAGGATGGAATCCAGGGGAATTCCACCTCCAAGATACATCCCAAGACCTATTTTTTTATTCTTTATTTTAAAACAGGGTCTTGCTAAGTCGCAAAGGACCTCACTAAGTAACTGAGGCTGGCTGAGAACCCGGATCCTCTGTCTCAGCCTTCCAAATACTGGGATTACAAGCATGCACCACCACATCCAGTTTATGAAATTATTAATATGGAGATACAATCCAGTCATATATGAAATTATATCACCTATCTTATGGAAGCCATTCAGAGTTTGCTTTAGTAGTCAATAGAATATTCTAGAAATAAATAAAAATGCCAATAATGAGAAAATAATAATAAACTGTTTCTGTTGTAGATATACAATTTCTAAAAAAATATGGGATGTTTTTTCAGAAATGACAAAATCGATCATAGAAATCAAATAAGGTCTTCTCATAAATAAGTATTATTAGAGTTCTTTGTGGAAATACATTTTTTCTGGTTCAGTGATTTTTAAGACAATTGAAGAAAAAGAAAGAAGTGACACAAAACCAAAAAATTATAATACTGAGCTATTTTAAAATAATTACATTCAATGAAACTCAAAATTAGAATGTTTAATTTGTTTTCAATACAAAAGGACAAGCTAAACAAAATTGTACTAATAGATTATTTCACTCATTACACCTGGGGAAGAACCCACTGATCAGAGGACATCAAAAATGTTATGGCTTATGTGAAAAGTTAATTTTTTATGCTCAGTTCCATTATGAAAGATAGAAAGAGTCTGAACATCTGTTTTTAAAGCAACTGTTTCAATTAGGAGGAAACAGAATGTCTTCAAATAATTCCATCATTCCCAAAGGGAATTCCACCCTGAGAGAGTTAAAAGGACTCTGTGAAGCATGCTGGTAACCTTCTGCTAGGAACAGAAGGACTGACTATAAGGTCTTGCTGGCCTATGTCTATAGGACAGTTCACTGAATTCACTGAGCTACATGGGCAACAGCATGAAGCCACTTTATTTTCCATAATGGCCCTGTAATTTATTTACACTTTCAACTTGCTTTTCTCACTCAGGATGAAAGATCTGTCTAACTAGTCAGTGAAAGACAATCATCTGTTACACTGATAATAAAATATATTTTAGGAGACTTTAAAAACACTCAATATTATTTAATTTTAGTAAGATTTAAGGCTCTCACTAGCCAGAAAAATTACAGTGGGAAAGAGGCACAGGGTTAGTCCTTTTTTTGTTTGTTTGTTTTTCTTCACTTCTCTCATCCTCTTTCCTCTGTTCTCTGCCATGTTGTGAAGAGATGGCAGAGAGAGTTTGCAGATATACTGGCACAGGTAATATACTGTGTACTGGTGCCTTCTAGTTATGGATTATTCCAAATATAGGTGCTTCCTTTTGTAGAGTGATTTCCACTGATGTGACCTCCCACATTGACTCTGTTTAGCCACATCTGTGTCAAACGGGATGAGTCCTGTTTGACAGGCATCTTTTCCTTTGTCAGTTCCTCTTTTGGCCACAGGCAACACACATCTTCATTCTGAAAAAACTTAGAAGCAACTGCCTTTCCCAAGACCACCTTTCTATCCCCAGTACATGACTAAGAGGCTCCTGCTCCACTGCCACTTTCACAGCCTGCATTTCTTGCCCATAAATTGCACAAAACAAGGGGGAAAACTTAAAAAATAATCCACTGATTTAGTCTTATTAAAATTTTCTCTTCAGTGGATATCCCAGATAAAATCAAAAGACAAGAAACATATTAAGAAATCATTGCAGCTCATATAAATAGACAAGCCCAAGCATAGGAATCAAAATCTTTCTTTAACCATGTATGTATTTACCCACTTATATCTTTTAATAAAGTAGAAATAATTTATTAGAAATAATAAGAAGTTATGAATTGAAAATGCATACAATTTCTCATTACATTTTAGATCAAGGAAAAATTCGCTAACAAAGTGCAATTTCCAAAAAACCAAGATTTAAGGTAAGAGGCAAAAGCAAATGAAATTTTTTTTGTTGTTGTTTTGTTTTGTTTTGGCGGTACTGGGGGTGGAATCCAGGTGCTTTCTACCACCGGGCTACACTCCCAGACGTTTTTTTCTATTTTATTTGGAAACAGGGTCTCGCTAAGTTGCTGAGAGCCTCACTAAGTAGCTGAGGCTGGCTTTGAATCTGTGTTCCTCCTGTTTCAGCCTCCCAAGCGCAGGGATTACAAGCGTGCGCCACCATGCCTGGCAGCAAATGACATTTTGGAAGTAAAATAATTGTCATTCATGGTGAGAAAGTAAATGATAATTTTTTAATGTTTGAAGCCCTAATAATTCTCAGTAGGGCAATGTTTTCAGGTGGGACTTTGGGAAGGTAATTATCAGTCAAATGAGGTCATGGGAGGTCATGTGAATAGATCTCTATAAAGTGACTAATGTCTTTATAGTATACTTCAAAGAAAGTATCCAGTTGTACCAATTTCAAGGCTTCAGTTTTGGGATATAAGAGTGACTTATTATAAAAGAAGCAGATTACAGTAGCAAGCATAGAAAATGAAATTGAAAGCACAGTCACAAAATCACATGACAGCATACTATAAAAGAACATTTACTCATCAAGTCTGGGCAAGCAATTACATCTGGAATCACAGGGTGGAAGTCCCTGCAGACAGCCGACCTGAGTACCCACTGGAATAGTCCCAGGCTGAGCATACATTCTCCCCATGGGTGAGACTTCAAAATCTGCAGTCCTCTTAAAAGCCTGCAGTCTTTAAGTAAGGCACCTGGACAATGTTGTCCTTCTAAATGGATATTTCACATGAGCAACTGTAGTTCTGTGAGAATCAATTATTTCATGTTCTCAAGAAAGTGGCCAGTTTTCTTGAGAAAAGGGAAAATTGCCTCCCCTAAGTGTTCATAATAGCAAAAGTTTTCAGCTTGTTTTGTAGCTGAAGGTCCACTCTACTTAGATTTCAGGGTAGAGGGCATTGTGTGATAGGGACTTGTTGATTTCATATGCTTGTTGATACCAAGGTTTATCTCAATGAATTAAACATTTATACACTTTATAAAAAGAGAAAGACAGACTGAAATCCAAGACTTTCTCTCCTTCCCTCTCTCCTGAGGACACAGGGAAAGGCAGCCAGGAAAAGAGACCTCGCCAAATTCTCAATCCTCCAGCTGACATGTATTTGATTTCCCTGTCTCTCAAACTATGAGAAATAAATAATTGTTAACTTCTTAAAGCTACCCAGGGTAGGGAACTTTGTTATAGCAGACTTAAATGACTGAACAAATTTGAATACCTTAAAATATTATCATTAATTATAAATATTGTTATAATTTGACAATGTAGAATCATTGGGATTTGTATTGGTAATTTCACATATGTTCATAGGATTATTTGAGCTGTGTTCACCACATTTACTCCTTAATGGGCATATCTTTCTTGCAAAACCATTCAATGTTTAGTCAAATACAATTTCCTTTTAACAATATACAATAACACAGTTAACCGAATGATAAACATGACATAAAACCTCATTAATTTTAAGACAACAAGGAACATACTATTTATTTATTTATTTATTTATTTATTTATATTTTGACGTAGGGTTAATGTGTCTTCAGACATTATTTTTTCTCTTTTATATTATGGAAAACACTTATTTTTTAATATTTGCTCCTTCCTTCTCTTCATAATTGAACCTTGATTGTATGCATCTTTATTCCCAGCCAGATCTGTCTCCCCTTAAAGTGTGGTGTCCATCTGATACTCTTATTTCTAACTGCTTTTAAATCTATTCTTTTCAATTCCCTAGTTTTAAGTTTCTTCATATCTGTTCTTGCTGATTTCACTCAATAAGAACTCTATACTCTCATGTATTTATTTATTTTTCTGTTACATTGAACTAGCTGTCAAATCTCTGAGACTTAAATATTCTATCAGTCAAAAATTTTAAACCATGTTACTTTAATGATTGTAATTAACATCTAGTGATATTTATTTATAAGTCTTAATGTTAACTTCAGTGTTCCCAGTTAGGGAAGATACTAAATAAGTACCAATCCAAAAAATCAATAGTTACATAAATTTAGAAAACATAATCTTTCAATTCTTTGCTTTTCTCATAAGCTTCTATCTTTCATAATACCATTTTGACACATATCTGAAAGATGAACATCTTTCTGTAAGTACATATATTCAGGGAATATGAGAATGATTTACTAAAGTCTCTTCACACAGTATTGTGGCCTATGCTACAATGAAAGCTTGGATAAAAATTCCTAAATCATACCCTGACTTTCTCCTTGTACATGTCTCATAAGAAAGGTACTGAATACTTGGCACTTATTCACACAAATGGTCATTTTGGTAAGCTTTAAATCCAACAAAAGTTTAGTGGCAGCTTCTTGGAATCAGGGCATGAATAGTTAATAAATGAGGATTAGTTGATGAACACAAAAGACATTGTTACCACTTTTTTAAATTTTTTAAAATATATTTTTATTGGTGCATTGTAGTCAAACATCGCAATGGAATACAAGATTTTTGAGGATATCCAAGTATACATCATCCAATTAGCCTTTATCCAATCCCCATCCCACTCCCTCCCCCTCCCTCAATTCCATGCTTGGTTTAGTGATTAACTTTGATATATTTGTTTATGTACATCATGTGTTTTAAAGAGATTCCATCTTCCCCCATCCCATCCCCTCTGACTGGTCACCTTAATTGCTCCTCCATTGGGCCCTTTCTTCCACTAGATTTCCTTCTATTACCCATTTCTTCCTAGTTTTTGCATATTAGGGAAAGCATCTGATTTTTTTATTTTCTGTGATATTTCTCTTTGTATGCCACATTGCAAGTTCCAATCCCACTCTTGAAGGCCCCAGCACCGGCCTGACCACACAGCAGACTCTGATCCTGGCCTCACTGGCTCCAGCACCGGCCTTGCTTCATGGCAGGCTCTGATCCTGGCTTTGGAGGCCCTAGCATGGGCCTTGCCTTAAGGCAAGCTCCTATCCCGGCCTTGCTGGCTACAGCTATGACCTCACCCCTCAGGAGGCTCTGATCCCAGCTTCGGAGGCCCAAGCATGGGCCTTGCCTCATGGCTTGTTCCAATCCAGGCCTCACTGGCCCCAACACCAGCCTCACAACTTGGCAGGCTCTGATCCTGACCTTGCTGGCCCCGGAACTGGCCTAGCCACCGGCAGGCTCCTATCCTAGCCTCAGAGGCCCCAGCACCGGCCTTGCTGTCTTGCTGTGCATTGAGCTCTGGTCTCTGTCACTATGAGCAGGTCGTCTACAGATGTTCACTTTTTGCTTCCTTTTTATTTATTCGTTTATTTATTTTTTTGGTGGTCCTGGGGTTCCTAGAAACCCTTCTTCCTCCGGGCTCTACTCCTAGAGACCTATTTTTATTTTAATTTTTATTTGGAAACAGGGTCTCTTAAGCCAGCGAGGCTGGCCTTGAACCTGCACGATCCTCCTGTCTCAGCCTCCCAAGTGCGGGGATTACAAACGTGCACCACCAAGCCTGTTGTTCTTAGATTGTTTTTTTTTAATATGAGAGAGCAGTGCATGTCTTTTGCGAAAGCTGCGACCCCCCAAATACCTAATGGCAATGAATTTTTTCTTCCCTCTGAAGGCAGAGGTCCACAGCTTCACTCTGGAGAGCAGGCTCTGCTTCTCAACGTTTACCCTGGCCTACCACACTGTGCAGAAGAGCGCAGTGGCCATGAAGGCTGATGACTCCCAGAACACGCAGCATGGCAGCCCATCCCAGCTAAACGGGGCTCCCTCTGAAACCCCCCAAACCCTTTTACCACTTAGCATGTTGTCCAGCATTCCCGACCATGTGTGGCAAGAGCAGTCTACTTTTGGGAAGATTTCCTCAAAAGTTCAAGGTGGACTGGACTGGATCTGTCTGCCCCTCCAAATTCTGGTCACCACCACCGCCACTACCATCTTGATTCTCTCCTGAACACCTTTCCCACACAGTTTGTCTTCCAGAATTCCCGTGCATGTGTGGAAGTAGAAGTCTATGTTTGAGGATATTTTCTTTTAATTATGAGATGGATTGGACTGAACTTTGCCTCTACCAAATACTGACCACTGCTGCCACTGTCACAGCCATCTTGGTTCTCTTCAGAGCACCTTATTCACACAGCATGTTGTCCCAAATTCCCGAGCATGTGTGGTGGTAGCATTCCACCTTTGGGACCATTTCTTCAAAAGATCAAGGTGGATTGAATCAGATCTCTGCCTCTCCTGAATAATGGCCACTGCCATTGCCGCTGCCTCCACCATCTCAATTCTTTCCCCAAAACTTTTCCCACACTGCAAGTTGTCCAGAATTCCTGAGCATGCGCGGCAGGAGCATTCTACCTTTGGAGTAATTTCTTCCGAAGATCACGGTGGGTTGGATCAGATCTCTGCCTTTCCCAAATACTAGACTCCACCACCACCACCACTGATGCTGCCACCACCACCTTCCTCGTGGTTCTCTGATGAGCTCCTTCCTTACATGTTATGATGTCCAGAATTCTTAAGCAAGTGTGGGAGGAGCAGTTCCCCTTCGAGGGGAATTTTTTTTCCAAAAGTTCCAGGTGAATTTGTCCGCATCTCCTGAATCCTGGCTTCTGCTACCACCATCTTAGCCCCTCTCCAATATATTTTTTAATAAGAGAAGACAATATAATTGTTTTGAAGAGGTTGTGAGATTGAGCACTCAGCAGTAATGAATTTCATCTCCCCTTCACAAGTGGAGGCCCCAGCCTCATCTTGTAGAGCAGGATCTGCTGTTCCAAGTGCACCACAGCCGCCAGCACAGCATAGAGGAGGGCTGCGGCCAAGCATGCGGAGTTCCCCGGGACACATGGTGCTGCTGGGCTCCCTCCACTGGATGATTTTTCTTACAAGTTATGTTGCTAAGAGTCCCCAGCATGTGCAACAGAAGCAGTCTTTTCTCTATTCCCTTCTGGAATGTTCTTCCAAAACTCTTTTTTTTTTTTTTTTTTTTGCATTGCGGGCGCCTCCTTCTCATCTTGCTACACCATTATCCACTCTCTCTCCTGTATTCTAGATAGAAAGTCATGGCTGGAAATGTCTCCTTAAGTTGTCCCAATCAGATATTAACCCAAAATCTGGTGTCCAGGGCTTCTCTGAAGAATGCATGTCCTTTTTGGTGGCCATGGTTGCAGTAGCGACCGTGGCCACTGCCATCTTGATTGCCTAATCTACTTTTCTTTTTTTTGGTGGTACTAGAGTTTCTGAAAACCCTTCTTCCTCTGGGTTACACTCCTAGACACCTATTTTTTATATTTTTATTTGGAAACAGGTGTCTTAAGCCAGAAGGCTGGCTTCAAACCTGCCTGATCCTCCTGTCTTCGCCTCCCAAGCCTGGGGATTACAAGCGTGCGCCACCACTCCGGGCTTACTTCTTATTTTTAATCTATTGTTATAACCATACTCTAAAATTTCTTATGATTTAGAGAAAATTAGGTTTATTTGCCCCAAGTCAATTGAAATGTATCAAAACTATTATATTTTATCAAAAGTATTATTATATATTTTATAATTTAAAATATACATTACCACCAAACATAGTGGCACATGTCTATAATTACAGTTCTTTGGAGGCTATGACAGGAGTATCACAGCTTCTAGGCCAATCTCAGCAACTTAGCTAGGCTCTGTGTCAAAATAAAAAATAAAAAGTTCTGGAGACATAGCTGAGAGGTAAAATGCCCCTGTGTTAATTACCTAGTACCAAAATTAGTAATAATAATATAATAAAATAGCCTCAAATATTTTAATAATACCAAATATAGAAGTAAAATATTTATCTATATTATCAATAAATATTTAATTATGTGTGTTAGAAAGTTTTAAAAGTAAAATAAGAAACTGAAAATTTTGAGAATTATAAATTTACATGCACTATTTTTTATGGCTGTGCTGTTGTATACTTCTACCAGCATTATACGAATGATATGGTTTTTACATTCTTAGTAGTATTTGTTATCACTATTGTTTATTTTGAGCACTACGGCATGACATTGGATTTTAGTTTTTATTTTTATTTTCTTAATTGATAATGTTGTTGAGCATATTTTCATGTGTTTATTTACCATCTAGATTTTTTTTTGATGAAATGTTTGTTACTCATTGCTTTTCTATTTTCTAATGAAATTATTTAGGAGCTTGTTGTTGCTTTGTTTTACTTTTACTGAGGACTTTAGAGAGATTTTTAGTTAGCTTAAATTTAAGTCTTTTGTCAAATTTGAGATTATTAATATTTTTGATCAATAGATTTTTTGCATGTTCTTAAGGTAATTTTTCACAGAAAAAATGATTATCTTGAGTCCATTTTATTAAAATGTTCTTTCCTACCTAGTACTTTTCATGTCAAGACTATGCACTGAAGATTTTTTGTATGATATTTATCTTTAAATGTGTAAAAGTCAGTACTCTGGACTCTATTGATTTCATTCTGTAAGAATGAAAGTAAGTTGAATATTTATAAGAGAAGTTGTTTTATTATCTTTATAGCATAATTTGTGAAATATAAATTCGACTTCAGTTGACAATCATACACTGATTATTTCTTAGTCCTTCCAGAGGCCTATTTGGAACTTTTCTAGTTATCTATATTTCAATGCAATTTCTATAACATAAATATTGAAAGAATAATTTTATAATTTTTTTAATTTCAAAGTTGAATGCATAAACTTAAAATTATATCATTAAGCTTTATTTTACATGATCATAGTCCATATATATCAAAGCTTCCTAAAATATAAAGTTTTACTTTCAAAATAATCACTTTTAGAACATTTGAAGCTTAGATATGAGAATAGATTTATTATTAATAATTTGTTTATTTCTGTTTATTTTTTGTCTAGAAACAAGTATAACTATAACACCCAAATCAACAATCTTAAACATATTCTAGCATTTTGAATCTCATATTAGTGTTTGTATTTCCCCTTGTGTTTTTCAGACAAGTGATATTTGATGATCTATTTCTTGAATATTTTGAACTTATAGGAAAACTTAAAGGCATTGTTTAATAACACTTAGTAGAACTATAGGTATATAAAGTATTTGTGCCTACATGTGCCTTGATGTGCTGGTGTGTGTTTAGGAAGGTCAGAGAGGAGAGAGAGAAAAAAAACAGAGAGAGAGAGAGAGAGAGAGAAAGAGAGAGGAAGAGAGAGAGAGAGAGAAAGGGAATGAAGAGTAAAAGACTGATATGAAGGTATAATGGTTTGGCTTTAGCAATTTATATCACAGAGTAATTTAATGGAACTTCTTGTCTTAAATTTTCCATCAAAGACCTCATTAGCTTTGAAATCTCTCTGCAAATTGAAAAAAAAAATTTGAAGTAATGATAGATGTGATTTAAGGAACAGTGGAAAGACTTATTAAATAAAATAATTCCATATATTTTTTTTATAATTGGC
Organism: Muscardinus avellanarius; assembly: GCF_963383645.1. Taxonomy (NCBI): domain Eukaryota; kingdom Metazoa; phylum Chordata; class Mammalia; order Rodentia; family Gliridae; genus Muscardinus; species Muscardinus avellanarius. Next base: position 179,263,373 of record NC_137787.1, read on the forward strand.
ACAGACTGCATATCAGTTTTAGTTATATTGTATTTCAATAGAATAAATTTTATTACCTAAAAGCTAGGTTCCAAATGAAAGATGTGATAACTAGTATAGGTTAATTAGATTTGAAACTATATAAACATATAGTTTTTAAACATATAAAGTAGTATAGCTTTAATACAAAAATATTTATTTTTGAATTTTTTACTTCGAGAGTTAAGTGGAAATTTATGGAAAATATGGGCTTCTGAATATTCAATAAAATTTTTTGGTTTAAAAAATCAGAAAAAACTAGATTGTTTGGCAGGTATTCACCCAATTTATTCCAGAAGGTGCTACAAAAGTAGTGAATGAGTTTTTCCAATAGAAAATATGTATAAAACCTTTCCTCCTTAAAGGATACAAATTAAAAAAAGATATGGAGTTTTTTATGTTTTTGTGATGCTGAGAATTGAACTCATAGCCCTATACATACACTAGGCAAGTGCAATGCTCAACTACTGACTTACACCACTAGCTCCTAAATAAGAAGATAGGGAGACAAATATGGTGGAAGAAATTTAATCTTGGTAATAGTATAATCTCCTTAGAGTTACACTAATTTAAAACAAGACACATATTATTCATATCATTGAGGATATTCTCTGGTATTTACTCTCCGTGTTAACTAAGACTTTGTAGTTCTTAATTCAGACTTTCCTCCATTTTCACCTTATATAAATGTACAAATGTTGGTGTGAGGCTCAGATCCCAAAGGTGCAGGTGATCATATATTGCAGTTTTCCTTTACTCTGAGTTCCTGCCACATACTAATGACAATTCCCCAATTCAGTCGACACTTGACTACTTTGTAATTCTTGTAACAGCTAGAAATATTTTCCATCAGATTGTTTTACTGTTATTGGTAAAAAAAAGTTTTTGCTTCTGTGGTGTTTATTATATATCCTGCCAGTTTCTCAGGAATTATTAGTTTTATGATGGTTTTAGTTGATTTTAGGGAATATTTCAAATGAGGAAACTAAATGTTATGATGTTTATAGTTATATCTGTCTCTTCTCAGCTATTTTCTGGTAATATGTAAGGTCTCCAATGGAATTTAAATATTAGCTGTGATTGTGAGCATTTTTGTCTTTTCCTGATATTTGCATTATCTATTACATACAATTAAGACAAATATAAAATTTCATTTCATTTTTAATATTGATATATGAGGTAGAAAAAATGTACTGTTTTGAAATAACTATTAGTGAATTAACATTTCATTTTTCTTTATAAGTTACTAAAAGAAAATATTAAAGTCCATACCACTAAACCATCCTTGCATTTCTGCAATATAGTCTATTTAATAGAATATAACTTATTTATCATAAATTTGAAATGAGGTAATTCTGTTAATTAACTTAAGCAACAGTAAACAATGTGTTTATTATGCAAATTGAGGAGCAAAGTATATGCTTTTTGTCCTTTAACAATATACCCAGAGCAATAATCTAGACACACACTTTACTCATTTTTGTAGTGGAAAAGTGTTCCTATTTTTACCAGTGTCTTTCTGAACTGATGTCAGGAATGGGTACAGTCTCTTTGCCACAGTGATCTGAGATAATAGATTATCACTGAAGCTAAAAGCTAAATATGGTCACTGTTTTGCATTGCTAATGGTCATGCTATCATTTTAGTTTTCCTCTATTGTTCATTCTTCTCAAAACCTAGGACATGTGAATTCAAAATGCAAAATTTTACTAAATATAGTTTTTTGTAGTTGATACGATGTGAACCAGTCTGTAGTAATAAAAAATCAGTGAAGTCTTTATTTCTAAAAACTCCATAGAAAGACATCTTCTTATTTAGAGTTTGCAACTAGAGATGCGAATGATTAGCATGCTTATGTGTACCATAATATTTCTTTTGTCAAGTTATCATAAGCACAGTAGCTTTTAAAGAGTGAAAATCCAAGTATTAGCAGTCACCATATTCATCTTTAGGATATATATATATATATATATATATATATATTATATTTCATATATATACACATTTTTAATAAATTAAAACTTAATAAAATGTTATATAGGAAATTTATTAAACACATCTATTATAACTTAGCCTGCAATCTATTAACTAAATTATAATCTTCACGAGAAAGGTCTATTATAAAAAGTAAGTGAACTGGAAGAGAGTAAATATTAAATATATAATTGCACATAGACAAACAGACACACATGTACAAAAAGTAACGTATATTTTTTTTTCAGTACTGGGAATAGAGCCCAGGGGCATTATACCTCTGAGCTAACTTCTAGCCCTATATTTTATTCTTTTTTTGAAACAGGATCTCATTAAGTTGCAGAGGGCCTTACTAAGTAGCTGAGGCTGGCCACAAACCTGTGATCCTAATCTCTCAGTCTCCCAAATGCTGGGATTATAAGTGTGCGCCACCATGCCCAGCTTAAAAAAAAAAAAAAAAACCTATAAATATTTCAAAGAAAATATTGTAGCTATTACAATTCTTTTTTAAAAAACTAATATTAAGGATATAATAATTGATTTCTATTTTATCACTCATTTAAAACATTTTAATGCACTTTTACTGGTGCATTGTAATTAATCATAGGCTCAATACTCTACAAGCATTCATGCGCACGGCACTTGGTGTGTTTCCCTCCAGACCCCACATTTTTTCTTAATTCTTATTGGGGTTGATATAGTTTAGTTTTAACCAAGGATGTAATAGTAAAATATGTTTACATTCTTCCATGTCTTTATTAGATAATACTGGCATTATTAAACATTATTTTCATTTCCAATTAGATTTATTCAACTCAAAAAACCCAATACTAACTCTACTTCCTTTCCCTTTCTCTTTTATTCCTTTTTCTCTTCTCTGTTCAATTCCTCCATGACCTCTTGCTCTATTGCTTTACGTAGGGCAGAACATTATTTCTCTCTTACTCCCTGCTCCTTTTTTAGTGTAACATGAGGATCGAAAATGATGCACAAAAGGCAATCTAAATATCCCACTTAATATATCCATTTGTATATTTCTTGGCAGGTTCAGTTTTCCATTGGGTAGGAGTTACAAACTGAACACGGTCAAGTTGCCAACAAAACTCTGAGACTATCAAGCACTTTCTTGGTCTTTAGGACATGAGGTCTATCTATTTAGTTAGTTTTTTCTTTTTGAGAAGACATTTGATAGACTCTACAACGCTACCCCCTCTAAACAGATGGAAGACAGAGGTGGCAAAGCCTTCAAGTTAAGTTAACGAACGCATATCCCAACCTCTAGCGCAAAGATGTTTTAGAAATTCATAAAAAAATGTATCAACTTCATACTTTCTACTCAGCCATTTCCGTAGAACCTTGTCATTACTTGATAGATAGCCATGATTTCTTAAATTCTCTATGAATATACTATAGAACACATCCAAAGAGTTGTGTCACTAAGGAAAAAAAACAATCTAGGTACACTTCCCACACTGTTAAGTGTAAAGGAATTAATTTTAGTGTTAAATAAAAAAATATTTGGCAATCAAGATCTTCACAGTCAGGGTCTAGAGTACTGTTTTGATTTACTCTAGCAAAGAGAACATAACTAGGGTGGCAAGTCGTGCAGCTGGATACACCATCTGACTCAGAGGACAATAATTTTTTGCCAAAATCTAAGCACCATCTGATAGCAAAACAGGCCAAATTGGGGTAAAGTAATTAAGCGAAGGATAAAAAACCAACACTGTGAATCCCTCTCATTTTCATAGTTGTGCTGATATTGACAGTTTCTCTCATATATGATATTTCTTTCATCATATCAAAGATTTGAAAACAATCCATATTCAAAATATGGTATCTTGTAAGTTTACACATGTTCATAAATTGTGAATGATAGAGATTAATTTATATTATCTAAATTTTAATAGAAATTATGATAATATAGGAGTTTTAATAGCAAACAAATTTTAATTCTGAGTATTCTTCTGCCATTAGTTCCTTGTGTTGGTCTGAGTCCTACTTCTTCCAGTGGATGCAAAGGAAAGGGAGTGGAGAAATTGTGAATGATGAGTTCAACACCTCAGGTGAGGTAGCTATTGGTGCTTCTAGAAAAACACAAATAGTATCATTTGAGAAATAAGGAGCACTATAAGTTTTCAGTAAAATTTGATCTTGGAGGAGCTTTCTATATTTAACAATTAGATCACTCAACATTGCATATTTCTGCATTTTGAGTATATTTAGCAGAATCCAAAATATAGACAAAATACCAGAATTAAAGGAACATTGTCATAGCTGCACAGCAATCAGTGTGGGAGAATATGCTAGGTATAATGGATGTTTGAGGGGCTATGTTAATAATTTGAGACAATAATGATATTTTCAATAATAATAATATAGAGTACATTGTCTTATGTGATTTCTCCTATAACTTTTAAAGAATTGTCTCATATTTGTTTTTTAAAATACTTTTTGTCATTTATATTAAGCTAAAAGTTTATTTATTATTGATGTTTTAGATAAATCATCATATGTATTAACACAATCTGTAGGTATAGGTTCAGAAGCAAATACAAAGTAAGAAAAGATAGAAGCAATAAAGAAAAGAGATTCTGAAGAACTTGCATGGATCTGAATTGGTGGAAATTTATTCTGCACTCAAGGTTGAAACAAAATTTCCAGAATTGCAGAAATTTAGGGCCACTAAGCTAGTTTCTTGGTCCTTCAAGTCTTAGCCTGATTGGAATAGCTAGAAATAAATACAACTAACTATATTCTGACTTTCCCTATCTTTGGGGCATTTCTTTTATATAGCATATTATGGCCAGGCATTTTTCTTTATGTTCTTTTGCCTCGTTGCCAGAAAACTTAATTTTCTTTGTTTTTTTATAATATTTGAAAAGTACCAGATATTCAACTTCTTCCAAACTGTGTGCTTTTTGATGCTGAGCAGAAAATAAACAAAACAAAAACAAACAAAATCTCCTTCAGGCTAACACTTAATATTTCTCTTATTAAAGTTTTATATTTATACTTCCCCTTACAAGGTAGAAGCTACAAAATAAATGTTGCTAACATAATTAAGAAAAATAAAAAAATTAACCTTTCATAACTGCATCTGAGAACTAAATCAACAAAATGATGAAGAAAACCAAATTAACCAGGAATGGTGGTACATGCTTGCAATGTCAATACTTGGGAGCTTGAAACCGGAGGATTGCAGGTTTGACGTCAACCTCAGCTACTTAGGCACTTCAGAACTTAGTGAGACCCTGTTCCCAAATAAAGTATAAAATAGATCTGAGCGTATATCCTGGAAGTAGAATGTTCCTGAGTTCAATTCCCAGTTAAACACACACACACACACACACACACACACACACACACACACACACAGAAAAGCAAATTATAAGGGACAAGCACTCCCTCAAAGTGCAAAACATAATTGTTTTCATTAGTAAAGTATGGAAGTAAAAAATATCTCCTTTACAAGTGGATAGGAAGAAATCAGTTATTCTTTTTTAATTATTAGATACTAAGTATAGAATAGCATATGAGTCATGAAGAGTTTGGGATTCCAGATACAAGGGGTATTTGCAATTACTCCTAAGAGTTGGAAGCATCTTAATACTTAATGGAGCTGAACCAGGAAATAGCTCATTTATTACAGTGCACAGATCATCTTGATCTAACCAGCTGCATATGTCTAAATTAACTAATATAGACCTATTATAATATAATTTTTTTTCTCCTAGGAAGAATTTAATTTTTATTCTGGTAAATACATTAAGATAGAGTAAGATATGTTATCCTTGTATCCCAAATAAACTTAGTGCTCTAAGCCAAGACAATTTAAACAAAGAAAAGTTCCACTTATATATATATATATATATATATATATATATATATATATATATATATGAGTGTGTGTGAGAGTGTGAGAATAAATATATCTACATACATACCACATACCATTAAAGGCACATGGAACATTTTTGTGTATCAAATTTAATTTCTATCATTTCTTACTGCTATAAAAATAATTTCACCCCCTAGTAACAATATTTCATAATAGGTGCTCTGAAAATTATATTTACAATTAATACACTAATATGTAGTTGAAACAATTATCAGTAAAATGGATTTAAAGTGACATCCAAGGTTTACAATTCCTCTGATTTAGTTTCAACTTGTATGTAAGGAGCATTTTGATGTTACTGTAACTTATTTAAAGTATCATGAGTAACTCAGTGTTTGTTGTTTGTGTTTTGCAGAAGAACAGTTCCTTCTATGCTAGGGTAGATTCAAAACATCCAAACACTGCAATGTGCATTAAAATGGAAGGAAAAAAATTAGTTTTCTGAGAAGCACAATACTATTATACTTGAAGAAAGAGACGTGCTTCCATGTAAAATACTCAATGCTTTCAGCACTTCTCTGAGTTCATAAGTGATGAGTAACTTAGCAAATTTGTTTTAGTAAGCCTTCTTACATTTTTGTCAATAATTGCTAAGTAAGTTTTCAGAGAGAGCTTTATTGTATACTGCAATATTCCATTTATCCAAGTTATGCTTCCATAGTATGAAATGTTGTTTCGGTATGGAACTATAAGTATTCTTTCTTGGAAATGGCAGCAATTAAGATGCATGCCTGGCATGATGGCACATACTTGTGATCCCAGCATTTGGAAGTCTGAGATTGGAGGATCACAGTTTACATACAGCCTCAGCTCCTATAGTGAAACTCTTTGCATCTCAGTGAGGCCCTGTTTTTTTAAAAAAAAGAATTAAAAATAGGGCTGGGGTTATAGCTAAGAGTTAAAATGTCCCTGGGTTCCATCTTTAGTACTGGGGAAAAAAGATACATAACTTAAGTATACCTACTCTAAAGCTTAGTTCCTATTTAAGAGCATCATGACAGAGCATGGTGATATCAAATGATGTCAAGTGATAAAAATGAAATAGGGTTGGGGGTCTATTTTGGAAGAAGAATAATCCTGGGTTTAGCCCCAGCACCAGAGAAAAGAAAAGAAGAGAAAGAAAAGAGAGAAATAATACTGCTCCTAGTATAATTTGTGTCTCCTCACATCATAATTTGTGCACTAAATGTCCCTTGCAATTCACACCCTTTGCCATTTGGAAGTCTTTTTTCAATTTATCAAAATGCAAACAGAAAAAAAAATCCACAGTTATTTTAATAAAATGTTTCAATGTCTGCAATTTGGATGAGTGTCTTGTATTGCCGTTGAATTTTATGGTTAAATAAAATGTTGAAATTGAAGGATATGTATGTATGTATCTAGTTCTTTTCTGTACCAGTTCTGACTTAAAGTTACTACTTTCTCCTCTGGGATTTTCACTGAATGTCAAGAAGCCTACAGCACTGATATTACATGGGAAAAGAATAACTTCCAATAAATATTAGGCAAGCCTAACAGTCTCCAATTCTAGTCCTTACATATTATTATTGACTTAAGTAATAGATAATTCCTGTTGTTCTCAGTTATGTTATTGGCATTATGTGGTGTGTGTGTGTGTGTGTGTGTGTGTGTGTGTGTGTGTGTGTGTGTTTCTACTGGTTGAGGCAGCAAGATAAGCAGCCCAACATCATAACATGAATCTGAAGTAAAAAGTACTTTAGTGTATGAGTAGAATCAAGAAAAAGGAGATCCTATAGAGGAGCAAACAAGGCAACCTAACTGAGGGGATTGGAAGGGAGAAGAGGGAAACTCACTAAAGCACATGATGTACATAAAAAACATATGGATGTCACTCACTAAGCCAAGCATGGAGGGAGGGAAGGGGAGGTAATGGGATGGGGTGGGGTAGGATTAATGGGGTGATAGGTGCATATATATCCACACAAGCGTTTTATCCCATTAAGATGTAGGATGTCAATGCACCAATTAAAAATAAATAAATAAAATATAAAGAAAGAGAACAGTATGTGGTGATTATGAGCCTTGTTTCTAGAACCAAACAGGCTTAAGTTCTAGTTTTAAACATTTGTTAGTTGCCTGAACTTGGAGAGGATACTGAAATAGTCTATATTTAGTTAATCCATCTGTCAGGTGGAATAATGATAACAATTACCTTCTCTCTGCAAAGACTTAGTGAGATAACAGGAGAGAGAAACTTATTCTGTTATATGGTACATAATCAGAAGGGAAGATAAAAATGAGAATATATTTGTAAACACATATATACTTATACATATGTATATATACACACAACTACATACTTTCTATATTAGCTGTTATAGGAACTATTTTAGTTTAAAAGATTATTTTCATAGCATCCACCTAAGATCTCATCATGTGAGTGACCTTGTTGATAAGAGAAGATATGATATCTGGGGCACAAGTTTCTCCTCATCCACCTTCCCCTCATCGCCTTTGGCTCCAAGCTCTCATTCTTGGACATCAGCTGCTCCTGAGTGCGAGGATCCTCAGTGGGATGTGTAGATCTTCTCTCACATTACCTATTTAAAATGACTCTTTTACAGCCGTAGTTCTTGGTTTCTATTAATCTTTTTCAAAGTCAACTCTACTTCCCTCAGCCCATTCTCTATATGTTTTCCAATGTAACTGCTTTGATTTTAAGACAGCAACATTTTCATTACATGTTTTAACAGAACTTAACACGGCATGCAGTAGTTTTCAACATTTGCATAGAGGTTTCCACCGTATAACTTCAATAGAAAATCTGCTATCATGTACTCCATCCTTTTGTGAATACAGCAGAAGGCTTCATAAGCTAATATTAAAAATTAATATTTTTTATTTTTATATTATTTATTTTATACTTTCATATATGAATTACTTTCACAAAGACAGGAACAATAACAACAACAAACTATTTCTCAAGAAAACTGCATGAGCTTGTTTGAGCAGAGATTATTCACATACAATTTTAAAGCTAGGCCACATTAAGACTCAAATTTACTGAGTTACCCAGGATTCCTAGTCCAGAAATAAATGGAATACATAGTTCTATTTTCTACTTAAATTTATTAAACATTTACAAAATGAACAAGCATCTTCATGCAAAATATTGGAATAGTTTCTAATATATAATTGTTTTTAAAATAGATATGATTATATATTCAAACATAATACTATTATTTTTTGTAATTCTTCTAAAATGTAATCACTTTGCTTGGATAATAACTACACCAGATATTTTGCTACATTTTGTCCTTTATTTTCTATCTCATATTATCAAATGCTTATGAATAGGGAATGCATTCTATTAAATTCATATTTATAAATATGTAAAAGTAAATAATAATTGTCAAATAAATAATATGTGCCAGGGATTTTATTTTTATGATTTTCTACCCATGCATAAGAAAACAACATGTTCAATTACAAAAACAAAAAGAGGGAGCAGGGAGTGCATTACTTTATATGTAGAAAGGTGAGATGACCTTAATAAACATCTTAGGCCAAAACGAAATAAGTGGTTTCAAAGACATGTAGTAACTGTGTAAAAAATACACACTGCTGGGCATGGTGATGCATGCTTGTATCCCAGTACTTGGGAGGCAGAGACAGGAGAATAGCAGATTTTCAGACAGCCTCAGCTACTTCGTGAGGCCTTCCACAAATTAGTAAGACTTTGCTTCAAAGTAAATACTAAAAGCTATGGCTGGGGGTGTAGCTCAAATATAGGATGCCCCTGGGTTCCATCTCTAGTACTATAAAAGGAAAGAAAGAAAGAAAGAAAGAAAGAAAGAAAGAAAGAAAGAAAGAAAGAAAGAAAGAAAGAGGAAAGAAAAGAAAATATATATACTTAAATGATAATGATTATAAGAAAGACTATCAGAAAATAATAGGTCTCTTAAAATAAATTAAAATGACTATAATTTTTAAATGTCAATTTAAATTATTGCAGTTTTTAGAAATTATGCTATAAAAGTTTTTTTTTTTTTAACTTCAGATGTGTTTCTAGCCAACTGTGACAATAAAGCCATACACTAACTCCTGAGCAGACCAATGTTTTGTTTTTAGTATAACAGGGCAAGAATTTTGCTCCGCAGTAGTAAAGCTATGGGTGTTCATTAAAAAAGGGCAGACAGTGTCACAAACATGAGTACAGACTGGACTCATCTTGAGCCTCTGGCAAGTCATGAAAAGCTGTGAAATGCTCTTAGATCCTCAGATGAAAGGCAATATGAAGTGAAAATGGATGCTTTGAAAAAATTGATCTTATTTTGTGTTAGAATTTTATAGTTTAAAAACATTTCAAAAATGAAAAATAGATTATGAAAATAGTTTGCAGGATATTTTATCTAGCTGTTTTATCTCATTTAATTAATCTCAAAATATGAAAACATGAAGTTAATAGACTGAATGCCCCTTCTCCAGCTACGTAAAATGACTTTGTTCCATGCACCTTCAAAATTTTCCTTAGTAAAACGTAGAAGTGAGTAAAAATTTTAGCTTCAAAATACAGTTTAGAGGTTAATTGTCCCAAAAGACAATTGCACTCAAGTTCTTCTTAACTTCACTTCTCTGCCATGAACTCTGCTCAAGCCCTGTGAGCTTAATTCAGTTACTTTTTCTTTCCATAATGGATTTGAGGGCTCATCTCCAATGTAGCTACATGGAAGAATCTGTCTCTCCTGGAAATGCCCAGCACACTTAGTTTTCCTTGGTCCCAAGGAACCTCAGCCACATTTAAAATTATGCTGGCGAGGATGTGGGGAAAGAGGAACTCTTTTACACTGTTGGTGGGAATGCAAACTAGTTCAACCACTATGGAGATCTGTGTGGAGATTCCTAAGAAAGGTGGGAATAGATCCACCTTATGATCCAGCTATACCACTCTTGGGTATCTTTCCAAAGGTGTTGAATTCATAGAAATACAGCAACATATACTTACCTATGTTCATAGCAGCACAATTTGTAATAGCCAAAATATGGAACCAACCCAGATCACCATCAACAGATGAATGGATAGCAAAACTGTGGGAAATACACACAATGGAATTCTATTCAGCCATAAAGAAGAACAAAATTATATCATTTGCAAGAAGATGGAAAGCCCTGGAGAACATTATGTTAAGTGAGATCAGCCAAGCACAGAAGGAGAAGGTACATATGTTTCCTCTAATATGCCCAAACTAGGAAACACAAAGGATACCAGTGGGACTCCAGATAATGGAGGGGAAATACCAGCAAAGTTTGAATGGAAAGATAGGAGAGGAGGAAGGCTGATCTTGATTAATGAGGGTCTACATCTGAACATGTGTAAAATTATGAATAAGACATGGTTAACCTGGACAACCATTGGTGGGAGGGGGGAAGGGAAAATGGGGGTGGGGGGAGAGGGCACCAAATATAGTTTGAATGTATATTATTTATTTTTAATAAAAAAATTGTTAAAAGAAAAAAATTATCTTTCTCCTTAACATTGTTAAAAAAAAAAAAAGGGGTAGAGGAAGAGAGTAGTTCCCTAGGCTCAGGCAGCATAGTCTGTTGCTTCTGATGGCTCATCTTGTGATTTGTCAACTTCAAGATGGTGTAGGGATAAGCATTTAGTACATACTATATGTTAATGTTTTGAACTTTGACCTTTTTCTAGGCTAACAATATTGCCATATGATTTTCTTCCACAGTGCTGGAAAATGACAGTAACTCTCATCCCGTATTCATATCATGAGGGTAAACAACTGATTCTCTGCAGTTCACTACAATGTCAGTATTTGGGGGCACAGATATTCAGTTAATTATAGGAGATATTCCACATCTTATAATAAGAGACTTTGTGTGAGAAGAATTTGCCCACGCATGGGTTAATGTAAGTATTTGGAACTTTTTAAGTTAGGCTAGACAATGCTATATTTCATAGTTTGGGGGATTAAATGTATTTTCCAATCTTAAAATATCTTTAAGTTGTGATGAACTTAGCAGTATGTATTCCCATCATAAGTCAAGAAGAATAACTACTTTTGGTTTCTGATGGTGTGGTAAAGGCTTATGACTAAACGAAACAAATTTTCCAAATATTGTCACTTACTACTCATCTTTTATCATTTGTGACCATCTATATTAAAATGTAAATGTGACCAACTATATTTTAGTTTTGAGAACTTTGTAAAACAAGCAGCCATAGCTACATTGTTTTCTGAATGGAACTACAATTTTTTTTGCTGGGTAATGTAGATAAACATTTTAAGTGACAACTAATTCTAGGTCATTTATACTTTAAATACCAAGATGGTATCTTAAGTTCTTAACTGGTGACAATATAATGATGAAGATTTTTTCAGGGGATAAGGACTAAATTTAACATTATATTTCTTTGAATCAGTTTCTCATTCTTAATGTATTAATCTATCAGCATGAAATCTTCGGAGCAATAAGAACTCACTTGTCAATGCCTCAGGTATGTATTCTGAAGGAAGTTTGTTTATTCATTTATATAGTAGATATGGTAGAATAAGTAGGGTTAAGCAGTGAGATTTCACAGCTGCTGCATTTTTTCAACACATGTTTCACACTCTCTCCTGGTGTTTTCTAAACAAATGATTCAAATTTTTAATGATTTCTGTCATTTTGCCTAGCTGTCATAAATTTATTTCTTTTTCAAATAGTGTACATGGATGTCGCATTTTTTTCTGGATATGGATCATGATTGTTTTTCAACTTTGACTATATCTTAGTAGTATTTGCTAAAATGAGGGACTTGATGTTGGCCACTAGTTCATACAACCAAAGCACCATTTCGACATGTTGCTTAACATATTTTCCACTAATTTTCCTGTCCACTCCTCCCAGATTTCTCTTAATTAGCAGACAATAATTAGAAGATAATGCATTACCTAATGAGCATACAATTTGATACAGTTATTCATTACTTATTTCCATGATCTTTTATTAAGTCCCACTTATTAGACAGAAAGCCTTCCTACTTCCTCTTGCAGAAAGCCATGTTTGTTTCAGTACCCTATTACTGTCACCAAAACTGAGAAAGACTATGTCACCTTTGAAAAGGTAATGTGTACCAAAGGGCATGTGGTGCCTCGTTTATTTTTTTAAAAGAAATACAATCCCATAGAAACTTTTCTCCCATGAACTCACTCATATTTAATCATAGAGCTGAAGAAGCCTTACTGCTGATGAATATTTGAATTTTTTGAATATGGTAGCAGTAACCTTAGTATGAAATAGTGCTTTAAAATGGATGTACTTTATTACAAGCAAATCATACCTTAAAATCATGTTGAAAATTACATAATAAGTGAGCTTAAGGACTTATTAAATAAAAAAGCTTTCAAATTGGCAGCTCAGAACAATAAAGCCCAGGTCTGCAATCTTATATGATACTGACCTAAGTGATTAATAAAAGTGTTGATAAGATGATGCCCAAGTTAGGTATCTAAAAATTCATTTATTGAAATTAAATATAGGCTGTCTAGTACTTCAAAATTTAGATGATACTTCATAATTTTTACACAAAAAGATATAAATTCTAGCCTCCTCTCTAGTTACATAATTTATATTCATTATTCACAATTCATATTCATACTTTCCAATGGATGGTTTCCCTGACAACTTTGCTTCATTTCCCTACAGCTAGCTTTGGGAAATCACAAAATGTCTCTTTGGATTCCTTTTATCATTGACAGTTATTATTATTTTTATTATTATCTTTAAAATTTTAAAAGAAATATCTGAAACTAAAATCATGCCTTGAACATACCAGCTACTCAACAAGTAATTTTAAAACTAAAATTATTCCTTGTAATCTATAAACACGCTTGAAGCTTTTCTTGATTGATATTTTGCCCTTATTATGATTGTTTGTTTGCTTTTTTTCCCTGAGAAAGGATTGCCCTCATGACTATAGTGTTCCTTGCCCTAAGTTTGTAAGACAACTCATGAATGACCTACTGAAATTCATGTTTCAGTAATAAGTGTCATTTATATCAGAGCACAGAAACTAGAAGGCATTTATGAGGTCATTTTCTAAAAAAGGAAACAAGAATGTTCTCTCAGTAATGACCTTATGCAATGAAGAATTCTAAATGACACATCTATAGTATGACATTTCCTTGTCAAGAGAACAATATAGTCATTAACATTGTCCACACAATCTGACAGATTCTTCAGAGAATGGTACCATTACCTAACGCAAGAATATCTTAAACTTGAAGCTGGATGTTATTGAAACTTAACATCTATATAAGCAAGATATGCTGAATGTCTGTTAGTATACATATAAATGTAGTATATATACATCAAAATTGTAATATATAAATTATTTCAAGTCAATTTTTATCATGATAAAGAAATAGCCTTAGGTTTTTCTTTCTAAAATTTTGAAACTATCTCTAAAAGTTACATTTATGAAACACTGTTAGACAATCTTTTACTTATTCAAGCACTTAAAGCATTGCAGTGATAGTTAAATTCTTTTAATTTTTTATTGAACATAAATGGTATACATTTAAACTATACTTGGTGCCCTCTCCCCGGCCCTGTTTTACCTTCCCCCTTCCCACCAATGATTGTCCAGGGTAACCATTGCCCTATTCATAATTTTACACATATTCGGATGTAGACCCTCGTTAATCAAGTTCAGTCTTCCTCCTCCCCTATCTTTCCATTTAAGCTTTACTGGTATTTCCCCTCTATTACCTGGAGTACCACTGGTATCCTCTATGTTCCCTAGTTTGGGCATATTAGAGGGAACATATGTACCTTCTCCTTCTGTGCTTGGCTGATCTCATTTAACATAATGCTCTCCAGGTAAAAAGATGAATCTAAACCCCTATATCTCACCATGCACAGGAATCAACTCAAGATGGACCAAAGACTTAGAAATTAGACCTGAGACTGTGAAGTTAGTAGAGGAGAGCATAGGTTCAACACTACAACATATTGGCACAGGCAGTAACTTTCTCAACAAAACCTCCAAAGTTCAGGAAATTAAAGCAAGAATTAACAAGTGGGATAGCATCAAACTAAAAAGTTTCTTCTCATCAAAGGAAACTATCAATAACCTAAAGAGGAAGCCTACAGAATGGGGAAGGATCTTTACCAGCCACCATTCTGATAGGGGGCTAATATCCAGAATATACAAAGAGCTCAAAAGACTACACTAGCAAAACAAATAACCCAATCAAGAAATGGGCAAATGAACTAAATAGACACTTCACAAAAGAAGAGATACAAAGGGCCAATAGATACATGAAAAGATGTTCTACATCATTGGCCATCAGGGAGATGCAAATCAAAACTACACTGAGATTCCATCTAACCCCAGTCAGAGTGGCAAGCATAAAGAAATCAATAACAACAAATGCTGGCGAGGATGTGGGGAAAGAGGAACTCTTTTACACTGTTAGTGGGAGTGCAAACTAGTTCAGCCACTATGGAGATCTGTGTGGAGATTCCTAAGAAAGCTAGGAATAGATCCACCATACGATCCAGCTCTACCACTCCTGGGTATTTTTCCAAAAGGGTTGAATCCAGAGAACTATAGCAACATATGCATACCTGTGTTCATAGCAGCACAATTCGTAATAGCCAAAATATGGAACCAACCCAGGTCTCCATCAAAAGATGAATGGATTGCAAAACTCTGGGAAATACACACAATGGAATTCTACTCAGCCATAAAGAAGAATAAAATAATATCATTTGCAAGTAGATAGTTAACTTCTTTAAAATTTTATTTTATTGCTTTCTATTTTCATTATTTTCTTAGTTATAAATCACCTTAGGTAATTAGTGGATTTTTATTGATGTTTTATGGAGCAACAAAAAGATTTTATATAGATATGCACCAGCAGATTGATTACTTTATAGTGTTAATTGGTGCTACACAATACTTTGACTATTATACCAACATATGGCTGCCATTTTATTTTAGAGCCATATTTATGGCCAGCTCCTAAAATGAACATTATTTTATTATTACAGTTGCAAATGTTTATTGTTTGCATGTTTTCTAATTTATTCTCTATTGGCAAGTAAAAAACTTGAAAAACTAAAAAGAGTCAAAAAGAAGATAATTTATTACAATTCTCAAATTTACATATTATAGTTTGTGTTTATATTCATTTATTTAATTTGAAATTTTAAAAACAAATTCAAGTGTCTAGGCATCTCATTCTGGTGATATAGTGGAGAAGACATGTAATATAACCTTTGCTTTAAAGGTGATTATAAGCAGGATGCAGTGGTGGTACACACCTGTAATTCTAGTTCTTGGGAGATTGAGACAGGAAGATCACAGGTTCCAGGATAATCTCAGCAAGCAGTGAAACTCTCATCAATCTAGTGAGATTCTGTTTCAAAATAAAAATACAACAGAAATGAGAGAAGAAGCAGAATGCCCCTGGGTCCAACCCCCCAACCAATTAATAGCAAATAAATAAACAAATAATAAATAAATAATAGTCATTATAAGTTGCAGTGATAAATTGCAAATAATATGCTAGCTATAAACAAATAAGTTTAGAATAATTAAAAGAGAAGATCTATTTTATGTCAAAAATAATGATTTATTCTATTCCTCTGATTAATAAATCAGCATATGCAATTTGAAACACATGGCAAATAGTTAATCACACAATGAATATACAAATAGAAAACATACAAAAATACATTGATTAAAATTAATTCACAGGGTTAAGATATCTTTGAATATCATACATATGTATCCATAAATATACACACACTTTATTGGTGTATTGCATTCACAAAGTGGTTTAACTTAGGCAGCTTAATAAGAAGTGCATGAAATGCAAAAGTAATTCAAGAAATATTTAAATACAATCAATCACAGATGCAATAAAAGACAAAAGAAGCCAGAGAAAGCGGCATTTTCTTATATATTTGCTTTTGTATATTTGCTTGTCTGGAAGGGAGATTTAAATGAAGAAATGGCATTAGCCATTTTAAATAAGTAAAACTCATGTCTATTACTAGAGTGCTTTATGTATAGAGAGAAGAGGTGAATATCATATATTTGAAGAATGTGAGATATGGTTGAGAAATTTTAAAGCAGGAATTAAAAAAGCTAATATACATTTTATATAGATACTCCTTGCCATGTGGAGAAGACTTTGGTGGATAGAATAAAAAGTACAAAAGTTCTTAAATATTATATATATTTATATATAAACTCTAACATTCATGATTTAACTGTATTGTTGATGAGTTGAAAATATGCATTTACCAATGTAATCAGAATCACAATCAGACAACAATAAAATATGGGCTATCAAATGGTATATACTTTATTTTCTGACTCCTTCACTCAGCTCAACAGTTTTAACACATATTAGTTTTGTTATTTTATCAATAAATATTTCTTTATCACTGCTGAGTATCCCATTCAATAAATATTTTTATTAAGGACATTCACAATGTGTTGTAGATTAAACCTTAGTAATTTTAAATGGTATAGTTCTATTACTTCACAGTTCTATTGGTCAGAAGTCAAATTTGGCATGTCTGTTTTTATTCTTTAATGATGTCAGGTGACTGGGCAGATAGGAGAAGGTTCTAGAAATAATTTACTTCCTAATTCAGTTAGACTGCTGACAAAATCCAGTTCTTTGTAGCTGTAGAACTGAAATTCCTGCTCCATTGCCACTTCTTAGTTGGAGGCTTCACTTAACTCCAAGGAGGAGTCCCTTTAGTCTCTAGCTGATGGGCTCCTATTTCAGATGCAGTAATGTTGCATCCAATCTTTCATGCAAAATGAACCTCTCTGACTCCCTTTCTACATGTCTCATGACTCAGGCTGTGAAAATTCTGTACTTTAAGGAGCTCATGTATTTATTTAGATTGGGCCCACCTGTATAATGCATAGCTTACAGTATTTGAAGGTCTATAATTTCATGTCTACAAAATTCCTTTTCCATGTAAAGTATAGGTCCAGAGGTACCAGTGATGATGGTATGACTTCTTTGGGGAACCGTAATTGGCTCCATCACACCTTCTTTGTTACTCTCAGTTAGCATTTGATAGTGGAATTTATTAAGTCTTTACTAAAGTACACATAATTTCCTAGTTTAGATACAATGTGTAAAGAATTAGCGCTATCATTTTTAATTGTGAATACATTTCATACAACTACTGTTATAACCAGCCAAGATGCCCATCAACAGATGAATGGATTACAAAACAATGGAATTTTACTCAGCCATAAAAAAAAAACAATTACATCATTTTCAGGGAAATGGATGGAACTGGAGTACATTATGCTAAGCAAGATTAGTCAGTCGCAAAAAGTAAAAAATCGGATGCTTTCTCTAATATGTGAAAGCTAAGGTGAAATGGGTTATAAGTGGAACTCCAGGAGAAAAACGAGATCCTATAGAGGGGCAAAGAAGGCAACCTAACTGAGGGGATGGGAGGGGAGAAGGAAACTCTCTAAAGCAAATGATGTACTTAAACATATCTATGCCAACCACTAAACCAAGCATGGGAAGGAGGTATGGGGTGGCTGGGTAGGGGCTAACTGGGCAATGTATGCATGTGTGTCTACAGAAGTTGTTTTTTTTTTTTATCCCATGATGATGTATGAATACAATGCAACAATAAAAAATTTAAAAATAAATGAATAAAAACTTAAAATCTTGGATTGAGTCTGTTGTTTATCCTCACTTGAATTAAATTTTTTATATGATTTCACATATGACATTAAACTAATACATATTTCTGTAAACTTATAAATTTCTTTAGACCACATTTTATGACTCACTCATTACATTAGTCACAGTACTTAGGAAAGGTATTACCAGGTTAGGGAGATAGCTCGGTGTTGGAGCCTCGCGTGTGAGAGGACCTGTGTTCAATCCCCAGCACCAACTCAATATTTTTTCATATATTAGTTACTTTTATTTTTTATTCACTATAGATGTTCTGTAACTTCTTCGCTACTAAGATAGATTTCACCTTTCCTCCCTTCCATTCCAAACATTGCCCACATAAAGAGGGGACATTTTTTAAAAGACCAAGGTCATGTTGTATGCCATTGCTCTTAAAATAAATTTCAACTCTATGCTTTTTCTTCTGATGGTCCGTAAGCCAATTTTTCTCTGTACAGAAAATTAGTCCTTGCTGGACCCTGGTTTGGAATGCACATTCCCTGTACTTTTCACAGTTCATTCCTCCTGTTTCTGGTCTCATGTTTCTCTTTATATATAATTTTCTACATTATTAAAAAGCCCATCAAAACATCCTGCCTGCTGCCTCAATTTTATTTTCTATCATAATATCTTTCATGACATCTTCAGTAGTACTATACCCAATATTTTTGCATTTTTCACTAACTTTGATATGAAAATACAACTTTTATAAAGCCAGGTGCTATACTTGCTATTTTTAATACCCTGCTCCCCACAGGGACTAGAGCCCCCTCTCTATTTTTTATAACAGTTTTTGTACATTGTAATTATACAACATAATGAAGCTCAAAGTGAGAAAAACATACACGTGCACAGATCATTGTGTGGTTTCTTTCACATCCCATCATGCTATCCAACCCAACACATATATGTTCGTGAGATTAGCAGTAATGCCTTCAAATATGGGACATAGAATCATTTGAACTGTTTTTTCATCCATTCTTTTTCTCCTCCTGACTTCCCTCCCTCAACCACCCTCTACTATTCTACTGGTCTCTCTCCTCAATCACCTGAAATCTCTTTGTTACCTTTTCCTTTCTAGCATCCACACATGAGAGAAAACAGTGCCCTCTTCTGCAGAATTGGTTTCTATCCAATGATTGTGCTAATGAAACCTCACATATCACCCTTCTCAAGCACCATCAAAAAAGATGGTAATAATAATAATGATAACAGCCATTAAGAAATAATTCCCTTAAATTTCCCATCTTTTTAACTTATCTGAGATCTTTAAGTTAAGTAGTGTTACAAATAATTTTCTACCTCCGAGCTACACTCCCAGCCCTATTTTTATTTTATATTTTGAAACAGGTTCTAACTGAGTTACAAAAGACCTCACTGAGTTTTCTAATTCTGGGATTACAAGCATGCTTCACCATACCTGGCTTCTTTTTCTATTATAGGTGGAGATTTTGAATATTTTCCAAATTCTTAGGGTAAAAATCTGAAGTGTGTATCTCTCTGTGTGTGTGTATGTGTGTGTGTGTGTGTGTGTGTGTGTGTGTGTGTGTGTGTGTGTTACTGAGAATAAAATTCAGGTGTGTTTTACTTTTGAGCTCCATTTCTAGCCCTAATTTTTTTGGAAACATCTTAGTAAAATTGCAAAGGGCTTTGCTAAATTTCTGAGTCTGGCCTCAAACTTCATTCCTCCTATCTCAGCCTCCCAAGTACTGGAATTACAGGTGTGCACCACCATGCCTGGTGAGAAATTTGAATTTTATAAATATTCTATCCACATGGAAATTATATATATATTGCATGTTCAAGACATGTGTGTTGTAACATATATTCTGTCTCTGAGATTAAAACTCTTATCTACCGGCACAAATATTTATCTTTCGAGTAAATGGCTAATAGAAATATTTTTTCTCCTCAGTGCCTGGATTTACTGAAACAGATGGTGGATGACCATTTCTGTTCTGATTTGATTGACCAGTGACGACAAAAAACAAATAAGTCTAGTGCAATGAAATCAATTATTTTGTTGTATGAACATATTAATAATTCAAAAACTGAATACCTTGAACTCCAAATATTTTTACTCTCTGTTAGAAGATTTAGAACAAATAAAAAATCCAAATATAAAAATGGTTATATACAAAATATTTTAGTAAAATTATTTATGAAGATATAGAATAATATTAAACTTAAGTATGTTAAAATAAAATTTACAGTATACCAATAACTATATTATTTTATTCTTTTATTTTATTTTTTCAGTGCTGGGGTAAAATGCTCAGGGGAATTTTACCTCCAAGTTTCATCTCTTTCCTCATTTTCTTTTCTTTATTTGGAAACAGGGTCTCACTGTAATGCAGAGGGCCTCACTAATAGCTGAGGCTGGCCTTGAAACTATGATCCTCCTGTCTCAGCCTACCAAGTACTGTAATTACAAGTGTGCACCACCATGCCCAGCTTCAATAGCTATTGTAGTACTTTGTTTAGAAATATCTCAAAATATCATTTTAGGCTGGATGTGGTAGTGTATGCCTGAAATTCTAGTGCTTGGGAGACTGAAATAGAAGGATCGCAGGATCAAAGCCAGACTCTGCAAATCACTGTCAAAAACTCAGTGAGAACCTGTTTCCAAATAAGAAATATATTTAAAAAAAAATTGCTCTGTGGGTGTAGCCTGGAGGTAGAATGTTTCTGGGTTCGATCCCCAGTACCACAAAAAAAAAAAAAAAAATCACCAGGCTCCAGAGAGAAAGCGGACTGAGAACAGAGCTCAGAGCCACAGAGGAGATACACCGGCCTCATGCCTGAGGACACCGCAGCGCCATACTGCCGGCGGCAGCGGCGAGTTCACCTGACGGCTACAGCAAGCCGAGGTTCCACTGCGGAACAGCCAGGCAGGATTTTTCAGCGCAGGGAACATCTAAAGCTCCCAGTGGCTGAGCTCAGCACACGCTGCAGGGACTCAGAGTGGAACTCAAAACCAAGAAAAAATGTCATTATAGTAATTTGAAAACTTTTTCTTAGTTCTTTTTATTATTAATATTACATGTTGACTTTCAAGGCTTCTTAAGACATGTTATTTAGGTTTCCAGTAACTTATAAAAAAGTATTTTCATACCATACATGAGATTTTTTCAATTCCACTAGATTTTTTAAAAATATTGTTATATTTTTAAGTAATAAAACTTTACATGGTGTTCTCTTAAGCTTCAAGAGCATAACCAAAATCATAATGCAGTAATCATGGTATATTAATTCTGTCAGATATTATGCAGTTCTATAGATAATCATTTATAATACATAACCAAATTTTGTAAAGAAAAACTTCCTAATTGATATTATAAAATTTAATATTCTGAAAGTAAAAGTTGTCTATCTAGAAAAACTTCCTATTTCTTATTAAAAATAACTTCACATGCTAAAATTTTGTTTTGAAATTATGCTTAATAAGTCTTGTG
Organism: Muscardinus avellanarius; assembly: GCF_963383645.1. Lineage (NCBI taxonomy): Eukaryota > Metazoa > Chordata > Mammalia > Rodentia > Gliridae > Muscardinus > Muscardinus avellanarius. The sequence goes on from NC_137787.1 coordinate 179,285,416, forward strand.
TAGTTGAGCAACCGCACAGTCATCCTTGTCTAAAGTAGTTAAGATTCAACATGGTTGAACATCACTGCTCTAGATTTTCTCTTCTATCTAGATGTAGTAAAAGTCAAATCCATATGCTGTTTTATGAAAGGCACACCCATCTTTAACATACCTTTTACACTAAATGTTGCTCTTTTATCATGATTCTTATTATCAATAATCAATCTTACTCTCTTGTCTTAATTTTACTTGTTCCAATCTTTTTTCTATTCCCTTCTGGCAGATCGCATGGACTCCGGAAGAAAGCAGCCTGCACCTGAAGGCAATTCGGCTTGGGCTACTCTCAAGTATTGTCCTGAAGGCAGCTTCTGGACCCAGAGTTCCAGCCCCTTTGGGGGTGTTCAGCCACCCTTGCCCCATTTCCTGCCCCATTCCAATAAACCTTTTACTCCCCTTAAAAAAAAAAAAAAAGAACCGACTGACTTAGATGCTTTTGATTTTTCCATAGCATGCTGAGGTGGATGGTGCTACCTACTCTTCAGCTCCTCATTCACATAGGTGCTGAGGTATTTCCTGTCATCGTTTCCTCCTAGTGATAAGCTCAGACCAACATTCTACCCTCCCTGGCAAGATGGACTGTGTCCTTTAGTGACTGATGACATTTTTCCTGGTGACAATACTGTATGGCTTGATACTGTTCTAGCAGAACTAGTAGCCACTTGGTACTCTTTTTGCTGTTATAGCTAAATATATTTAAGAAGATTTTACTTGCTCTAGAAAAAAAATATTTTGAAGCCAGGCATTATGGCCACAACAGTAATCCAAGTACTTTGGTAGGATGAAGCCAGGCATTATGGCCACAACAGTAATCCAAGTACTTTGGTAGGATAAGACAGGAGGATTGCAAGTTTAAAGCAGTTTCAGCAACTTAGCAAGACTCTCAGAAAATTAAGACCTTTTTTTTCAAAATAAACAAATAAATAAGTAAATAAATAAATAAATAAATAAATAAATAAATATAGCTGGGTATATATCTTGGAATTAGAAATCATCTAAGTTAAATCCCCAGGACCACAAAAAATAAAATTAAATTAAATTTTAAAAGGGAATATTTATATCCTCTTTTTTTAAAATTATTGTAGTACTGAGGATGGAACCCAAGGACATTCTACCTCCAAACTACACCCCAAGACCTATTTTTTATTCTTTATTTTGAAACAGGGTCTCACTGAGTTACAAAAGGCCTCACTAAGTAGCTTGGGCTCTCCACAAAATGTGATCCTCCTGTCTTAGCCTCCCAAATACTGGGAAACAAGCATGCGCCATCACAACTGGCTTATCTTGTATTTTCACATGAAAAACAGATCATTAAACATATAATATTAAAAATGGCAATAATAACAATGTTTAATTTTATTTATACTAACTTTATGCAAGTCATAATTCTAAATATCTTCAATGAATTATCATATACAGCCTTCACAAAAACTCTTTGAAGTAGATATTATTCTCTTTTAAAAAAATAAAGGAATCACTAGGTATGGTGGCATATATCTGTAATGTCAGGAATATAGGTTCAAAGTCAGCCTCAGTAACATAGTGAGACCCTGTTTCAGACTGAAAAATAAAATGGGGCTGAGGGTACTAGGAATTTAATCCAATGACTCAGAGGTAGAACACTCCTGGACTCAATCTCCAGTACCCCACAAAATAAATAAATATAAATAAAGAAATTGAAGTAAACAATTTAGTTGACTTGTAAAATTGGACAGTATAGACATGTCAGATCTTGACTGAAACAAAAGCAAAATTATTCTACCAGAGGTTTTTCATGTTATTTAACAAAACTGTCTTTTCCATTACTCCCTCGGAAGGCATGGTGGCCTTTGGGAAGGAAAAGAATAATTCTTTTAAAGCAATCTAGAAGACAGTTATTAACAAATATATCTACACTTTTACTGCTTCTGTTGGGATGTTCAGCATTAATGGCCCCTCTGCACTGAGGCAGTCTCAAAGCAGGTACACTGAGTAGAATAACATACGGTTGACAAATTTACCATTGATGATTAGTGAGTCTTGTCTGACAATTCAGCATGAATCCCAAGGCTTCAATGCTCTAATTCTGGTAAAGGGTGAAATGCAGCCTAAGAGCCCAAATTAATTCAATGAATGTTCAAAGTTTCTACTTTTAGAAAAATGACTAACTTGCCAGTACAACATATAAAGTTGTATTTTGGAACCTTTAAACACAGAGCATGTTTCAGTGATTTGTTCTCTCTTAAGAACTGTTGTGGTTTGTGCTGGGATGAGCAGTGAGAATAAGAATTGAACAGAGCTTTGTGAGAACATGATTTATGCCCACGAGTTTTTTTTTTTTTTCTGAAGCACTAAACGTCAACAAAAACAAACATGGTTCCTCTAGAATGATGACTCTAGAGATTATTAGTCTCTCATTTGAATTCAAAGAGGAATTTCACTGAAATAAGCAACTGGAATTGCGAGAACATTATTCATTCATAATAAGAATATAACACAAATGAGCAATAAAACTGTGTTTTGAACCCACTAATATTTTAGTTCAAACGTAACAAGTACTAGGCATCTGAACCAATTCATTTTGCACACAACTCAGACATCTGAAGCTCAGTAAACCTAGAACTATATGTGCTTCCGCCCATTTGCCATGTTTCATTGAATGATATCACTGTTCAGTCAGATGATCAACTCAGAATCAAAGATACCAATTTTAATGTTTTTTTCCTACTCTTATTTTCATTTCTAAGTTCTATTTATTCTAATAGTTTGGCTTCTTTCTAGATCCACTGGTATTACATGTTTTTTCAGGCTTTTTAAAATCTGCCAGTTTTCTCCGTATTACAGGAAGAATAATTTGTAATGCAATTTCATTCATGTTAATTTTCCTCCATCATATTTATGAAATAGTCAAAAATACAAGCATACAAAGCCCTTCTAAGAATCTCTCTTTTTCAACATCATCTTGCTCCTTTCCGTTCTGCATGTCTGTTTAGCTAAACACAGCATCTTTTGTCTCCAACCCTCGTCATACACTTTCATATTTTTTATTTTATTTTACTTTTTATTGGTGCATTGTAGTCATACATCTTAATGGGATAAAAGACTTGTGTAGACACACATGCACACATCACCCAATTAGCCCTTACCCAATCCCCACCCCATTCCCTCCCCTTCCCTCCTTCCCATGCTTGGCTTAGTGATTGACTTTGATATGTTTAAGTCCATCATGTGCTTTATAGAGTTTCCCTCTTCCCCCTCCCTTTCCCTCAGTTATGTCACCTTGTTTGCTCCTCTATAGGATCTCCTTCTTCATCTAGAGTTCCTCCTGTTACCCATATCTCCCTAGATTTTGCATATTAGAAAAAGCATCAGATTTCTTCTTTTTTGTGACTGACTAATCTCACTTAGCATAATACCCTCCAGTTCCATTCATTTCCCTGCAAATGATCTTAGAAGATGAAAAGATCACCATTTTTGTTACTTTGTTTTGATTACCATTTCATTTACACTAAGTCCTTCAAATGTATTCTTAAGGGAAAAAACTTTTCTACAAGAGATATTGTGCAAGAGGTAGAGAAACCTGATTTATGTTTAAAACACATGACTTCTCTCTTCAAATATACGACAAATATTTGGCTAATTTTCTAACAGTCTGGCCAAACCCACAGAGATAATGAGGAATGAGAAAGCAAAAATAAATGTGTTATCTTAATGAAATTATGATGATTTAAAATGGAACATAAAATCACAACTTTTGACTTCACTGCTTTCAGAAGTGATTTCAGAATATTAAAAAAATATCCTCTGAGCCTTAAAGTACCTGGAAGAATTTGTTCCTCTGCCTTGCTGAGCTCATGTCTTTCTCATTTTGAGTCCACAGTTGGTATTCTTTGAGTACATTGGTTTGTACTAAGCCTGTGATCAGTTGCAGCTAGACCTACTTCCCTAGTGGGCAGAGAGCTCTTGATCCATGCTGCCCTCCTATTAGCAGGATCACCTTGCAAGGAAAATTCACTAAGCCTCACTTCAAATCATCTTTTAAGATGCTTGTCATGTAACCTCCAGTTTTCCATCTAATAAACATCTCACTGACTGGAGCTTAGCTTCTGTGCACAGCCGCTTCTTTGGGCTTTGTTTTGTTCTATTATAAAGAGCTTGTGAAACCACCACTATCTTCTCTATGCAGTTCGCAAAAGAACTGTGAGCAAGGTCATTTCTATTAAATTAAAAGTAATAGAAAATAAAAACTTCAGTCTTTTATTTTACTTGTTTCCACAATTTCTTTTTGTGCATGTCTCATGGCATTGTGTATACACTCCAAGGAGCCATAGATACAAGAAACACAGGTGCAGTAGAAGTAAAATGAAAGATAAATAAAATCAATTCATAAATATATTACACATTTAAGGCCGGATTGGTAATAAAAGTAAGATATGAAGCTCAGGAGTACAGGGAGGTAATTAAGATAATGACTTCTAAATATGAAAACTAAAAAAGAACAGTTACTTGTGTATAGAATTTTTTATTATTTCTATCTAAATATGCAGTTCCTTATACTCTGCTCTGAATATCTGTGTATGTGATTTGGAAAGACAAAAATGTCTGTTATATGCAAGTGGAATGCAGTCATGCATCTCTTAATGATGGAGCCATGTTCTGAAAATTTCATAATTATTCAATTTTATCATTTTGTGCACATCATAGAGTGTGGTTATACAGATCTAAATAATATAGGACAACCAGGCAACATGGTCTCTTGATCTGAATATAAGACACTTGCCAGAATAACATGGCATACTATTTTAAAATAATCTTCAGCCAGCCATGGTGGTACATTCTTGTGATCGCAGAACTTGGGAGGCTGAGACAAGAGGATAGCAGGTGTGCAGCCAGCCTCAGTTACTTAGTGATACCCTGTTTCAAAATAAAGAAAAAATAGGATTGGGAGTATAGTTCAGAGGAAGAATATCCACGGGTTAATTCCCAGTACCACAAGTAATAATAATAATAATAATAATAATAATAATAATAGAAAGGATATACTTTATAATAATATTAAAAGTATAGTAGAGTGCATATTTAAGCCAGGAAAGGTCATTTGTTATCATAATCAAATATTATGTACTGCACATAGTTGTACTTACTATACTTTTATAAAAGTAGAACCATAGGTTTTTTGTTGACATTAGTTTCTCACAAGAAATGCCCAAGTAAATGTATTCAACTATGAAACTGAAAAATTTATAAAATCATTAGGCAAAAAGAGTTCTTCAGCTCTATTTTAGTTTTTTGTAGCCTGTCATTGACTAAAACATTATTTTCTAATGTATGACTCTAATTATGTATTTTTAAGTAAAAGACAGCCAACAACATTAGGCAATTTGCTGATTCAAAAGCAATTAATTCAGTGTTTAATTTTATATTGTATTTTGATAAATTATGCAGATAATAATTTTATATATTGCCAGATAAATACAGGATGTTTAGTCAAATTTACATTTCTTTTTTTTTTTTTGAAGGGGAGTAAAAGGTTTATTGGAAGCAGCAGGGAGTAAGGAAAGATGGCTGAATACCCCAAAGGGGCGGTCGGAACTCTGGGGTCCAGCAGTTGCCTTCAGGCCAATACTTGAGAGTATCCCAAGCCGAATTGCCTTCAGTTGCAAGCTGCTTTCTTCCAGAGTCCACGCGATCTGCCAGAAAGGAATAGGAAAAGTGGCAGAACACCTCTCGGGCTGTCGGGTCTCTGGTGTCCAGTAGCTGCCTTTAGGTCACTACCCGAGTGTCACCCGAGCCAAGTGCCGTCAGTTGCAAACTACTTTCTCCCAGGGTCCACCTGATCTGCCAGAAAAGAGGAGCAGGTCACCCCTAGGGTCCCTGGTCAGCCTTGATGTCCAGCAGAGGCCTTCAGGTCACTACCCAAGAGTCAAATTTACATTTCTAATAACAAATCAGTTTCCCTTTTCTCTTTTTTGAGATGAAATGCACAAAGCATGAAATGAACTATTTCAAACTGTACATTACAATGACACTTAGTACACTCACAATGTTCTATCACCACCAGCTAAATCAAGTTCTAAAATATGTTCATTACCCTTAAAGAAAATCCCACACCTATTAGGCAGTCACTACCTACTTTTCTAGCCACAAGAAATCTATGTCTATATCCATGGATTCACTTACACATATAAATGGAATTACACAACCTGAAACCTTTTGTATCTGGATTTTTTTTTTTTTACCTAGAGATCTTTTACTTTGGAGATCTATGCATGATGTAGCATATATGAAAACTTCATTCCTCAGAGTGGCTGAAAAATACCCCATTGAATGCATATGTTACAAATTGTTATTTGTTTATTTTTATTCATGGACATGTAGACTGTTTACATTTTTTGTCTGTCATCAATAGTGTTGCAGTGAACATGTGTGTACATGTCCTTGTTTGAGTAGATGGCTTCAGTTATTTTCTTCTAGATAGAAGAGAATTTTAGAGTCATACAGTATTCTGTATTTAAAATCTTAATTTAGTGCAGAACAGTCTTCCATAGTCGTTTCACCATTTTACATTGCTAAAAAAAACTAATAAAAATACAAAGACTCAAGTATCTCCACATTTTCTCACATACTTTTTTATTATTTATTTATTTATTTATTTATTTATTTATTTATTTTTGTGGTACTGGGGGTGGAACCCAGAGGCTTTCTACCTCCGGGCTATATTCCCAGACCTATTTGTATATTTTATTTGGAAATAGGGTCGCACTAAGTTGCTAAAAGCCTCACTAAGTAGCTGAGGCTGGCTTCAAACCTGCGCGATCCTCCTGTCTCAGCCTCCCAAGCGCGGGGATTACAAGCGTGCACCACCACGCCTGGCTCACATACTTTTAAAAATTGCTTATTATTTAATACTACTGAACATAAATGGTACCTTAATGTGGTTATGGTTTGCAGTTTGTTTATTTATTTGTTTGTTTATTTATTTATTTTGGTGGTACTGGGTTTCCTGGAAACCCTTCTACCTCCGGGCTACACTCCCAGACCTATTTCATACTTTTTTATTTGGAAACAGGGTCTCTTAAGCCAGCGCGGCTGGCTAGGAACCTGCGGATCCTCCTGTCTTCGCCTCCCAAGTGCCGGGATTACAAGAGTGTGCCACCACTCCCGGCCTGATTTGCATTTATATCACTGCTATGATCAATATAGCTTTTGAGTAAATTTTGGTATCTACAATTATGTGTCTTCCACATTTTTTTTCAATATTGCTTTGATCTTTCAAGGTTCATTACTTTCCCTGTTAAATTGAAGATTAGCTTTAAAGTTTTTTTCAAATAGGAGATGGCACCAAAGATCTTTTGAAATTTTGAGAGGGACTGAACTAAATCTGTAGATTGAAATAAATTTGTAGAAGAGTGGCAGCTTTGTAGATTAAGTTACTTTAATATTAAGTTATTTAATTTATGAACATGAATTGTCCTTTGGTTTACTTAGGTCCCTAACCTCTTTTTACAGTGTTTCATAGGTTAGCTTTTAACTTTTTACTCTTTTATTTGAACTTATTCCCAGATCTTTTATTCTTTAAGGTGAAATTGTAAATAAAATTATTATCTTAATTTTCTTTACAGATTTATTTCTGAGTTTGCATAAAAATACAGGTCACCTTTTACATACAGATATTTTATACCTGCAACTTAGCTGAATTTATT